>NC_079504.1:76009399-76331501 GCF_030052815.1 Hevea brasiliensis
GCTATTAGGTATAGAGGATGTGTCCGAGGATGATAGAATGTTGAGATCCACGTCCACAAGATGATTCGGTGATTGTGAACTTGGAACATCTTGATTTCAACATGGATTTCCAATCTACTGACGGCCATGGTTGATCCCTTGATCCCTTCCTAAGTCTTTTGGGAATTTTGTGACAAATTTCCATATGACTAAACAGGACAATGCACCTTGGTAGTTTTCCTCAACATGTTGGTTATGCCCAAAAAGAATATGCCGGTGATAAAGGAAAGAGGTAGCTTTGGTTGCATCTTCTTAACGGGAAAGTCCAGCAAGAAGAAGAGCAATAAGAAAAAGAAACCTCAGATTCTGGTCCTTCAAGAAAATAGCTAAACAAAAAGGAAGACTAAAGGCGATGGAGGCAAAGAGAAAGTGTTTCAAGCGCCAAAAGGATGGGCCTTTGGAAAAGGCGCCCAGTATCTTGCGTCTCTGAAGGACAAGAAGGATACACCTTCGGAAGGTATGTCCATATCTTGTTATTTAGATTCGATGATACTCATAGTTCATCTGACTTAGGTTTAGATACAGTGCGGTTCTCACATTTCTAATGATATCGGAACTAGCAAGCGATGGCGACTTGCGTTCTCAAGATATTAAGTCCGGATTGGCAATGGCTCCATTTATTGAAGCTTTAGCCATAGGATCTAAATCTTTTACATGTTTGGACATGTTTTGTGTTTGGATAATATTTTATATGTACTGATGCTTTTAAGAACATCATTTCCATATCTAGTTTGACTAGAAATGGCTATGAATTCAGTTCAGGATGATGTTTGCAATATTTATTTTGGAAATAAATATGTTGGTTGGGTTATATGAATGATAGTCTTTATTATTTGGATAATAATGACAAACACAAATTGAATGCAAGTGATCTAAAGAATGCAATGCCATGGTGAAAACCAACTCAAGTTCAAACTATATTTGGCACTTAAGATTATGTCATATTGCAGAAGATATGATTGCAAAATTGGAGAAAATGGGGATTCTATCCTCATTGGACTCTGAGCCTATTCCAACTTATGAATCTTGCCTTCAGGGTAAAATGACTAGATCACCCTTTGTTGGACAAGGGCTAAGAGTGAAAATATTTTGGAGCTAATACATAGTGATGTATGTGGTCCATTTAAAGAAATGGCTAGAGGTTTTCATTATTTTATTCCCTTTATTGATGATAAATCAAGGTTTGGGTATTTGTATTTGATGAAATACAAACATGAATCTTGAAAAGTTCAAGAATTTAAATCAAGTAGAAAATCAAAGTGGAAAGAATATTAAAGCTCTTGATCGGATCGTGAGGTGAATATTTGAAATCTTGAATTTGATGAATACTTGAGAGAGCATGGCATTGTTTCTCGGTGGCTCCTCGGGAATGCCACGGTGAATGGTGTATCTGAAAGGAGAAATCGTACCCTATTGGATATGATGCGTAGTATGATGAGCTATCTTGATATGCCAATCTTCTTTTGGGATTTGCATTAGAATGACTTTGTATATTACGAATAGGATTACATCAAAATAAGTTTCTTCAACAACTTATGAGATATTGCATGTAAGAAAACCAAGTCATAAAAATGTTAAGATATGGTGTTGTCCACCTTATATCAAAAGCTGAACAATGATAAATTGGAGACCGGATTAGAAAAGGTCGATTTGTTGGATATCCAAAGATAGTTTTGGATATTATTTTTATTGCCTACTTCACAAAGGTTGTGATAAGTAGAGATGCCACATTTCTTGAACAATAGTTTGTTGAAGGAGGCAAAGGAAGGCAAATAGAGTTAGAATTGGAGAATTCGATCAACCAGCAGATCAAATGGATATAGATCCATCTAGTTAACCAATACCCATTGATGAAACATCTCAGTATTCCTCGTAGAACAACCGGTATCTCACCCACAGGTGAGATATGGTTTTCTTCATGAAGAAGAACAAGAGTTGTGTACTCATGAAGAAGTAGATCATGGAGATGATCCACTTACCTATGAAAAAGCTATATCGGATATAGACTCTTCAAAATGGATTGATCTTTATGAAATCGAGATTGATTCCATGTATAAGAATCAAGTTTGGGATCTTGTTGACCCACAGGTATTATACCTATAGGAACAAATGGGTTTTCAAGAAGAAAATTGGTTACGATGGAAAGGTAGAGACCTATAAGGTAAGGCTAGTAGCGAAAGGGTTTCGCCAAAGCCAGAATCGACTATGAGGAGACTTTCTACTTGTTTCCATGCTTAAATCAATTAGGATTTTATTAGCAATAGTGCATACTATGATTATGAGATTTGGCGGATGGATGTCAAGCGACTTTTCTCAATGGATACATTGAAGAAAACATTTTCATGGAACAACCTAGGATTTGAATCCCAAGATGGTTCCAAGGTATGCAAGCTAAAGTGATCCATTTATGGGTTGAAACAAGCTTTGAGGAGTTGGAACATCCGTTTTGATGAAGCCATTAAATCTTTTGGTTTTATCAAAAATGAGGATGAGCCATGTGTATATAAGAAGGTTAGTGAGTGCTATCACTTTCCTTGTCTTATATGTGGATGACATCTGTTGATGGGTAATAATCTGGTATGTTGTGACTATAAAGGTATGGTTGTCAAATACATTCTCCATGAAAGACTTAGGGAGGCAACCTATATTCTTGGAATTCGCATCTATAGAGATAGAGCGAAATGAATAATTAGTTTATCCCAAAGTCTATACTTGGAAAAGGTGTTAAAGAGGTTTAACATGCTTGATTCCAAGAGAGGATTATTACAGTGAGACATGGTATCCATCTTTCTAAAGAGATATCTCCAAAGACACACGAAGAAAGAGATAAGATGGCGAGATTCCATATGCTTGGCTATTGGAAGTTTAATGTATGCAATGTTGTGTACTAAATTTGGATATCGTATATGTTATTAGTTTGACTAGCGGTATCAATCCAATCGGGTTTGGAACCTTTGGATAGTATCAAGAATATTCTTAAGTACTTGAGAAGAACTAAGGATTTATTCTTGATTTATGGAAGTGGAGACTTACAATTGGATGGTTATCTTGATTACGATTTCCAATCGGATATCGATGATAGAAAGTCTACCTCTGCATATGTGTTCATTTGTAATGGAGTGCGATCGGTTGGAAGAGTTCCAAGCGAGCACATTGCGATTCCACTCTGGAGTGAGTATATTCTTGCATCGAATCTGCAAAGGAAGTATTTGGATAAAGAAGTTCATGGCAGAACTTACAGTAGTTCCTTCCATTGAGTCGGCGGTTCCACTACTGTGACAATAATGGAGCGATCATCTGAGCTTAGGAACTAAGGTCTCACCCAAAATCCAAACACATAGAAATGCGCTACCTCATTATCAGATATATGGTTGGGCAAGGCGATATAGCCATGCAGAAAAATAACATTAGTTGAAAAATCTAGCTGATCCATTCACTAAGCTTTTGTCACGAGCTCAGTTAAACCGATATCTTGAGAAGATGGGTCTAAGGTGTTGTAATGAATGGCTCTAGTGCTAGTGGGAGATTGTTAGTAGTATGCCCTAGAGCATATCATTTAGTATGTATCTTGTACATATTTTTATTAATAAAGGCATTTCCACTTTTAGTTTACATAATATATTTATGTGTAATAGAAAAGGTCCATTGATATTTTGTTAGAATATTATTCTTAAGTTGTTAAGAATATGAGTGACAATATTTCTATACAGTATCATAAATGAGTTCACAATCGAGGATACTTCATAATAAGGACATGACTTATCGGAAAGATTGTATTCATATTTGTTCCCAAGTTATTTATATGAGATATAAATAAGATGGAATGGTGAGTCTCATGCCATATAACAAACATGATAGGCACTTATAAATGATAAGCGGGCGAACGGTGACACTTATGACAAGCACATGGAGTTTACTCTTGTCAATGTTTTGTCATAAATCATATCGATTACATATAATCTTTAGACCTAAGATAGCACGATTATCTTGTATATAGGTAGTTTGAGTTTGATACTACTTTCATACTTGTCTGTGTATGGGTATATGGGCATGTGTTGGCTCCTACTAGTTATATATGGAGGTAGGTGTTGAACAAGATGGAATCTGTTCCTCTAAGTAAATAGAGATAAAATCCTATGTTCATTTAATTGTTTTTATGTTTCAAGTTCCTGGCAGGAGACGGATAGATTTATTGAGAAAGAGTTTACGATGAGAAAATCTTTTTAATCAAAGCTGGAATTAAAGAGAACATAATATTCATAGCAAATGGAGTTTGACATAAACCATGACTCGGCTTGAGTTGGGATTTTATGTGAGAGAGAGATTCTAGTGCATGGTAACATATGATTATAGGTTCATTTAAGGTAAACCTTATTACTAATTGGGTGGCCATGGCATGCTATGCTAGGTGTTAACCATGGTCTATGAGGTTCATAAAATGATTTAGAGAAATCATTTATGGTAAGAAAGAGTTCTGATGATATTAAGAGTTGATATCATGTCTCATTGCCAATTAGTGATGAGCTTAGTATGTCACACACATACACAAGTTATCACCTAATTAAATATGATTTAATTAATTAATTAAAGAGTTTAATTGATTAATTAAATAGGTTTGGTTTGCAATTAGTTTGCAAAGTCCCTAGCATGACTTGAAACCAAATCTAGATTATTGGATGTATAATATAAGTTAAATTTATATTTAAAGTGTTTAAATACGAATTTAATTAATAAGAAATTAATTAATAGAGATTAATTAATTAATTTATATTTGATATAAATTAATTAGAAGAAGAAAAATATTTATTTTGGGTTGAGAACTCAAAATTAAGACATAGGGACATTTTGGTAATTTTGCAGTGTGACATGTGGCACCATGAGATGGTGACACGTGACATAACACATAAGCTTGCCAAATGTTTTTAATCATGTAAGATGATTAAAATCAAGATTACATATAGGTTTGACACTTGGCACAATGTGATTGGGTCACTTAAACCTAGAGCTAATCAAAGGGTGACATGTGGCAAGGGTTTAATGTGTTAACCTAGCTATTTAAGTGTTATAGGAAAATAAAATACAACCAGCAGCCACACTCCTTGGTCACGCCATTTTTCAGCCCTCCCTCTATTCTTCTTCATCTCTCATCAATTCAAAGAGATTAGCCATCAATCTCTTGAATTAAGAACACTAGAAATTGTTTCTAGTGTCTGTTTATCTCTAATCTCTTAAAAGGCAGAACTTAAATTTCTAATTAATAGAAAAGGCTTTAGAAGCTGTTCAAGGGCTGCCATAGGTGTTCTTGGTGTGGACAAGCTAGAGGACAACATGCGGTGTCTGAAGGCGAATCTCAAAGCGCGAACATTGCGATTGCATCAAGAGGTTAGTGTAATCGTTCTTGATTTAATCTAGAGTTCTAAAATTAATCTGATTAATTTTAAAATCTTAAATGGCAAATGTAGATCCAAAAACATATTAAAAGAGTTTTAATATGTTGTTTATCATTGAAATCAAATAGATAAAAATAAATCTTGCATGATGCATGTGACCCTAGATGAAAATTTTTGAATTCAATGGTATAAACTTGTATTTTTCACGCTTCCGTTCCTTCATGTTGACTGTGATTATAAGCTGCCAAAATGATCAACAATATGTGGTAAAATATGTTTAGGTTATGGTACAAACTAGAATGGGCATGAATGTGAAGTTTGGTAAGTGTTAAAGGTGACCTTTGCTGAGTATGAACAAAATACAATAGGGCAGTTTGTGTTTTGGGCTTAGAACCTTAAGTATGTGGCTCCAATTGGTGTGAGACCAATTGGAGGTGAAACTAGGCACAAAATGTGCCAACTTTTATAAAGGAAGCTTGCCAAAATTTTACTTGTAAGGTAACTTGAAAAGTGACCAAATCCGGATTAGTGCAATTAAGGCCTAAAAATTTACCATTTGGGCAGCAATTAGTGTTTAGGCCATAACTCACTCAAACAAGTCCAATTGACCTGAAATTTTGACCATGAATAGTTAAGACCTATATCTACAAGTCTTATGAAGACACCAAAGCCCAGAAATGACCATAAGCAAGTCAAACAGCTTGCACAAGTTCGGGACCAAAAACTGGGCGAACCAAAATTGACCTAAAGTGACCAATTTTGATACACTTTGACCAGTAATAGTAAAATGACCATAACTTGGTCTACATAACTCTAAATGACCTGAAATTTTGCCCCGTGTGCAATAAGACATAGATCTACAAGTTTGTAGTTTTGACTAAAACCCGAAAACTGAGGGAGCTAGGTCGTCCGACTAGGTTAAACTAGTATCCCGAAATCCAGCAAATTGCAAGAAAATGCAAGATACATGGAAATGAGTTTGGTAACATGTACCAACCCTAAAAGACTATTGAATGTGACATATTAGTAACATTAAAACCTAATTTGCCTAGAATGCATCGAGGGTCGACATATTAGGTTGACTAAGCAAATAATAAAATTGATGAATTAATTATCAAGCATTATCGTTAGAAACAGTTTAAATGAGTATTGAAACACCTCAAATTGTGTTTCTCGATTAGCAAAGACTTCGAGAAAGGGAAGGAAACAACGAGTCAAGGCTAGAGCGATTATCAAAGGTTTGTACTGTGATTTATTTCTTTTGAATTTTTCAATTGAAATAAATTATGACTATTTATATATTATTGTTTTCAATTATGGAAATGTGTTTGAATGGATACTTATTGCTTGAAAAGCATTGTAAATGGTTTAAAGCGTGAAAAATTAATTTTGTGTGATTTGTGAAAATTGAAGTTAATTATGAATTGTGTTGCCATTTTGTGAATGAAATTATAACTTTGGAAATTTATTGGATTCTTTCGAATCATTTGAATAAAATGTTTGGAATTGATTTTGTGTTCACACTTAGTGTGTGATATCACATCATTCCTTCTCCATTTATGGGGTTGTGATCGTTTATTTTTCTCCCTCTACGGTTTACGGTTGAGGTGATCGGATGAGTACTCATTATATAGCTAGCTTCCTTTCTCATTGATTTGATTAATGGGGTTGTGATTGCTTTGTTATGGTGTACAGCTTGGCATTGATCGGAAAATTGTGTTATGGCTTAAGGTGTGTATGAATTGGCAACCTTTGTATTCTTAAATTATTTGACTAAATTGTGTTATTATGAGCTTTGATAATTTATGAAATGGAGTTTAAATTCTTAATGACATTCAACATCTTTTGAATTTAACCATGTTTTGACTATTGAGATTTATTGTAATATTGTGAAATAGAGTTTAAATTCCTTATGACATTCATTGTCTTGAATTTAATTATGGTTTTACGTATCCATCATTTATATGATTTATGAATTGTGATTTAAAGTTGTATTTGGTTAATGTTGTGCACTTTGAGACATTGTCTCGTGATAGCTTTCTATTCTTGTCGTAGGTAGGCAGACGGATAGAGGCGTGAGACTAAGTGCTAGTGCATTCATGAGAGATCATCGGGTATATTGAGTATACCACATTTTGCATTTGTACTATAATGTATGTTCCTGTATGTATATATATATTGTTCTTGATTTTGGCGATTGTAAATTAAAATTGTACATTGAAGTTGTAAAGTAAATTGTGAATTATTTTGACTTGTACAAATTTATCTGTATTTCTTTAATCTCGATCTTTGAAAAATTATTGTGGATTTGAGTTAAAAGCGTATTGTGTTGAATTATGTTGGAGTGTGAGATTGAGAAAAATAAAGAACTGCTTATTACAGGTTTTTACGAAGCTGTTTTATCAAAATACGGATGGCACTCTGCCAAAATTTTCTGAAGTCACTAATAGTCCAAATGTGTTGCATTTGTTTCACTTTAGTTCAAAAAGGTTTTTAACACTTGTAAATTGTGTTCTGCTGTAAAAGAAGTAAAAAGTTTTAAAATCCTTGTAGTGTATTTAATGGGTTATCGATGAGCGAACTTGGTAATTCATTAGGTATACTACGGGATCATGTTATGCCTTACAGAGGGGTAGGGTGTGACAGAATGTGTGTAAGATTGTTGACTAGAATGGTCAAAGGACCCATGATTAGATCCGTAATTCTAATATGACCATAATGGTCATTCAAGAAAGGAACATGAATCGAAATATTAGACGGAATGATAGTAAGAAAAGATTAGTGCTATATAAACAAAGTAAATGTTATATTAGATTATTAAAGTTTTACACAAATTTAGAGGAAAGAAGATTATACGATCATATAGAAATGAGAAAATAAACGTATGACTATTGTAAGAAGACTATTGAGTAAAATTTCGAGATGAAATTTATTTTAAGGGGGGAGAATTGTAACACCCCTATGTTCGGTAGTGCGTTCTACTATTACGGTGACCAGTGTCTGTTCGAACAGCTAGGATGCCTAGAACTACATTTAAATGTTAGTGAGAGACATAGAATACTGAAGTACAATAAAGGAAAATATAAGAAAAACAAAGGGAAAACAATGGTAATGAAATGAAACTAAGTTAAACGAGCCAGCACTACAGCGATGGGTGACCGCACGGGGAAGTTACGACACAGGCAATAGCGACCAGGGACTCTGAGGAACCCTCGAATTTAATTCGAGACATAATTAAAGACTTATTAAAGTATAAATATTATTAGAAATATCAAAGAAAAATTAATTAATTAGTAAAAGAAAAAGCGAGAAATCGAGAAAGCGATAAAACTCGATTATTCTGAAAAATCGGGAATACAACCCGAATAGGGGCATTGTAGTCATTTGACACCTAGAGTTGGCTTTTGGCCTAAATGTCACTAACAAATAAATGGTATTACATTTGGGAAAATCAAATGAAAAATGGAATTAAAGATAAAATATAAATTAAGAGAAATTAAGGTTAAAATTGCAATTTTTGAAACCTTAGATTATAATATCATTAATCTAGGTTTAGTAGAGTACTAAATGGATACATTAATACTTAAAATGAGGCAGAATCTTCCACTCACTTCATCATCCGACACCAAGCTCTCCCATGGCAGCGATGTCCCAACATTCCTCCATGGAAACCACCCATGCAAGCTTGAGATCACCTTTATTTCAAGCTAAATTCTTGAACTTCCTTCATTAATCTTTGCCTACACACCTTGGGCAGTAATAAGGGAGCAAGAAAGATAAGTTTTGGTGGAGTTTTGAAGAAGTCCAAAAGAGGTAAGTGGTTATTCTCAATTCTTGTTTCATTAAAAGTGTAACTAAGGTTGTGAGTAGTTGAATTATGGAAGAATTTTTGAGGTTTGATGAATTGTTGGTGATGGAGCATTTTGGCAGCCATGGAACTTCATCATGTACAGCTTGTCTTTGCATGTAAATGGTTGTTGAGATGTTAAATTAAGTGTTTAAATGTATTGGAGTTGGTTTTCATGTATAAAGTTTGATTTGTAAGCTTGAAAAGTAAAAATGAAAGTTGATGCATATGTTTAATTTTTGGGCAGCCTAAAAATGGAAATTGGTAAGGTTCAAATTCATGAAAAGTTGTCGAAATATTGTACAAAAGAATGGCAACATATATGTGTGTGGAATAGTAGTGATAGGTATGTAATTTGATGATAGAAGTTTGTGTGATAATTAGAAGTATTTATGTGTATATATTATTGGGATTGAACTTGTGATTTATGATTGCATTTGGTGTATTTTGAAAGTGCTTATATTCTGTCTAAGTTGACCTATAATGTGGAGAATTGAATAGTTATGGTTAGTGCCAAATGCAGAATGCCGCCATTTTGTCCAAGTTGACCTATAAGTTGACCTATAGTGGAGCTTGGCGAGGCATACTGACCATTTGTTGAAACATTATGGCCATCTGCTATGCAAACTGTGCAGGAAACTACGGCATTTGTGGGGCGGTGCCAGCGACCCAGACGATCTAGAAGTGGGGCTTCCCCTTATGCCTCGGCTTCAGCAGTTGCTCAAGCGGCGATCCCCTTCTTCCATAACGATCTAGAGTAGGATATATCTGAATAAATAACACAAGGAGATTTCCTCTGTTAGTTCATATTTATGATGTAATGCCTTTGTATGTAACAAATAAGTACATTGAACAGTTGTACATAGAAAAGAAAAGACATAAATTCACAATTTATTACATATTTCAAAAGTTTGCTCTGATACCACTAAAACATGTAATACCTTACTCCTTTGTAAGGCATAATATTATCTCGTAGAATACCTAATAAACTACCGAACTTCACCTCCCGGTAACTCATTATTTTAAAGTTATTTTCTTACTTTTTAGAAGTGGTGAGCATTTTCTATTAGGTATTAAAACATTTAGTTAGAGTTTGAAAACTAGTTAAAATTTTTGTCCCTTTTTATTTTTCCACAAATTTTAGAAAAATTTCTGCAGTGCCATCTGTATTGTAACACCCCTCACCCAACTATAGTGTAGCCAAGCAAGGCGTGCTACAATCGAGCGAGCACCTAACTTATCTTACTTTATTTTTTAATAATTTTGAATTCGTTTAATTTAATATCAATTATTTTTAGACGAAGAAACCAGCGGAGTTTTCCCTATTTTATTATCATTTAGCGTATTTCAATATTCACCTATTTGAAATTCAACAATATTTTCAAAATAAAATCTTATCCATACTAATCATAATTATCTCATCAATCATTCTCATAATTTTCTCATATTTCAAATCTCATCCATACATTTCAATTTCATCATCATTTTCATACATTTCCATTCATACTCAATTCACATGTAAATATTCTCAAATTACATAAGCAAAATTTTCAAATTTTCTTAATTTACATAATTTACAAAATAATTACTAAATTTCATAATTTACATGATATATAAATTAATTACATATGAAAAAGCTAATTTATTAATTTACATCACATCTCTATTAATTACCTGTTCATAATATACATTACAATACAATATTTAAGCATTTTATACAAAATATAAAATATGATCTATATGGGCCTTATCTACATGCATTGCTAAGGAGGTAACAACCTTGAATACTTCAGGCACTTCTACATATCAGAACTCCAAAATCTCTGTTTAATATTTTTATCTAGGCTTTACCTTCAGTATCTGTGCGAGAAAACAATTCCATCGCGCTAAGCATTACTGCTTAGTGGTGTAATAATATAACAAGGAAATAATATACAAATAAAGATAGAAATAAAACATAATTCAAATAATTAAGATTTATTTATACTTCACATGAGGTTTCTAAAATTTAATATGTTTTATCCTAATTTAGTATTCTTTGGAAATGTTTATTTCGCCAATGTATAGTAATAATGTACATAGAAAAAATTATCTAAAAATAATAACTTTATGCTTATATTATTATGTAAGTCACATTTGCAATATTTATATATGTTATAATTTTATTTGCTAATCTTTTAGCATTTTCTCTATACTTTCTAGGTTGTCTTAGATTATTTCATAACAAGTAAATTTTAATATCAGTCCATTTCATTTCGATTCTTTCTAATAAATAACTATTCTAATTTATTTTAAGTCATCTTACTCATTTATTTAATTTCTAATATTTTTAATTACTAATATTCTTAACTTATTTCAATAAATTTCACTGCCCAAGTAACCTATGTGGTGACTAAAGCTGGATAGCGGTCGTTGTACTTTGGACACCACGGTGCCTCGGGCCATCATACCATGGGGCCTTGAGCGTCAATCACGTATGTAGTTAGTATGGCTAAAAGCCAAGATAACACATAATTGGGCATAAAAGCTATGAATGTCGCATAAAGCCATGAATGCGGGCATAAAACCTTCAGCGATCTTGCTAAAACAATACCTTATTGGCATGCCAATCTATCCAATCTAACACACATGTCTAGGCAATACAAGGGTATATAATATCATTAAATATTAATATATTGTATTTTATGACTTCATTATTTCATGACAAATTCCATAATTTATACATTCATCATAATATTCATACATTCCTTACATCATTCATATTGATCACAATTCACATTCATTTGATCTACCATTCAAATTCAAAACATCTTTCCTTTCTCTCTTGATGGGAACCTAAATCCCAAATGACACTTTTATCACATTTATTAATTCAACAATCTATTCATGTAAAGTACATTTCATACTTCAAGTTGTATTGCTAATATATAATGAACTCCATTGGTGTTAGGGGTATAAGTCTCAATTACAAAATTTTTGGTATTCATTAATTCATTCAAATTCACCAATTACAATATATATTTATACATTACTCATAATGACTTCTTTAATTTCTTTTATCATTTCTTATTTAATTAAGGTTACTAGTCACACCATACTATTCACTCAAATTGTTGACTTTTCATGAATAATAGGTGTGTTAATTCCAATTGCACTAAGATCCCACATTTTTTGTTCTAAATTTGTTGGCATTGATTGTAATTCAAAGCCTTCTAAAAGTATTTCCAAATTTTCAGTTTTTATGTCCTATGTTTACTATTCCATTGGTCTATGCTAAAGTGAGAATTTGGCTAATCTTTCTTCATGAAAGTTGTTCTTTTATGTATCTAGTTTAATTTCCTTTTTTGAATCACTCTATTTGGAGTTTTATAGCTCAAGTTATGGTCAAATAACCATAACTGGTTCATTTTCTAGTTCTGGTTCCTTAGCTAGGCAAATTTTGTAGTTACACTTTACAAATTTTATTAACCAAGTTGTAGTCACATTTAGGTCTAGTGCTCTTCATAGAATTTGTTTCCCTATGTCTTATGGTCACTCAAAATTTTTAATCACAATTTTTCAAGTTTTTTAGAAGTTATTATACCAATTTAATTGGCCTAGACTCGATTACCATGTGTCTTGGGATCAGTTCGGGTCAATGACTACGAGTGGATTTTTAGGGTTCTTACATTCATAATTTGAGGAAGGTTTCTAAAACAAAGTTAGATCCCTCTATCTTAGGATTCTGAAAAGGTATGGTTCATCCTAAATGGAGTTTTCTAGTGGAAGATATGCTATAAAACTAATCCGGGGTTAGATGAAATTGGGTAAATTTCCAGGTTTGGATGTACTAAGTTCTTTTAAGCATTTGACCTAATTCCTTTGGGTTCTGGCTTTTGGTCAAAATACTAATATTATAGACCGATGTCTTATAAAACTTTTTCCATTGGTTTCATTGCATTTAAATTTTTATAGACCAAGTTATGGATATTTTTCCAAAACTAGTCGGGTAGTTTATGTCCAGGAAATTCTGGGCAGAATGGTTCAGGTCAGTTTGGTGTCCTAATTTGAGTCAACAATTTCATTAGATTAGAAGCATTTCTGGGCTTGGTGTTCTCAATGAAAGTTATAATACTATGTCTAAGCTTTCCAATGTATAAACTTCAGGTCATTTGGACTGTCTAAAGAGAGTTATGGCCAAATGAACATGTGTTGTTCATTTGGTCATTTCTGAGTTTAGTGTTTGGATATCCAGTTGTACCAGCAAATTGGTCAACTTATGGATAGAATTTGGGCAGGGTTTCTTCATGAAAAATGGGGCATTTTGAGTCTAGTTTCACCTTCATTTGGCCTTATACCAATTGGAGTCACACAACTTCAGTTATAGGTCAAACAATACCTTGGACTCATAGGTCGAATTTCTGCATAAGAGAAGCACTCCCAATTTTCAATTCCACCCAACTTCCAAACTTCAATTCACATTTATAGCACTTCTAATAGTCAATAATCAACCTCAACATCATCAAATTCCATAAAATTCCATATTTGAGCAAACCCTAAATCAACTTGCATAAATTTTAAATTCCAAGAGAATTTCTAGAACTAACCTTATTCTTCTAGCTCCAAGCAACCTTCAATCAACCCAACACTTGATTCACCTCTTTGGGGCTGCCAACCAGATTTTCCTTTCACTTTTCTTCCCACTTTCCTTGGGTTTTATGGCTGGCTATGGAGGTTTATCAAGGCTGCCAACTATTTTTTTGAAGGAAGGTAATGATTTGGAAGTTGAAATGGTGTTTTAATGATAGGAAAATGAAAGAATTTGAGAGGAAATGGAGAAGAGAGGGTTGGACGGGAGAATGCTGGAGAAGAAGATGGATTTTTAATTTTTTTTGACTCATTTATCTCCTTTCTACTTGTTCATTAAATGGTTGTCTCATGGTGATTGGTGGAGAGCTTTTAATTGCATCATGCTTACTCAAGCAAGATGTAATTATTAAACTTTTCTTTCATTTTTCTTTTTTTTTTTTCATTTTTACTCATTTTTAATTAAATTTTTAGCAAAATTTATTCACATTTTATGTCATAATAATTATTTACTTAACTGGACAAGTCGGCCAAAATCATCTCTGAAGACGAAATGACCAAAATGCCCTTCGTTTGGCTTATCGAGCCAAAATCGTCTGTACCAATTTAAAAATTTTTCTAAGCCTTTTCTTGGCATTTTAATGCCATAGAAACCTCGATGACTCTTCTCTGGAGTCCCAAAAATTGTTTCATGAATTTTCTCCCGGGTTTAGGGCTTCTAGCTGTGAGGATCGTAACTTCCCACTAGGTTACCGATCGTTAGGGCCCCGGCTCATTTAACTTGGTTGTATTTTATTTCTAAAATTTTTCCTTAATTTTTCTTACACTTATTTGAGTTATTTATGACTCCTCACTCTAGTCTAAATATTTTTCAGACGTTCTATTGTCGACCGACACAGGTCAAGACGATAGAATATGTGGAATTGCTACAGTGAGGGTGTTACAAGTATTTTGATAAAATAGTTCTTCAAATACCTGAAAAAAACACTTCCAATGATTTATCTCCTCAACTCAACAACTTCAACATCCACCACAACAAATTTCAACATCATTTCTCAAATTCTAAAATTCAAATCAATAATTTCCAATTCAAATATCATCCAAAATAATACTAAGTAATTTCATTCAAATTAAAACAAAATACTTTCATTCATATTTCAATAAAGTTAAAACAATTTACATTCAGCAATCCATAATTTTCATTAGAAAAATCCATTCTATTTTTATTACATTCTTTATACAACTTGCTTATGACCAGTTCTACATGTACATACATTTACATATTTCAAAATAATTATTACAATCGGGATATAAAATATGCGACAAAACTTGAGGATGTGGCTCCAAGATCCTCGTGACTCACTCTGCTGCTCCTCTAATCTCTATATCTGCGATAGCAATAACAGCCATCGCTGAGTACTATGACTCAGTGGTGCACAACATACTAAAATAATCTTTATGCATAATTTAAATAATATTTGTTCAAAAATTGAACTGAACATGAGAAATAAATATAAACAAGATTTATAAGCTTTTAATCCAAATAATTTCATTTGAAAGTCTCAAAACAAATTTTATAAAAACACACAGTTATATCATGCCATTGAAACATATTAATCTCAATAGCAGAGGCTTATGAGAAGTCACATCACAAGGCTAGCTAGCTCAAATATATAGGAACCCATTCTTTTTCTTCTTCTCTTGGCACACACCTCAACACTTGACGGAGAAGGAATAAAAATTTGAAGCGATTTCCTCCACGGTCATGCTAGTGAGGTATTCAAATATATGGTCATGGCACTATGGTTTCAAACTATTTTAACAATTTACTAAACATTTATTGCCATTTCAAACACAAACAAGTAACCTTTCACAATTTAAATCAAAAGCATAATAAACATTTCAAGACAATGGTGTCTCAATGTAATATTTCAATTCATTCAAAACAATGTACAGAAGAAAGTTTACAAAAATTCTAAGTTGTGCACAAACCTTATACGAGTCGCCTCTTGGCCTTGACTTGATGCTTAGGGTTCTTTTCGGTATTCTTTTCCATTGAAACACACAGTTTTACAGTGTTTCAGTATCACAACTTATCATAAATCCAAAAATAAATTCAAATCTACTTATACCAAGCTTAAATATACTAAACTTGACATTCTTTAAAATTTATATTTTGAGGTTACTATTCATGACACTATTCAAGTCAATTTGTTGACTTTCTAATGTAATAGGTATGGGAATTCCAATTTCACTCACATACCACATTTATGTTATATAATTTGTTGGTTTTGGTTATTTTATCAAATTTTAAGTCTTTTAGTCAAAATTGCAAATTTTTAGTTTTGGTGTCTGCTTTGGGTATTCCATTAGTCATATTCTTTGTTAGAATTTGGTAAAGTTTTCTTCATAGAAATTATTCCTTATTGTCATAAATTTATTTTTCTTTTTGAATCACTCCATTTTGGAGTTTTGTAGCTCAAGTTATAGCATTTGAACATGGCTGGCCGGATTGGCCTAACCCAGATTTTCTAGGCACCAACTTGGTTCTGGAAGTTTTAGGTCACCAAATTTGGGTGGCTAAATGACTTGGTTAAGGGCATAATTTGGACTTGTATTCTTCATGAAAGTTGTAGGGATATGTCTCATCTTTCTACTGGTAAAATTTCAAGTCATTTGGACCTGCCTAGCCCAAGATATGGCTAAATGAACAAACACTATTCATTTAGTCATTTTTGTACAGGTCAGATTGCCTAATCTGGATTTGGCCAATTTGTTCACTATGCTATGGTCACTTTCTGAGTATGATTCCTACATGAAAAATGTGTCATTTTGTGTCTAGTTTCATTCCTAATTGGCGTCACACAAATTGGGTTTGTAAATTTTCAGTTTTAGTCCCTGAAAGGGACCTTGGTCATGCTGCCTGCAGAATGTCCATAACCAATCTGAATTTCCATTCCACACCACAATTGGTCATACATGACCATTTTTCAGCTCAAACAATGTCAAATACACCATTTGACCAATTCTCAAAATTTTATCTCTTAAACCCTAGGTCCAAATCCCTAACTTTCATGCAATTCAAATCTAATGCATTCCAAACACCAATCTATAGTTTACATACATAATTCAACTCAACTAACCATTCAAATACATCAAATTCACTCATTTCACACCCTAACCTACTGCTGGCTGAATTTCTATTTGGTCCACCATGCTTGATTTTGTTTAATTTTTCCACAATTTCTAGATTAACTCATGCATATAAACATATTTCTAAAGAAACTTCTAGTGGTTAGTTACTAACCTTGAATGAAACTTCTCTAACCTCTTATTTTCTAAATTTTCTCCTCTTCTTTCTTCTTCAATCTTCTTCTCAAAGCTCAAATACAAGGTTTTGTGAAGTGGTTATGGGAGAAATTAGGGTTTAGTAAAGGTTTTAAAGCTTGAAACAAGCTTTAAAGGAGGAGAGGTGAGGGAACATAGAGAGAGAGAAGGAGCCAGCTTGGGGTGAGGTTGAAGACAACAATATATATATTTTTTTTCTTTCCTTTTCTTTTTATGTATTTTTAATCTTAGTTAATTCACCATTATCGTATAATTTTAAATTCTTTATTTATTAGGTTTATTGCATTATGCATGATGTAATAACCTTTTTCAACTTTTTCTTTTTCTTTTTTTTTTCATTTATTTTTCTTTAGTTCTTCAATTTAATTCTTGATCTTGAAATTTTCTTTTCTCTGATTTTATTAGACAGTTAGGTCAGAAGTTAGCTCTAGGGGTAAATTAACCAAATTGCCTCATGGGTTCGACAGATTTGCAAATAATTTGATATTTCTTACGGACCCACGACCTAATTTTTGACACCTTAACAATTCTTTTACGTGATTTTCTCTTTTTCTATTGTGTTACTTAATAGTCCTAGGGACATGGCGTCACATTTCTGATCCAAAATTTGAGTTTAAATTAACCTCATGATCTTTCAGAAGGTCACCCATCACTGTGACTCTTGGCTTATTTAACTTATTATGTTCTGTTTTTCTTATTTATACTTAACTAATTGACAATTACTAGTTATTTGTGTTCAAGGCTTATCTAGTTGCCTTAGACATGGTTCTGATCCCCTTAATTATCCAAATCGACACCGGTCACCAGAATAGTGAAATATACCAGGCTATGCAAATAGGGGTGTTACATATTAGCTCCAAAATATTTTCAGCTCTTAGCCTTTGTCCAAGAAAGTGTGATCTAGTCATTTTGCTCTGAAGGTAGGATTCACAATTTGGAGTAGGCTCAGAGCCCAATGAGGATAAAATCCCCATTTTCTCTAGTTTTGCAATCCTATCTTCTGCAATATGACCTAATCTTAAGTGCTAAATATATTTTGAACTTGAGTTGATTTTTATTATGGCATTGCATTCTTTTAGATTGCTTGTATTAGATTTGTATTTAACATTATTATCTAGATAATAAAGTCCATCATGCATATAACCCGAACCAACCTATTTATTTCCAAAATAAATATTTCAAACATCATTTATGAACTGAAATTCATAACCATCTCTAGTCAAACTAGATATAGAAATGATGTTCTTAAAAGGCATCCGGTGCATACAAAACCTTGATTTAAATACAAAACATATCCACACATGTATAAAGATTTAGATCCTATGGCTAAGGCTTCAACAGTTGAGCCATTGCCAACCCGGAGTCTGATTTCTCATTACTGCAAGCTGGTACTACTTGCTATACTCTAGGCAGTTCCTATTACTGTGCCCATCCTTCTAGCAATGGAAACACTTTTTTTTGCCTCCATCAGCTTTAGTCTTCCCTTTCTGTTTAGCTATTTTCTTGGAAGGACCAGGAATTTGCGGTCTCTTTTTCTCATTGCCCTTCTTCTTATTGGACTTTCCAGCAGAAGAAGATGCAATCAAAGCTACCTCTTTTCCTTTATTGCCCAGTATATTCTTTTGGGCAATAACTAGCATGTTGAGTAAACTAGCCAAGGTGCATTCCTGTTTAGTCATATGAAAATTTATCACAACATTCCCAAATGACTCAGGAAGGGACTGAAGGATCAAATTCGTTTGTAGTTGGAAATCCATGTTAAAGTCAAGATGTTGCAACTGCTCAATCAGCCAAATCATCTTGTGGACATGATCCCCAATATTCTATCCCTCAAACATCCTCATGCGAAATAGTTGTCTAGATATCTCATACCTGGCATTCCTGCTATACCCCCCATACAACTCTTGTAGGTGAAAGAGGATCTCACTCGCACTCTGCATGTCCTCATGTTACTTCTTAACTCATTACTCATGAAAATAAGAATGTAACACTTTGCTCTCATATCATGCTCCTTCCACTAGTCCAACGTTTCATGTTCCTCTTGAGCAACCATTGGAGTTAAGGGACCAAGAACTTTTAAGTCTAGAACATATCTTATATGTTTAAGGATCAGGACAAGTTTCAAATTTCTTAGCTAATCAAACATATTAGGTCCTGTCAACCTATTGCGATCAAGTATGCTTGCAAGGATATTGGATGGTGGTGGTTGTTCTGTGCTCATTATTATCAGAAAATTAACTGCAGAAAATAACCAAATTAATTAGTAAATGTATCAAGTAATTAACCAAAATGATTATGGTCTTTTAATCAAATTGGTCCTCCCACTAACTTAGCGAATCCTACACTTCTAAAGTAGAAAATGGAAATCCTAGTTAGATGGATTTCTAGTGGGTGACTTAATTCTTATAATTCTATTCATCATCTTCAGGTACATCCATTATTGGAATTACAATAAACTATAAGTAAGCAACTCCTTGCCCATCACATCTCATGTGAGATTCAATCCTTTACCTAGCCCCTAATGCTCAAAATCTCAAGTACATCCATTATTGACTTATCTTGCATTGGTTAAGTTGATCCCATTGAGTCAGTAATTATGCAAATAACTTTAATGTCCTCAGATACATCCAATATTGGCCACCAAACCATTTACATATTTATAACATCTCATGCTTAACAATTATTCTTAAGAAAATCTCTTAAATTAATTGCATCTTATGCAAGTATTTAAAATTTCTTAAAATAATTGCGTCAATGGAGGGCCCATGTTATAATTACTTTAATTATAGCATTTCCAACTTAATTATTTGTTTGGAAGATTTTATAGTCGTCCTAATTACTATTAAGGTCCCACTTTGCACATTATCCAATTAGCATGCATATATCATATACTTGCATACATTACCATACATCTCATGCATTCATGGATAATAAGTAAATATGGTATGATTATGGACTTTTCTAAGGGATTCAATTGTGAGCCACCAAGTATTGAATCGGGCATTTCTATGTGCATTCAATTCATTTATATTACAAGAGTTCTGAAGGAGTACATAATCAACACTTGATCTTGAGTTCCTCTCATTGGTCCAACCAATGCTCTTAACCTCCTTGATCTTCTTGCAATCCAATATTACATGGTAATCCTTGGCATACCAAGGCGAATTTACAATAACTAAATAAATGAAATTACAACCCAAAATTATTACAACCTTAATAATACATGCCCAAAAATAAATTAAAATAAATTAATTAAATTACAAACAAAAGAAACATAAAAGAAATAAATCCAATCACATTGGTCTTTTATAGTCCATGATCATCCATCATGCATATCACTATTTAACAATTAAATAAAATATACATACTTAAATTAAATTTAATATCTCATATTTAACTTAAAATCCATATTTGAATATGATTCAAACAAATTTAAAAATTCAGATTTGAATCACATTCAAACGAATTTAAAAATTTAGATTTGAATCACATTCAAACAAATTCAAAAAATTCAGATTTGAATCACATTCAAACAACTTTAAAAATTAAGATTTGAATCACATTTAAACAACTTTTAAAATTCAGATTTGAGTCACATTCAAACTGTTAGTAGTATGCCCTAGAGCATATCATTTAGTATGTATCTTGTACATAATTTTATTAATAAAAGGCATTTCCACTTTTCCGTTTACATAATATATTTATGTGTAATAGAAAAGGTCCATTGATATTTTGTTAGAAATATTATTCTTAAGTTGTTAAGAATATTAGTGACAATATTTCTAGCACAAAGTATCATAAATAGCTTCACAATCGAGGATACTTCATAATAAGGACATGACTTATCCAGAAAGATTGTATTCATGTTTGTTCCCAAGTTATTTATATGAGATATAAATAAGATGGAATGGTGAGTCTCATGCCATATAACAAACATGATAGGCACTTATAAATTATAAGTAGGCGAACCAATGACACTTATGACAAGCACATTGTGACACCCCTTGCAGTGTCTTGTATGCAGAGTAAGTAATGCCACACGGTGTACCGACACACTCTAATATACCTTAATTAATTTTCATCATAATTTTTGAATATAATTTGTAAAATATAACTCATTTAAGTCATTTATTGAATTCATAATTTATTTGAGGTTCCGAAAATTTTATAAAAATCCGAGAATCTAGGCTAAAAATGGAGAAAGCAGTTCTTGAGCACTGCTAAAAACACTTCCAATAAACATATTCATTCATTCTCAACTCCAATATCAACACAAAACTCAATATCAAGATTTCAACATTTCAATTTCTATTCTCATTCATCATTCACATGTGATGTTCACATATAAATCACAAGTAAACATTTACATTTCCATTCACAAGCACAATTTTCATAATTTACATAAACATCAATATACATTACACAAGTTTAATTACATATGAGAAAACAAAATTAAGTTACAAAATGTCAAAATGACACCTAGTGTCCTACCAATGCACAGCAGAAGTTGAGGTGACACGGACAGCGGAAGCTGCGGATGGACTCACCCGATCACGTGGTCTACTGGGCTCACGATTGGTATCTCCAGTACCTACGCGTGGCAAAAGCAACGCGCTAAGCAATAATGCTTAGCGGTGCAATAATATAATAAAAGAAAATAGCAAGAATTTAAATGTGTAGTGAATGTATATGTTTCATTTGCTTGGTATTTGTATATTATTTACTTTGTCCACTTTTATTCATTTGGTTGCCCCAAGTAACCTACACTAGGCAATGGGTGGATAACGGTAAAGCACTTTGGGTATCTAATACATCGGGCCGTCACACCATCAGTCACATATGCATCTCCCGGTGTGCAACAGAACAGCTAACAAGCTGTAAAATAATATCAGGCACAAGGCCAAGTCTCAATACAAAGTCAGAATGGCTAAAAGCCATGAAATCACGGAATGGCATATTGCCATATGCAGTACTGCTAACTGAACCCTATTGGCATGCCAAACTATCCAAACCAATCTTATTAGGTATACTAGGGCATTTGAAACTTTTAAATTCTTCAATTTGTGAATTTCAAATTTTGGTGTTACTATTCACCTCATTGGTCAACAAAAATGTTGACTTTTGGATAAAAAATATGTACATTGACTTTGGCACTCCCAACATACCACATTTGGTGTTTAAAACTTGTTGGCATTAAGTGTTAATACCATTTCAATGTGTAAACCAACACAAGCAGAATTTTCAGTTTTGGTGAGTCAACTTCACTGTTCCATTGGACACTGTTACTGTAGGAATTTGAAGAAATGTAAAACATGAAAGTTGTTCTTTATTTTGTCTAGTTGAATTTTCTTTTTTGAATCACTCCATTTGGAGTCTTGTAGCTCCAGATATGGTCTAAAAACCCAAGCTGGCCGGATTGCCAATCTGCAGAATTTACCATATCTACAGTAACATGAACAGTGACTGCCACTGCCATTTGGGTTAGGTTCTGGCCATAATTTGGCGTAGGTTTCTTCATGAAAGTTGTTTGTCTATGTCTTAACTTGTTGCTGTAAAAATTTCAGGTAAATTGACCATACCTACAGTGAGTTATGGCCAAATGAACAGTTACTGTTCACTGTTCATTTGGTCAATTCTGCAGAATCAGTGCAGGGTGTCCGGATTGGGGCCAAGTTTTGGTCCTCTTGCTTTGGTCTTTTGGGAATGGTTTCTTCAGCAAAAATGTGCCATTATAAGCCTAGTTTCATGTCCAATTGGCCAAACACCAATTGGAATAATACATCAAAAGTTAATTCTGTTTAATTAGACTGAAATCTCAGTCCATTCTTTCTTTAATCTAGAGATTTCGCCTTCAATTTACCATACTATTTTTCAGTTCTAATTAGGGTCAACATATCTAAAATAGTCACTAATTGACCATTAACAAGTTCTCTAACAATTCCCTAAGCCAAGTCACAATTTCACCTTTCAAAACCCTAGTTCCATTATAGGTTTTCACAACACCTTAATTATTAGCTCCTTCAATAATCACATACACACATGGTTTAAACTTGATCTATAGCCCACTTTAAGTACATCAAAACAATCAAAATAATTCCTTCACAAGGGCTGCCAAAAATTCATAGTATGTGTACACAAAATTCTTGTTCATTTTAGTTACAATTCTTACTCAATTCAAGTTGCAAATCATGAAAAAAAAGAGTTTTAAGTATCTAATGCACTAACCTTGATTAGGGTAGATTTTTCCCAAGCAATTCCTTCACTTTCTTGGCTTTTCTTGGCTGCCAAACACTCCAACAAGGTGTGGGGATAATTTTTATTGAAGGGATCTAGGGTTTTTGGTGCAAGATAAGCAAGGTTTCAAAGCTTGGAAGCTTGAACTATAGTGGAAACCCTCTCTTTTCTCTCTCTACGTTTTTGGCTAGTTTTGGGGAAGGAGATGGCTGCTGCATCTTTGATGAATTTAGTCTTCAATTTGTCTCTTTATTAGTTAGTCAAATAACGGCTTAATTGTGATTGGTTGGTAATTATAAATGACATCACCATGATGTCATAAATAGCCCTTTTTCCTCAATTTCTTTTCTTTCCTCCACTACTCAATTTCAATTTAATTTCTAGTAATATTTATTCATATTTTATGTCATATTAATTATTTACTCAACTGGACAAGTCGGCCAAAAATCACCTCTGAAGGCGAAATGACCAAAATGCCCTCCGTTTGGCTTAACGGGTCAAAATTGTCTGTACCGATTGAAAAATTTTTCTAGGTATTTTCTTGGCATTCTAATGCCATGGGAACCTCAATAACCCTTCTCTGGAGTCCCAAAAATTATTTTATAATTTTTCCCCCGGGTCTAGGGCTCCTCGTTGCGAGAACCGCAACTTCCCTCCGATTACCCATCGCTTGGGCACCGGCTCATTTGTCTTGGTTGTATTTTATTTTTAAAATTTTTACTAAGTGTTTCTTATTAATATTTGAGTTAATTATGGTCCCTCACTTAAGTTTAATTATTTTTGACGTTTTAGGTATTGTCGGACCGACACCGGTCACGGAGCGATGGGAATGTCGTAGTTGTTATCGGGAGGGTGTTACAACTCTTCCCCTCTAATTTAAATTTCGTCCTCAAAATTTACCTGATGCAAACAGTTGAGGGAACTGTTGCCTCATCGTGTCTTCACTTTACCAATTTTCCTCCTCGTTGTTGTTGTGCCTCCAAAGCACTTTCACAAGTGGAATCTGCTTGTTACTTAATTCTTTTACTTCACCAGCTAGGATTCGTAGAGGTTCTTCTTCATATGTCAAATCCGGTTGTATTTCAATTTCTTCTCTGGAGATGACATGTGAAGGGTGCAGCGGTATCTTCTGAGCATAGATACGTGGAATACATTGTGGATCTTGTCCAGCTCTGGTGGTAAAGCTAGCCTATAGGCCACTGGACCCACACGTTCAATGACTTCATATGGGCCAATGAACCTAGGGCTTAACTTACCTTTTCTTCCAAACCTCAACACTTTCTTCCATGGTGACACATTGAGGAACACTTTGTCGCCAACCACATATTCTATTTCTTTTCTCTTCAGGTCGGCATAAGATTTACATGCATGCGAGGCAACCTTTAGATTTGCTTTGATTTGTTTCACTTTCTCCTCGATCTGTTTCACAGTGCAGCCCCACCAGTTGTCTTCGCCCAATTCAGTCCGGCCTGGAGTTCTACATTTTCTCCCATACGATTACTTCATATGGGGCTGTAACATCCTCGATAGCAATTCACTTACGATCTCTTATTAGGTGACAGTGTCGATCCGGATAGCTAGAGCGTCGGAAAAATAATTAAATTTAAGTGAGGACCATAATTAACTCAAATATTAATAAGAATCACTTAGTAAAAATTTTAGAAATAAAATACAACTAAGTTAAACGAGCCGGTGCCCTAGCGATGGGTAACAAGAGGGAAGTTGCGGTTCTCGCAACGAGGAGCCCTAAACTCGGGGGAAAAATTATAAAATAATTTTTGGGACTCCAGAGAAGGGTCATTAAGGTTCCTATGGAATTAGAATGCCAAGAAAATATTTAGAAAAATTTTTCAATCGGTACATACAATTTTGACCCGTTAAGCCAAACGGAGGGCATTTTGGTCATTTCGCCTTCAGAGGTGATTTTTGGCCGACTTGTCCAGTTGAGTAAATAATTAATATAACATAAAATATGAATAAACATTACTAGAAATCAAATTGAAAATGATTAGTGGAGGAAAGAAAAGAAAATGAAGAAAAAGGCTTAATAATGACATAAGGTGATGTCATTAAAAAGCCACCACCAATCACCATTAAGCTACCATTTGACTAAACCATTAAAAGACATAAAATGAAGACCAAATGGACCAAAAACCAGCAGCCAAAAACGTAGAGAGAGGAAGGAGAGGGTTTCCACCATAGCCACCTCCATGAAAGCTCTTTCAAGCTTTAAATTCCATGCTTCCTCACCCTAAAACCCATAAGTCCCTTCATCAAAAATTAATCCCACACCTTAAACAAGCTCTTGGCAGCCAAGAAGAAGAAGGAAAGTGAAGTTCTCTCAAGCTTGGATTGGCATACAACAAGGTTAGTGCTCTATATACTTAAAACTCTTTCATTTCATAAATAGCAACTTGAATTTAGTGAGAAAATGTAAATTAAATGAACAAAAATTCTTGTGAAGGTGTACATGAATTTCTGCTGCCCTAATTATGGAATAGGAGGGAGTGTTTTTATGAGTTTGAAGTGAATTAGAGTTATGTTGGAAGTTTGTAAATACAAGAACAATGATTAAAAAGCTAACTAAGACATATTGTATAAAAACATGAATTTGAGTTAGGGTTTTGTGAGAAAAATGTAACTTGGTTTAGGAAGTTATAAGAGAGCATTTTAATGGTCAATTAGTGACCATTTTAGGTAATTTGACCAACAAATGGACTGAAGAACAAGGTTGCAAAGAGGGGTTGCAGGCTGCCCTAGGACAGCAGTATAGAGACTGAAAATTCAGTCCCTTTGCACTGCCATAACTTGGGCTGTGTTAGTCCAATTGATGTTTGGCCAATTGGACATGAAACTAGGCTTATAATGGCACATTTTTGCTGAAGAAACCATGCCCAAAAGACCAAAGCAAGAGGACCAAAACTTGGCCCCAATCCAGAACCCTGAAACTGATTCTGCAGAATTGACCAAATGAACAGTAACTGTTCATTTGGCCATAACTCACTGTAGATTTGGTCAATTGGCCTGAAATGTTTACAGCAACAATTTAAGACATAGACAAACAACTTTCATGAAGGAACCTACCCCAAATTATGGCCAGAACCCATTCAGCCAAGTGACTCAACTTACTGTTCATGCACTGTAGATATGGTAAATTTCTGCAGAATGCATATCCGGACAGCTTGGGTTTTTGAGCCATATCTGGAGCTACAAAACTCCAAATGGAGTGATTCAAAAAAGGAAATTCAACTAGACAAAATAAGGAACAACTTTCATGTTTTATATTTCTTCAAATTCCAACAGTAACAGTGTCCAATGGAACAGTGAAGTTGTCTCACCAAAACTGAAAATTCTGTTTAAGTAGAGTTACACTTTGGAATGGTATTAACACTTAATGCCAACAAGTTTTAAACACCAAATGTGGTATGTTGGGAGTGCCAAAGTCAATGTACACATTTTTATGCTAAAAGTCAACATTTTTGTTGACCAATGAGGTGAATAGTGACACCAAAACTAAAAATTGGCAATTTTGCCAAAATGACCTAAGCTTTGAGAAAGTGACTAAAACTAACAAGTTTTAAATGCAAAATGGGGTACATTGGGAGTGTTAAAACCAATGTACCTATTGTTTATGCAAAAGTCAACATTTTAATTGACTAATGAAATGAATAGTGACATGAAAACGTGAAATCCAAAAATTGTGAAACTTAAATATGCAAAATGCCCTAGTAGGCCTAATGTGATTGGTTTGGATAGTTTGGCATGCCAATAGGGTATTGTTTTAGCGATCGCAAAAGGAAAGGCTTTATGCTGTATTCATGGCTTTATGCCCGTATTCATGGCTTTTATGCCCGTATTCATGGCTTTTATGCCAATTATGTGATATCATGGCTTTTTAGCCATCTTTTGCATTCGTGGTTGACGTTCTGCGTCCCATGGTATGACAGCCCGAGGCACCGCGGTGTCCAGTGCCAACAACCCGTTATCCAGTCCAGTGGTCCAGTATAGGTTACTTGGGCATGGAAAAGTATAACTGTAAATGATCTGATTGTTAAAGAAAATACGAAAATTAAATATCAGGAATGATTACGATAGAATACAAAGAAACTCAAGATCATGAAGAAAATTATTGACAAAATGCATGAAGAAGTTAATATCATAAAACGTAATTAGCCCTCGACTAAACACTAAGTTGGAAATTATTCAGTTCTTATGAACACAATGGCTAAGAACTTATGATTTTTATATTGCATATTATTTCTTTCTATTTTATTATTTGCACCACTAAGCTTTATGCTTAGCGCGTCGCTTTGCAACGCGTGAGTGCGAAGATTAGGCGAGCACCGTAGACCACAGTTGGTAAAGGCGGTTCACGATTACGCATAATGTGCATGTCACCTCACTGTCGTGATGCATTAGTAGGATGCTAGATGTCATTTTGGTATTTTGTAATTGATTTTATTTTCTCATATGTATTTGAAACTTATGTAATGTATTTTGATATTCATGTAAATAATGAAAAGTGTGGTTGTAAATGGAAAGGTGAATGTTTATATATGAATTATACATGGTATCATATGAGATGGATGAATGAGGCGAGATTGAACATTGTTGAGAATTTGATAAATGGAGTTGAGATGATGGAAAATGAATATAGGAAGTGTTTTTCACAGGTTCCGAAGAACTGTTTTCTCCATTTTTAGCCGGTACTCCGCCGGATTTTCTATAAAAATTTTTCGGAACCTCAAATAAATAGTAATTTCGATAAATGGCTTAAAATGAATTATATTTCACAAGTTATATTCAAAAGGAAGAATAAAAATGAATTAAGATTAAATAGAGTGCTCGGCACACTGAGTGGCATAACTTGCTCGGCTACACTGTAGTCGGGTAAGGGGTGTCACATTTAGTGGTATCAGAGCACGGTTTAGGCGTTTCTGGGCCTAGATTGAGTCCATACCATGCATTGCATTTGTAAGAGTCGAGGTGACACTAACGCAGATCTGTTTGTCTTTGTTAAATAGGATATGGACCCTTCATCGCAGAGGGCAGTGGAAGAAGAAGTAGTAAGTCAAATCCCGACTCGGAGTGATATTGGAAATCGGGGAGATCCTGCTCCACCAGTGCAAGAGGTGCCTGTACAACCCCAACAGGCCTTGTTTGAGCAGATGACTGGATTCTTTCGACAGATGACTGGGATTGTTCCACCATTGTCTCAGTGAAATCACCTCTAGGAAAAATTAGGAAGTATGGAGTGTAGATTTCAATGGTCGAAAGGAAGCGATTCTTCAGGCTAAGTATTGGTTAGAAAGGATGAAAGAGTCCTGCGGACTCCATTGCACACGAGCGAGTTTGGAGTGTGCAGTTTCGTTGTTACAAGAAGCTGCATATCGATGGTGGGATGTCGTAACCAAGGTAGTGCCACCAACAGACATAACTTGGAAATTCTTTCTGATAGAGTTCAGAAAGAAATATATTAGCTGTGTTCACGAAGAGGAACAGAAGAGGAGTGGTGATCAGCAAAAGAGGAAATTTGGACAATCTAGTAATAAGAGGCCGAGAGAACAGTCAAGTCAGACATCTGATAAAAGTAGGAGATCTAGACCTACGCCTATACCCAGAAGAGATCAACCAGAAATACTAGTAGTGAGTGCGCCAGGATTAGCAAGAAAATGTGGCCATTGTAACAAGTGGCATAAAGGTGAATGTAGGGGATTGACTGGAGCCTGTTATAGATGTGGGGCCATAGACCATCGTCTAAAAGATTGTCCTAAGAGGAATATACCACGGACCCAGACAGAGGCCGTGGAAGGACCAAGTACAACAGTAACACCACTTCCAAATGTCACCCAAGCCGGAGAGGAGCAAGAAGCCCCAGATGTGAATTTGAGGTAAAGTATTTCTTTTATGATATGCCTAAGTGTATAATGATAGATTCGAAAAGACTAAATGGTACCATGTATACAAAAGAAGTAGACAGATGGAGTAATAGAAAGGTAAAAGAATTATCTTAGAACCAAAAAACATCCAGTAAATTTCGAGGACGAAATTTAAATTAGAGGGGACGAGTTGTAACATCCTCCGGTAGCAATTCCATACGATCTCTTATTCGGTGACGGTGTCGGTCCGGACAGCTAGAACGTCCGGAAAAATAATTAAATTTAAGTCAGGGACCATAATTAACTCAAATATTAATAAGAAACACTTAGTAAAAATTTTAGAAATAAAATACAACCAAGTTAAGCAGTAGGTGCCCTAGCGATGGGTAACCGGAGGGAAGTTGCGGTTCTATAGCGAGGAGCCCTAAACTTCGGGAAAAATTATAAAATAATTTTTGGGACTCCAGAGAAGGGTCATTAAGGTTCCTATGGCATTAGAATGCCAAGAAAATATTTAAAAAAATTTTTCAATCGGTACAGACAATTTTGACCCGTTAAGCCAAACGGAGGGCATTTTGGTCATTTCGCCTTCAGAGGTGATTTTTGGCCGACTTGTCCAGTTGAGTAAATAATTAATATAACATAAAATATGAATAAACATTACTAGAAATCAAATTGAAAATGATTAGTGGAGGAAAGAAAAGAAAATGAAGAAAAAGGCTTAATAATGACATAAGGTGATGTCATTAAAAAGCCACCACCAATCACCATTAAGCTACCATTTGACTAAATCATTAAAAGACATAAAATGAAGACCAAATGGACCAAAAACCAGCAGCCAAAAACGTAGAGAGAGGAAGGAGAGGGTTTCCACCATAGCCACCTCCATGAAAGCTCTTTCAAGCTTTAAATTCCAAGCTTCCTCACCCTAAAACCCATAAGTCCCTTCATCAAAAATTAATCCCACACCTTAAACAAGCTCTTGGCAGCCAAGAAGAAGAAGGAAAGTGAAGTTCTCTCAAGCTTGGATTGGCATACAATAAGGTTAGTGCTCTATATACTTAAAACTCTTTCATTTCATAAATAGCAACTTGAATTTAGTGAGAAAATGTAAATTAAATGAACAAAAATTCTTGTGAAGGTGTACATGAATTTCAGCTGCCCTAATTATGGAATAGGAGGTAGTGTTTTTATGAGTTTGAAGTGAATTAGAGTTATGTTGGAAGTTTGTAAATACAAGAACAATGATTAAAAAGCTAACTAAGACATATTGTATAAAAACATGAATTTGAGTTAGGGTTTTGTGAGAAAAATGTAACTTGGTTTAGGAAATTATAAGAGAGCATTTTAATGGTCAATTAGTGACCATTTTAGGTAATTTGACCAACAAATGGACTGAAGAACAAGGTTGCAAAGAGGGGTTGCAGGCTGCCCTAGGACAGCAGCATAGGGACTGAAAATTCAGTCCCTTTGCACTGCCATAACTTGGGCTGTGTTAGTCCAATTGATGTTTGGCCAATTGGACATGAAACTAGGCTTATAATGGCACATTTTTGCTGAAGAAACCATGCCCAAAAGACTAAAGCAAGAGGACCAAAACTTGGCCCCAATCCGGAACCCTGAAACTGATTCTGCAGAATTGACCAAATGAACAGTAACTGTTCATTTGGCCATAACTCACTGTAGATTTGGTCAATTGGCCTGAAATTTTTACAGCAACAATTTAAGACATAGACAAACAACTTTCATGAAGGAACCTACCCCAAATTATGGCCAGAACCCATTCAACCAAGTGACTCAAGTTACTGTTCATGCACTGTAGATATGGTAAATTTCTGCAGAATTCATATCCGGACAGCTTGGGTTTTTAAGCCATATCTGGAGCTACAAAACTCCAAATGGAGTGATTCAAAAAAGGAAATTCAACTAGACAAAATAAGGAACAACTTTCATGTTTTACATTTCTTCAAATTCTAACAGTAACAGTGTCCAATGGAACAGTGAAGTTGTCTCACCAAAACTGAAAATTCTGTTTAAGTAGAGTTACACTTTGGAATGGTATTACACTTAATGCCAACAAGTTTTAAACACCAAATGTGGTATGTTGGGAGTGCCAAAGTCAATGTACACATTTTTATGCTAAAAGTCAACATTTTTGTTGACCAATGAGGTGAATAGTGACACCAAAACTAAAAATTGGCAATTTTGCCAAAATGACCTAAGCTTTGAGAAAGTAACTAAAACTAACAAGTTTTAAATGCAAAATGGGGTACATTGGGAATGTTAAAACCAATGTACCTATTGTTTATGCAAAAGTCAACATTTTAATTGACTAATGAAATGAATAGTGACATGAAAACGTGAAATCCAAAAATTGTGAAACTTAAATATGCAAAATGCCCTAGTAGGCCTAATGTGATTGGTTTGGATAGTTTGGCATGCCAATAGGGTATTGTTTTAGCAAAGATCGCAAAGGAAAGGCTTTATGCCTGTATTCATGGCTTTATGCCCGTATTCATGGCTTTTATGCCCGTATTCATGGCTTTTATGCCAATTATGTGATATCATGGCTTTTTAGCCATACTGACTGCATACGTGGTTGATGTTCTGCGTCCCATGGTATGACGGCCCGAGGCACCGCGGTGTCCAGTGCCAACAACCCGTTATCCAGTCTAGTCGTCCAGTATAGGTTACTTGGGCATGGAAAAGTATAACTGTAAATGAACTGATTATTAAAGAAAATACGAAAATTAAATATCAGGAATGATTACGATAGAATAGGAACCTCAATGACCCTTCTCTGGAGTCCCAAAAATTATTTTATGAATTTTTCCTCGGGTCTAGGGCTCCTCGTTGCGAGAACCGCAACTTCACTCTGGTTACCCATCGCTTGGGCACCGGCTCGTTTAACTTGGTTGTATTTTATTTCAAAAATTTTTCCTAAATTTTTCTTATTAATATTTGAGTTAATTATGGTTCCTGACTTTATTTTAAATATTTTTCCGAACGTTCTAGCTGTCCGAACCCACACCGGTCACCGGAACAGTAGAATGTACGGAGTTGCTACCGAGAGGGTGTTACAGCACCCTATTGGATATGGTACGTAGTATGATGAGCTATACTGATATGCCAATCTTCTTTTGGAGATTTGCATTAGAATCAGCTTTGTATATTCTGAATAGGATTCCATCAAAATTAGTTTTTTCCACACCTTATGAGATATGGCATGGAAGAAAACCAAGTCTTAAGCATGTTAAGATTTGGGGTTGTCCAGCTTATATCAAAAAGCTGAACACTGATAAATTGGAGACCAGATCAGAAAAAGGTCAATTTGTTGGATATCCAAAAGATAGTTTTGGATATTATTTTTATTTGCCTACTGTTAGTAGTATGCCCTAGAGCATATCATTTAGTATGTATCTTGTATATATTTTTATTAATAAAAGGCATTTCCACTTTTCCGTTTACATAATATACTTATGTGTAATAGAAAAGGTCCATTGATATTTTGTTAGAAATATTATTCTTAAGTTGTTAAGAATATGAGTGACAATATTTCTAGCACAAAGTATCATAAATAGGTTCACAATCGAGGATACTTCATAATAAGGACATGACTTATCCAGAAAGATTGTATTCATGTTTGTTCCCAAGTTATTTATATGAGATATAAATAAGATGGAATGGTGAGTCTCATTCCATATAACAAACATGATAGGCACTTATAAATGATAAGTAGGTCGAACGGTGACACTTATGACAAGCACATGGAGTTTACTCTTGTCAATGTTTTGTCATAAATCATATCGATGCATATAATCTTTAGACACGAGATATACAGTTATCTTGTATATAGGTAGTTTGAATTTGATACTGCTTTCATACTTGTACTGTGTATGGGTATATGGGCATGTGTTGGCTCCTACTAGTTATGTATGGAGGTAGGTGTTGATCAAGATGGAATCTGTTCCTCTAAGTAAATAGAGATAAAATCCTATGTTCATTTATTTGTTCTTGATGTTTCAAGTTCTGGCCAGACAGATAGATTTATTCGAAAAGAGTTTCGATGAGAAAATCTTTTAATCAAGAACTGGAATGTAAAGACAACATAATATTCATAGCAAATGGAGTTTTACATAAACCATGACTCAGGCTTGAGTTGGGATTTTGTAATGAGAGAGATTCTAGTGCATGGTAACATATGATTATAGGTTCATTTAAGGTAAATCTTATTACTAATTGGGTGGCCATGGCATGCTATGCTAGGTGTTAACCATGGTCTATGAGGTTCATAAAATGATTTAGAGAAATCATTTATGGTAAGAAAGAGTTCTAATGATATTAAGAGTTGATATCATGTCTCATTGCCAATTAGTGATGAGCCTAGTAAGTCACACACATACACAAGTTATCACCTATTTAAATATGATTTAATTAATTAATTAAAGAGTTTAATTGATTAATTAAATAGGTTTGGTTTGCAATTAGATTGCAAAGTCCCTAGCATGACTTGAAACCAAATCTCGATTATTGGATGTATAATATAAGTTAAATTTATATTTAAAGTGTTTAAATATGAATTTAATTAATGAGAAATTAATTAATAGAGATTAATTAATTAATTTATATTTGATATAAATTAATTAGAAGAAGAAAATAATTATTTTGGGTTAAGAACTCAAAATTAAGACACAGGGGCATTTTGGTCATTTTGCAGTGTGACACGTGGCACCATGAGATGGTGACACATGGCATAACACATAAGCTTGCCAAATATTTTTTTAATCATGTTAGATGATTAAAATCAAGATTAAATATAGGTTTGACACTTGGCACAATGTGATTGGGTCACTTAAACCTAGAGCTAATCAAAGGGTGACATGTGGCAAGGGTTTAATGTGTTAACCTAGCTATTTAAGTGTGGTTATAAAAAGAAAAAATAACCAGCAGCCTCTCCTCTCATTTGTCACGCCACTTTGAGCCTCTCCAGCTATTCCTCTTCATCTCTAACCAATTCAAAGAGATTAGCCATCAATCTCTTGAATTAAAGAGTTTAATTGATTAATTAAATAGGTTTGGTTTGCAATTAGATTGCAAAGTCCCTAGCATGACTTGAAACCAAATCTCGATTATTGGATGTATAATATAAGTTAAATTTATATTTAAAGTGTTTAAATATGAATTTAATTAATGAGAAATTAATTAATAGAGATTAATTAATTAATTTATATTTGATATAAATTAATTAGAAGAAGAAAATAATTATTTTGGGTTAAGAACTCAAAATTAAGACACAGGGGCATTTTGGTCATTTTGCAGTGTGACACGTGGCACCATGAGATGGTGACACATGGCATAACACATAAGCTTGCCAAATATTTTTTTAATCATGTAAGATGATTAAAATCAAGATTAAATATAGGTTTGACACTTGGCACAATGTGATTGGGTCACTTAAACCTAGAGCTAATCAAAGGGTGACATGTGGCAAGGGTTTAATGTGTTAACCTAGCTATTTAAGTGTGGTTATAAAAAGAAAAAATAACCAGCAGCCTCTCCTCTCATTTGTCACGCCACTTTGAGCCTCTCCAGCTATTCCTCTTCATCTCTAACCAATTCAAAGAGATTAGCCATCAATCTCTTGAATTAAGAACACTAGAAATTGTTTCTAGTGCCCTGTTTACATCTCTAATCTCTTAAAAGGCAGAACTTGAATTTCTAATTAATAGAAAAAGCTTTAGAGGCTGTTCAAGGGCTGCCATAGGTGTTCTTGGTGTGGACAAGCTAGAGGGACAACATCCGTGTCACGAAGATGAATCTCAAAGCGCAGACATGTGTAGTGCATCAAGAGGTTAGTGTAATCGTTCTTGATTTAATCTAGGGTTCTAAAATTAATCTGATTAATTTTAAAATCTTAAATGGCAAATACAGATCCAAAAACATATTAAAATAGTTTTAATATGTTGTTTATCATTGAAATCAAATAGATAAAAATAAATCTTGCATGATGCATGTGACCCTAGGTGAAAATTTTTGAATTCAATGGTATAAACTTGTGTTTTTCACGCTTCCGATCCTTCAATTGGTATCAGAGCCACTATATTTGCCATTTAGATTGTTGATTATATGATTTAATTGTGTGATTTGATCATGAGATGATTGATTCATTGCTGGTTGGATCAAGAGGTGTGGCGGCACACATGGTGAAGCCACCATTGGTGGCGGCAATAATGGTTCCATGGGTGGTTCAAGGTTTGGCTTTTAATTCTGCAATTGTTGTATGATCTAAGGCCTATTCTTTGACTAATTAAAGTGTTTAATTAGTAGTTTTAATCACCCAATTAAATTATAATTCAAATCAGAATTTTAAAAATTGTTTGAATGTGATTCAAATCTGAATTTTAAAAGTTGTTTGAATGTGATTCAAATCTGAATTTTTAAAGTTGTTTGAATCATATTTAAATCTGATTTTTTAAAATTGATTCAATAAAATTCAGATCTGATTTTTAAAAAAATATTTGAATGTGATTCAAATCTGATTTTTTAAAAAATGTTTGAATGTGATTCAAATCTGAATTTTTGAAGTTGTTTGAATGTGATTCAAATCTGAATTTTTAAATTTGTTTGAATGAGATTCAAATCTGAATTTTTAAATTTATTTGAATCATATTCAAATCTGGATTTTTAAGTTGAATATGAGATATTCAATTTAATTTAAGTATGTATGTTTTATTTAATTGTTAAATAGTGATATGCATGATGGATGATCATGGACTATAAAAGACCAATGTGATTGGATTTATTTCTTTTATGTTTCTTTGGGATTGTAAATTAATTTATTTATTTTAATTTATTTTGGGCATGTATTATTAAGTTTGTAATAATTTTTGGGTTGTAATTTCATTTATTTAAGTTATTGTAAATTCGCCTTGGTATGCCAAGGATTACTATGTAATATTGGATTGCAAGAAGTTCAAGGAGGTCAAGAGCATTGGTGGGACCAGTGGGAGGAATTCAAGATCAAGTGTTGATTATTTACTCCTTCAGCAACTCTTGTAAAATGAATGAATGAAATGCACCTAGGAATGCCCTGATTCAATTCTTGGTGGCTCAAAATTGAATCCCTTAGAAAGTCCATGATCATACCATATTTACTGCTTATCCATGAATGCATGAGATGTATGGGAATGTATGCAATTATATGATATATGCATGCTAAATGGATAATGTGCAAAGTGAGACCTTAATAGTAAATAGAATGACCATAAAATCTTCCAAACAAATGATTAAGTTGGAAATGCAATAATTAAAGTAATTATAACATAGGCCCTCCATTGGGGCAATTATTTTAAGAAATTTTAAATAGTTGCATAAGATGCAATTTATTTAAGAGATTTTCTTAAGAATAATTGTTAAGCATGAGATGTTGTAAATATGTAAATGGTTTAGTGGCCAATATTGGATGTACCTGAGGACATTAAAATTATTTGCATAATTACTGGCTCAATGGGATCAACTTAACTAATGCAAGATAAGTCAATAATGGATGTACCTGAGATTTTGAGCATTGGGGGCTAGGTAAAGGATTGAACCTCACATGAGATGTGATGGGCAAAGAGTTGCTCACTTATAGTTTATTGTAATTCCAATAATGGATGTACCTGAGGATGATCAATAGAATTATAAGAATTCAATCACCCACTAGAAATCCATCCAACTAGGATTTCCGTTTTCTACTCTGGAAGTGTAGGATTCGCTAAGTTAGTGGGAGGACCAATTTGATTAAAAGACCATAATCATTTTGGTTAATTACATGATACATTTACTAATTAATCTGGTTATTTTCTGTAGTTAATTTTCTGATAAAAATGAGCACAAAACAACCACCACCATCCAATATCCTTGCAAGCATACTTGATCACAATAGGTTGACAGAACCTAATCATGCGATTGGCTAAGAAATTTGAAACTTGTCCTGAACCTTGAACATATAGGATATGTTCTAGATTTAAATGTTCCTGGTCCCTTACCTCCAGAGGCCACACAAGAGGAACATGAAACTTTAGACAAGTGAAAGGAGCATGATATGAGAGCTAAGTGTTACATGCTTGCTTCCATGAGTAATGAGTTACAGAAGCAACATGAGAACATGCAGAGTGCGAGTGAGATCCTCCTTCACCTACAAGAGTTGTATGGTGAGCATAGCAGGAATGCTAGGTATGAGATATCTAGACAGCTATTTCGTATGAGGATGTCTGAGGGACAGAATGTTGGGGATCATGTCCACAAGATGATTCGGCTAATTGAGCAGTTGGAACATCTTGACTTCAACATGGATTTCCAACTACAGACGGATTTGATCCTTCAATCCCTTCCTGAGTCTTTTGGGAATTTTGTGACAAATTTCCATATGACTAAAAAGGAATGCACCTTAGCTGGTTTACTCAACATGCTGGTTATTGCCCAAAAGAATATGCTAGGCAATAAAGGAAAAGAGGTAGCTTTGGTTGCATCTTCTTACTGGAAAGTCCAACAAGAAGAAGGGCAATAAGAAAAAGAAACCTCAGATTCCTGGTCCTTCCAAGAAAATAGCTAAACAGAAAAGGAAGACTAAAGCTGATAAAGGTAAAGGAAAGTGTCTCCACTGCCAACAGGAAAGTGTTTCCATTACCAACAGGAAAGTGTTTCCATTGCCAGTAAGAATGTGTTTCCACTGGCCAGAGTATAGCAATCTAAATGAATGCAATGCCATGGTGAAAACCAACTCAAGTTCAAAATATATTTGGCACTTAAGGTTATGTCATGTTGCAGAAGATAGGATTGCAAAATTGGAGAAAATGGGGATTCTATCCTCATTGGGCTCTGAGCCTACTCCAACTTGTGAATCTTGCCTTCAAGGCAAAATGACTAGATCACCCTTTGTTGGACAAGGGCTAAGAGCTGAAAATATTTTGGAATTAATACATAGTGATGTATGTGGTCCATTTAAAGAAATGGCTAGAGGGGGTTTTCATTATTTTATTACCTTTACTGATGATAAATCAAGGTTTGGGTATTTATATTTGATGAAATACAAACATGAATCTTTTGAAAAGTTCAAAGAATTTAAATCTGAAGTAGAAAATCAAATAGGAAAGAATGTTAAAGCTCTTCGATCAGATCGTGGAGGTGAATATTTGAGTACTGAATTTGATGAATACTTGAGAGAGCATGGCATTGTTTCTCAGCTGACTCCTCCAGGAACGCCACAGCTGAATGGTGTATCTGAAAGGAGAAATCGTACCCTATTGGATATGGTACGTAGTATGATGAGCTATATTGATATGCCAATTTCCTTTGGGGATTTGCATTAGAATCAGCTTTGTATATTCTGAATAGGATTCCATCAAAATCAGTTTCTTCCACACCTTATGAGATATGGCATGGAAGAAAACCAAGTCTAAAGCATGTTAAGATTTGGGGTTGTCCAGCTTATATCAAAAAGCTGAACACTGATAAATTGGAGACCAGATCAGAAAAAGGTCGATTTGTTGGATATCCAAAAGATAGTTTTGGATATTATTTTTATTTGCCTACTTCACAAAAGGTTGTGATAAGTAGAGATGCCACATTTCTTGAACAACAGTTTGTTCAAGAAGGAGGCAAAGGAAGGCAAATAGAGTTAGAATTGGAGAATTCTGACCAACCAACAGATCAGATGGATATAGATCCATCTAGTCAACCAATACCCGTTGATGAAACATCTACAGCTGTTCCTCGTAGAACAACCAGGGTATCTCACCCACCAGTGAGATATGATTTTCTTCATGAAGAAGAACAAGAGTTGTCTACTCATGAAGAAGTAGATCATGGAGATGATCCACTTACCTATGAAGAAGCTATATCAGATATAGACTCTTCAAAATGGATTGATGCTATGAAATCCGAGATTGATTCCATGTATAAGAATCAAGTTTGGGATCTTGTTGACCCACCTGAAGGTATTATACCTATAGGGAACAAATGGGTTTTCAAGAAGAAAATTGGTTCTGATGGAAAGGTAGAGACCTATAAGGCAAGGCTAGTAGCGAAAGGGTTTCGCCAAAGGCAAGGAATAGACTATGAGGAGACTTTCTCGCCTATTGCCATGCTTAAATCAATTAGGATTTTATTAGCAATAGCTGCATACTATGATTATGAGATTTGGTAGATGGATGTCAAACGACTTTTCTCAATGGATACATTGAAGAAAACATTTTCATGGAACAACCTAGGGGATTTGAATCCCAAGATGGTTCCAAGGTATGCAAGCTAAAGCGATCCATTTATGGGTTGAAACAAGCTTCGAGGAGTTGGAACATCCGTTTTGATGAAGCCATTAAATCCTTTGGTTTTATCAAAAATGAGGATGAGCCATGTGTATATAAGAAAGGTTAGTGATAGTGCTATCACTTTCCTTGTCTTATATGTGGATGACATATGGTTGATAGGTAATGACACAGGTATGTTGACAACTATAAAGGTATGGTTGTCAAATACATTCTCCATGAAAGACTTAGGGGAGGCAACCTATATTCTTGGGATTCGCATCTATAGAGATAAAGCGAAAAGAATAATAGGTTTATCCCAAAGTCTATACTTGGAAAAGGTGTTAAAGAGGTTTAACATGCTTGATTCCAAGAAAGGATTGTTACCAGTGAGACATGGTATCCATCTTTCTAAAGAGATGTCTCCAAAGACACCCGAAGAAAGAGATAAGATGGCCAGGATTCCATATGCTTCGGCTATTGGAAGTTTAATGTATGCAATGTTGTGTACTAGGCGGATATCGCATATCTGTTAGTTTGACTAGCGGTATCAATCCAATCAGTTTGGAACATTTGGATAGTCACAAGAATATTCTTAAGTACTTGAGAAGAACTAAGGATTTATTCTTGATTTATGGAGGTGGAGACTTGCAATTGGATGGTTATCGATTACGATTTCCAATCGGATATCGATGATAGAAAGTCTACCTCTGGATATGTGTTCATTTGTAATGGAGGTGCGATCGGTTGGAAGAGTTCCAAGCGAGCACGCATTGCAGATTCCACTACGAGGTGAGTATATTCCGCATCGATGTCGCAAAGGAAGTTGTTTGGATAAAGAAGTTCGTGTGAGAACTTACAGTAGTTCCTTCCATTGAGTCAGTCCACTACACTGTGACAACAATGGAGCAGTCATACAGGCTAAGGAACTAAGGTCTCACCCAAAATCCAAACACATAGAAAGGCACTACCACATTATCAGACATATAGTTGGGCAAAGGCGATATAGCCATGCAGAAAAATAACATCAGCTGAAAAAATTCAGTTGATTCATTCACTAAGCCTTTGTCACAAGCTCAATTAGACTGACATCTTGAGAAGATGGGTCTAAGGTATTGTAATGAATGGCTCTAGTGTTAGTGGGAGATTGTTAGTAGTATGCCCTAGAGCATATCATTTAGTATGTATCTTGTATATATTTTTATTAATAAAAGGCATTTCCACTTTTCCGTTTACATAATATATTTATGTGTAATAGAAAAGGTCCATTGATATTTTGTTAGAAATATTATTCTTAAGTTAAGAATATGAGTGACAATATTTCTAGCATGAAGTATCATAAATAGGTTCACAATCGAGGATACTTCATAATAAGGACATGACTTATCCAGAAAGATTGTATTCATGTTTGTTCCCAAGTTATTTATATGAGATATAAATAAGATGGAATGGTGAGTCTCATGCCATATAACAAACATGATAGGCACTTATAAATGATAAGTAGGCCGAACCAGTGACACTTATGACAAGCACATGGAGTTTACTCTTGTCAATGTTTTGTCATAAATCATATCGATGCATATAATCTTTAGACTGAGATAGCACGATTATCTTGTATATAGGTAGTTTGAGTTTGATCTCGCTTTCATACTTGTACTGTGTATGGGTATATGGGCATGTGTTGGCTCCTACTAGTTATATATGGAGGTAGGTGTTGATCAAGATGGAATCTGTTCCTCTAAGTAAATAGAGATAAAATCCTATGTTCATTTAATTGTTCTTGATGTTTCAAGTTCCTGGCCAGGACAGATAGATTTATTCAAAAAAGAGTTTTTGATGAGAAAATCTTTTTAATCAAGAATTGGAATTAAAAGAGAACATAATATTCATAGCAAATGGAGTTTGACATAAACCATGACTCCAGCTTGAGTTGGGATTTTGTAACAGAGAGATTCTAGTGCATGGTAACATATGATTATAGGTTCATTTAAGGTAAATCTTATTACTAATTGGGTGGCCATGGCATGCTATGCTAGGTGTTAACCATGGTCTATGAGGTTCATAAAATGATTTAGAGAAATCATTTATGGTATGAAAGAGTTCTGATGATATTAAGAGTTGATATCATGTCTCATTGCCAATTAGTGATGAGCCTAGTAAGTCACACACATACTCAAGTTATCACCTATTTAAATATAATTTAATTAATTAATTAAAGAGTTTAATTGATTAATTAAATAGGTTTGGTTTGCAATTAGTTTGCAAAGTCCCTAGTATGACTTGAAACCAAATCTAGATTATTGGATGTATAATATAAGTTAAATTTATATTTAAAGTGTTTAAATATGAATTTAATTAATGAGAAATTAATTAATAGAGATTAATTAATTAATTTATATTTGATATAAATTCAAATATAAATTAATTAGAAGAAGAAAAATAATTATTTTGGGTTGAGAACTCAAAATTAAGACACAGGGGCATTTTGGTCATTTTGCAGTGTGACACGTGGCACAATGAGATGGTGACACATAGCATAACACATAAGCTTGCCAAATGTTTTTTAATCATGTAAGATGATTAAAATCAAGATTACATATAGGTTTGACACTTGGCACAATGTGATTGGGTCACTTAAACCTAGAGCTAATCAAAGGGTGACATGTGGCAAGGGTTTAATGTGTTAACCTAGCTATTTAAGTGTTGTTATGAGAAAATAAAATACAACACTCAGCCACACTCCATGGTCACGCCATTTTGCAGCCCTCCCTCTATTCTTCTTCATCTCTCATCAATTCAAAGAGATTAGCCATCAATCTCTTGAATTAAGAACACTAGAAATTATTTCTAGTGTCCTGTTTACATCTCTAATCTCTTAAAAGGCAGAACTTGAATTTCTAATTAATAGAAAAGGCTTTAGAAGCTGTTCAAGGGCTGCCATAGGTGTTCTTGGTGTGGACAAGCTAGAGGGACAACATTTGGTGTCCTGAAGACGAATCTCAAAGGCGCATACACGCTGCAGTGCATCAAGAGGTTAGTGTAATCGTTCTTGATTTAATCTAGGGTACTAAAATTAATCTGATTAATTTTAAAATCTTAAATGGCAAATACAGATCCAAAAACATATTAAAAGAGTTTTAATATGTTGTTTATCATTGAAATCAAATAGATAAAAATAAATCTTGCATGATGCATGTGACCCTAGGTGAAAATTTTTGAATTCAATGGCATAAACTTGTGTTTTTCACGCTTCCGTTCCTTCATTTAACTCATCAAAACTTCCTTGGCACCGATCAGTCCACTGAAATTTTACATCCTTCCTAAGTAGCTTGGTCATTGGAGATGCTAGCATGGAGAATCCCTTCACAAACCTTTGGTAATACCCGGCTAAACCGAGGAAACTCCTAACTTCCGTGACATTTCTAGGTGGCTTCCAATTTAGAATGGCTTCTACTTTACTAGGATGCACCTGGATACCCTCTGCAGATATAATATGCCCCAAAAATGTAATCTCCTTTATCCAAAACTCACATTTTGATAGTTTGGCATACAACTGCTTCTCCCTCAAAGGCTGCAATACTATCCTCAAGTGCTTGTCGTGTTCCTCTGCATTCTTTGAGTACACCAAAATATAATCAATGAACACCACAACAAACTGGTCCAAATGCAGCCTGAAGATAGTGTTCATCAGGCTCATAAAAGCAGCTGGAGCATTAGTTAACCCAAATGGCATTACCAAGAACTCATAGTGGCCATACTGAGTCCTAAAGGTAGTTTTAGGAATACTTTGCTTCTAAACCCTCTACTGGTAGTAGCCTAATCTCAAGTCAATTTTGGAGAATACAGTTGCATCCTTCAACTAATCAAACAAATCATCGATCCGTGGCAAAGGATATTTATTCTTTATGGTCACCTTATTCAACTATCTGTAGTTTATGCATAGGCGGAGAGTACCATCCTTCTTCTTCACAAATAATACTGGTGCTCCCTAAGGTGACACGCTAGGGTGGATGAAGCTCTTATCTAATAATTCTTGCAATTGCACCTTCAACTCTTTCAATTCAGCAGGTGCCATCCTATAAGGAGCGATGGAGATTGGCTCCACACCAGGCATAGTCTCAATTTCAAACAACATCTCTCTTTCCGGAGGCAATCCCGGCAATTCTTCCGGAAAGACATCCGGAAAATCCTATACCGTAGGAATATCTTTAAGATCTGGACTCCCCACCTGGGTGTCTATCACAAGAGCTAGATAAGCTTCACATCTCTTTCTAATCATCTTTCTAGCAAGTGCAGCTGAAATGATGTTGGATGGCAATAACTGCCTCTCCCCGTGTATCACTACGTCGGCATACTCAAGAAGACCAAAAGTGACTGTCTTCAGTCTGCAGTCGATCATGGCTTGATGCCTGGCTAACCAATCCATACCCAAGATGATATCATAATCTCGGAAGGGCATGTTAATTAAGTCTGACAGGAATGTATGTCCTTGGATCACCAAAGGATAATCCTTATACAATTTGTTCACTCTAACCTCTTGCCCTAAGGGACTAGTCACTAGCACATCATAATCCATTTTCAAGCAAGGAGTGGCAACAGAACATGCAATACTGGCACTAGCATAAGAATGTGTAGAACTAGGGTCAAATAGTACATATACATCTCTACCAAAGATGGAGAAAGTACCAGCCACAACATCTGATGTCTTAGCTTCCTCCCTCTAGCGCGTGGTGTACACCCTAGCTGATGCACCACTCTGCTCTGGTTGGCTCGCTGTGCCTTGGCAGCCAGAAGTGTTACCTCTACCCCTGCCTCGGCCTCTACTAGCTGTTTGTTGTCCTTTGGAAGTAGAACCTTGAATAGATCTCTCAGCGGTGGTAGGCGGCCCAGACCTGTGAGCACTAATGCAATATCTAGCAAAATGCCCACTTCCACCATAGTTGTAATAGGCTCCTATGGCCTTATAACACACTCCTCCATGATTCCTGCCATAAGTTTCATAGGTACGAGCAGGAAAGGAACCCCTAGATATCTGTTGTCCAGATCTAGGTGGCCTCTGCCCTGAGAATCTTCCCCTACTAGATCCTCTGTTACTTGGTCCCCCAAAGCTTTTCCTCTTGCCCGAATTGTTACTTGGACTATGACGTGTAAGCTTACTGCTCTTCTCTTTTTCAGTGGTTACCTTCTTAGATGCCCCTTCCAGTTCTATCCTTTCCACTTCAAGGGCTTGTGATATCAACCCAGAGAAGTTGTCATGTTGAAACCTAACCACTTGCAATCTCAAACTAGGCCTCAAACCGGCCTCAAACCATTTGCATCTGTCTCTACTGGTAGTGAGTAGGCTTCCAGCATAGTGGCTAGGGCGAGAAAAGTCTCTCTCATACTCGGCTACAGTCTTGTTCCCTTACTTAAAACTGAGAAACTCGTGTAGCTTCATATACACATACATATCAAGAACATACTTCTGTCTAAACTCCCTTAGAAAGTCATCCCATATTAGCACTGGCAGCTCAGCCAAACTGTGGGGAATGGTCTTCCACCACTCATATGCATGTCCATGCAGTAGGGAAATTGAATATTCAAACTTCAACTCATCTGTGTAGTGCAATTTCTTGAAGACCCTTTCCATCTATTCTAACCATTGCTCAGCTTCCAATGGGTCCATTGTACCCTTGAACTCTATTGCCCCATACTTCATTAACTTGTCATATTGTCTAGCTGGGGATGGTGGTTGCACTGGAGGTGCTTGCACAGGAGCTTGGACTGGTATATTGCTAGCCATTTGCTAAAATAGTGCAGCCATCTAGTGAGCGAACTGAGCAGGAAACTGCATGGGTGAGATGGGTGCAGCTGACCCACTAGCATTCTGAGGAGCTAGGGCCATCCCCTGTACCTCAACTGCTACTGTGTGATCCCCTTCTTCCATACTGAATCACAAAAAATTCTACTCCCTGGACAACCAACACAAGGAGATTTCCCTCCATTGTCCATATTTATGATCTAATGCACTATATGTATCAATTAATGATAGTTAAGCAGTTGTACTTATCAAAATTTTTCAAACATGCAATTTCAAAACTTGCATAAAAACCAAAGCTCTGATACCACTAAAACATGTCACACCTTATCCTTAGTAAGGCATGACATGTTTCCGTAACATGCCTAATGAATTACCGAACTCCACCTACCGATAACCCATTAGTTATGTTACAAAGGATTTAAAAACAAATCATAGCTTTTTATCTTATCAATTCTTTTGTGGAAAGCTGCATGAGAATAGTTAAAATTCCAAGTAACATTCATTTGAAATAATGATAGACTAAATATTACTAAAGTTACATTTTCATAAGTCCCAAAATAAAATACAAATAGTTACAAACTCAAAATACTTTAGTAATGCAGTGCTTTTTAATACAAACTGCTCAATGTCCATACATTCATACATATAGGTACAAAATATATCCAAAGGAATCACAAGGGTACACCTAACGTAAATATCCACAATCAATACCAAAATGCTGCTTCCAAGTCTCTCACCCGGCAGCCTTCTCCTTTCCCTTACCTGCAACAGCATAAAGAAGCTATCGCTGAGTATATCACTTAGTGGTGCATGACTAATAACTTTAAAACTTAAGGTAAAACACAATTTGTCAAAGTATAATAAATCACATTTTTCTTAAGCATGAAAACTTCACAATAGTTCTAAGTCCATAAGAGCCATTTATAGGAATAACATTTCGAAAGAGAAATCACACTTCATAAATCACAATTCACAAAGCATTAGTGTTGCCAACATCAACACACAGTTTAGGCCATGACACAAAATTTCACAATCAGTGTCGTGTTATACACTACAACAAAGCAATCTCAACCTCACTAACTGTTATTAACGAGGGAAGGGCTGGCTAGCTAATGAGTACTCATGTAGTCTTACCCCACTAACCATTATTAATGGGAGACATAATCAATATCAATTATCAACCCCAAGTAGCCGTTACTACTGGAGAGTTCCAAAAGGGACCGTCATGCTAACTGTGGTTTCAAAATAGTTTCCAAAAATTTCCCACTCAACAATCACATTTATAAACCAATAAACACATTTAAATTCATCATAATATCCATATAAAGGTGGCAGCACCCAAATTTCTCAAATGTAAGAGAAAAATCATATTTCAGTCAAAGTAAACTTGTTCAAAGCAAACTCAATCAATTTAACACATTCTAAGCAATTTACAATTTTAAAAACGAAGAAAAGGTTAGTTGTGCACAAACCTTCAATGCTCTCCTTTCTCTTTACTCACTATTCCTTATCCGTTCCAACTTCTTCTTCTACTGAAAATACACAAATAAAATACCTCAATACCAATATCAATTATTGCCAAAAACTCATTATATGCATATCTAATGCATCCCAAGTTAGCTTTGTAAATTTTAGGAAATTTTAGTTTTGGCCAGCTTGGTGCCCCAATCTTTGAACCCAATTTTTACCTAGTTTCGATCAAAATTGGGTGAGGAAATGAAAATTGTTCATCTGGGTCTTAACTTTATTTTCCTTTTTGAATCACCTAATTCGGAGCTGTGTAGCTCAAGTTATAACCAAAACACAGTTACTATTTACGTCACTGTTCATCCTGTAGTTTCAGTTCTGGCAGATTTATCGATCCAATTCGTTAAGAAATTTGATCAAGTTAAGTCCATAATTTGGTCTAATGTTTTCCATATGAAATGTTCTACTATGTCTTAGGTTTCTATCGGTTCAAGAATTGCCAAAATTAGAGTTTTCTAGAGAGAGTTATGGCCATGCAAAATTTACTGTTCATATAGTAAATCTGTAGATTTTCAGATTTCTATAGATTCGGTGAATCAACTTTGCTTAGCAATTTGATTGGGTTAAGTCCATAATTTGGCCTCAAGTTCTTTATATGAAATGTTTTACTATTCTTAGATTTCCATTGATTCAAGAATCACCTAAATCGGAGTTTTCTAGAGAGAGTTATGGCCATGCAAAGTTTACTATTCATATGGTCAAATTCTGCAGGTTCCAGAATTTTGTCTCCAAGTTCAAGCTAAGTTTTAGGCAATTTTGGGGCAGTTTCTGGGTTGGGTCTCTCCATGAAAATTTTAGCCCTATGTCTTAAGTTTCATTTCCAATTGGTTTCACACCAATTGGAGTTGTGTAGCTTCATTTATGGGCTGTCAAACACATTGAACTCAGTGTCCAAATTCTGCCATAGGTTCAAATTTTCATTTCTTCAATTATTCCCACTAACCAACCTCAATTCACATTTAATACACCCAAAATGACTATAATTTAGCATTGACGCACCAATGGCACTTCCTAGCACAAACCCCATAATTTTCAAACGCCAACGTTTGCAATTTTCCCTAATCCTACCATTTCATTACCTCCATTCATCAATCCAATGTCAATTCAAACTAAATAAATCTCAAATGATCATAATTTAACACTATACACTCCAATTTCACTCTCTAGCACCAAAGCTCCAATTTTCTCATGAACCCTAATCTCCCATAATTAAATTTATATACATTTCATGTAATTTCTTTACTCTAATCATGCATACTATTTCAACTAAGCTTGATTTTATCATCATTTTCACTAAACTACATCAAACCCTATTTTTTCTCAAATTTGGCCAAAACCCTAGTTTAGATTCCATACATGTTTTCTTTTATTTTCTTATGAAATTTCATGCTTTCTCATGTAAATTCATCACACCCAAACTTGATTCAAAGCATATTTGGTTAATCAAGCATGAAGGAGAGAGCTTACCTCACTTGATGATTTTTCCCACTTCCAATCTCTTCCAAATCTTGTTCTTCTTGTTTCAATCTCTCAATCAAAGATCTCTTTGATGTTTTCTTTTAGTGGGCTATGGAATTTATGAAGGGAATTTAAACTTGAGAGGGGAAATCAATGAGGGGAAGAAGTGGAAGAAGAAGAGAAAAAGAGAGAGAGAGAGGAAGAGAGAGGAGAGGGTGGCGGCACCTTGTGAAAAAAAAAATGAAGAAGAGATTTGTTTTCTTATATATATATATTTATCCCCAAAATTAGTTTATTAAAATTATAAATTTTAATTATGTTATAAGGATAACTAAACTTAAATTTTTATTCCCTTTTTTTTTTTTTTACATTTACACTTAATTTTTCCTTTGAATTAAATAATTAAATTTAGTTATCAAAAGCCCATAAGTCCTTCAATTTAATTTTGTCATAATGGAAATGAAAGTTTAAGTTTTCATTTCTTAAATTTTCCCTTACATATTTTTACTTGAATTTTTCTTCAATTTTAACCTCATAATTCAATTCATTAATTTCATTTAATTTAATTGACATTTTGGTCAAAAGTCAACTCTTGAGGTGAATTGACCAAAATGCCCCTCATCGAGTCATAATCCTTCTTTTTATAATACCCGATGAGTCCTTAGATTTTTTTATTCACTTGAATTTTTATTGTCTATTTCAATTAATTTTTCATTTATTTTTGGCCCTCAAAGTGTCTTTAAATAGTACTAGTCATGGATCAAAAATGATACTATTCATAACTCGGAGGTTCAAGGTGTTACATACTATAACAATTTTAATAATCATTGAATTAAATCCAATACTTGATAAACATAATACATAAGGAAAATAACGTTATTTAATCATATGAAATATTCAGAACAAAATCAATTAAAAATTAGTTGTGCACAAACCTTTTATAGGTTGTCGCTTGGCCTTAACTCAATATTTTTGTCCCCTTTCCATTGTTTTTCTAACTGAAACACACAATTTAAAGTGTTTTAGTAGTTGTTTAAATTATTTCAGGCCTTGAATCAGTGTTTTTGTCTCCTTTCCAGTGTCTTTTCTAACTGAAACACACAATTTAAAGTGTTTCAGTACTTGTTTAAATTATTTAAAATAAGAAATTCTAACAATTAAATTTTTATTGGTTACTATTTATTTCATTAGTCAACCTACAATGTTGACTTTTCATACACACTAGGTGGCTTGGTTTTAATGTTTTCAATAAAACCTCCTTTCCAGTGACATTTTACATTCCTCAAATGTTAGTATATGTTGTCAATTTCATTTCAAAGCTTATTGCATTTTATTGTAATTTTTCAAATTTGATATGCTACCTTGACCTAGCTAATTGACCTGTTTTCCTTTATTTCTGGATCTAGTCAAAAGAGCAATATTATAGGTTTATGTCTTATTCAAATTTTGGCACTGATCTTATGTCATTTGGGGTTTTCTGGACCAAGTTATAGTCATTTTACTAATGTTGGACATATTGTTTTTAATTTAGCAAATTAGGTCAACTTTCATTCTGGCATATTTTGTAACCCAACTTGGGCAAGCATTTCGAATTGGTTAATGTCATTTCTAGGCTTTGATATCTTCATAAGAGTTGTAGCCCTATGTCTAACCTTTCCAATGGTGTAAATTTAAGGTCATTTGGACCTGTCTATAGTGAGTTATAGTCATTTGATTGTCTACTGTTCATATGGTCAAAAATTCTGGGTTTCAAATTGCCAATCCGGATTAGGTCACTAAATTGGTCATTTTCTGGAAAGAATTTTGGTAAGCTTTCTACATAAGAGTTGGTCCATTTTAGGTGTAGTTTTACCCCTAATTGGCCTCATATGAATTGGGGTTGCACAAGTTAGGTTATGGCTTAATTTATACACTACCTTCATCAATCACACAACCTGCACATAAATTGCACTTCCAATGTTTAATCCTCCTTCTCCCAAACTACAATACAGCATTCACAGCACTTCTAATCTCATTCATCAAGTCTCAAATTAGTCAATTCCTAGCAGTATACATAAATACTTAATATAAAATATACAACCCTAATTCAAAGAGGCAAAATCAACATCTTAAACATGGGATTTATTTAGCTAATACATATGCTTCAATTAGCCATATTCAATACACTTTCACTACTCCATCAATAACATAATTCACCAAATAATTTCATGAAATTATCACCCTTTTAAGCTCATCAAGGCTGCTAGAATTCACCATTTGTCCTAAGTCTTCCACAATTACTTAAACCCCAAATTCAAATGCTCAATCATAACATACACATGAAATTAACTAACTAGCACATTAAATTACCTTAATCAACACTAATTCCCATCAAATACATGTAAGAATAATTCAATAACCATGCACTTCCATGGCTGCCAAAATTAGGCTCCTTAAATACTCAATCAATTCCTCAAATTTTTACAACCAAACAACTCATCTCAACATTAATGCCTAGTTTAATGAAGAAAAGGAGAGGAAATGGACACTTACTTGTTTTGAAGGTTGCTAAAAACTCACTAAATCCCTTCCTTCTTACTGCCAATAACTTTCCCAAGTTGTGTAGACCAACTTTAATGAAGAACAAGTGAAGGAATTATGGCTTGATGATGGAGCTCTTGAGCTCCATGCAAGGTGCGGCCATGGAGGAAAATGGGAATTCAATTTTGGCAAGGTGATGAGGAGGTTGAAGATGAAGTGAAAAATGGTTGATTCATGTCACTAAGTGGTCTTATATATGTCCACTAATGTCCCATTAAGTCCCATTAATTATCAATTAACATTATAATAATCCAAAGTTATCATAATTGCCATAATGCCCTCATAATTCCTTTAATTACATTATGTGTTATATTTCTTATTTTCATGGCATTTTCAAAGTTTAATACTACTTATTTTTAATGGAAATTTGGGGCAAAAGCCAACTCTAGGTGTCAAATGACCAAAATGACCCTCTTCGGGTTGCATTTCAAATTTTTCAGTTACATCGATTTAGTCCTTATTCCACTGATTTATTAAATTTTTGTTTTCGTTTATACTGACTTACTAATTTTTCTTTGACATTTTAAAAGTCAATTATACCTCAATAGAATCTTCAATTAGGTCCTAAACATATTTTCCAGGGTTTCCCACAGTCCATGGCTAGTCAATGGTCCTCGCCGTAACTTCCTGGTGAGGTCACCCATCGCTACGGTTTCTGGCTCATTTAACCTAATTACACTTCATCTCTTTTATTTTCTCTTAATATTTCTTGTATTTTCTTATCTTATATTTCATCATTTTATTTCTTCTCAATATCATTTAAGTATAGTTCCAGACATCCCAGCTGTCTAGACAGACACCGGTCACCAGAACAATAATTTGCACAGTACTATGCATATAGGAGTGTTACAACTTTCCCCCCTTTAAAAGAAATTTTGACCTCGAAATTTTGCCCACTGTCAGTCCTTAATCATCCGTATGTGTTGTTTTCTTATGTGTCTCTCACATTTCCATGTGGCCTCATAATCTGAATGATGGTCCGTAGTACTTTGGCCAATAATATTATAGATCGATTGCTCACCTCGTGTGCCCAATTCTTTATGAGCTTCTATCATAAGTTAAATTTGAATTCCATCCAATTCTAGAGGTAAGCAATTTTGTGTGCTGACTGATCCACTCTTTCACAGACCTCATATAATCTTATGAAGTGAGAGCTTAGTTTTTCTCTCTTACAATCTTCTTATCTTTGAGTCTATATAAGACTTCTAACAATCTAATACAATGTTTAATTTGTGTGTATAAAACTAATCTTCTCTTACTATTGTTCTATTTAATATTTCAATTCATGTTTCCTTATTAAATAACCATTGTGGTTGTATTAGAATTACTTATCTATCATTTGCCATAGATTCATAACTATTATCTTATCTTGCCACTTATTTTGAATCTAGGCCTATGTGCCATTTTACACCTTCTTGTTTGCTTTTATTTAACGTATTTCGATATTTGCACTTTATACCATAAATATTTTTCCTGATGTCATTCCTTTTTACCATCTTCATCCTTCCTTGACTAGACTGTCGAGTCAAAGTTTAGCACCTCTTATTATCCCTAATAAATCCGCTATACTTCAATATTACTTTGATTTGGTCCTCTGACCATTCTAATTCGTACTCTCACTGATATTCTTAACATTTCTTTTTTATATTTGAACCAACTATTCAATTTTTCACTTTCCCAACTCTTTTATCTATAGATTTTCTATAGCTTATTTTTCATTGATTTGCAATCATTACTTTCTCTTGTACTGGACTATAATGTATTATTTAATACCTTAATAAGGGAGTTTATGGAGCTATCCTTTTTCTCTTGTCATGCACTAATCATAATCTAGTCATTATGGTTCGCACAATAGAATTGTGCTCTTTCTAGGAAATACCTGGCCAATTATTTCTTATCTCATCCTTGTCTAAATTAGAACTTCATTTTACAATTTATTTCATTGGTGACATCTTTCAGTCTCTCACGAGAAAACATTGTTATGCTTCTATACTTTACCCCAACTACATGATACTACTGATCCTCTTTTCCTATAATAAACTCCTTGAAACATCATTTTATAATGGATAATTATCATCCGTAGCATCCTATCTCCCTCAGGGGAACAAAATTTTTCTTTGTGCCCTGTTGCTACACTAATATAATACTGTTTTTCACTAGACTTTAGGCAAAAAATCCATGACAATATCAAATAATTATAACCCCATATCCAAGATCGGATGACCTTGCCCTATCAATGTTATCTTCAATTTATGATTATACCAAAATTTTTAGTCTTTTAGCAATGCTTAACGTATCATAGTTCGGGTTAGATAACTGAGTCAATGACTCTAGCTATCTTATAACTATAACCTTTTGATATTCTAAATTTAGAGTTTTAAACCCCTAAGTAGGATTTCCAAACACATTTCTAACAATAAAATTCTATCTTGGCATAACTATACCAAAACAGATGTTGTTGGCAACTATTCTCGTATTGGTGTACTATCGAGTAGTACGTAGCTCTACACAATAATCTCAAGTCAGTACTGTAATCTGTAGCTTACAGTACAAACATTAAGAATATTACATAGTTACTACGATACATTCTAATAGATCAAACTTTCCTATATTTTATCCTTTTCGAATTTACCAATATTCAAAACTTATTCTGATTACAATATCCATTTACAATTACTAACAATAACATCTTTGGCCTCATCTATAGCAATTCTATTACTGTAACTTACTTTTAGGTCCTCTTGCCTTACATTAAGTAGGCTCGCCAATTAGCTTTATAATTTATGGTGTTAGAAATACTTTTAGCTGACAATTCTTCCAAAAATAATGTCAATCATACTTGTTATCGTAGTTTTTATCCTATAGGACTAGTCACAAATACATCAAAATTTATTCCCATGTAAAGGAATAGCAACAAAACATATAATTCTAACACTAACATACAAATAAGTAGTGTTGTGATCAAATAATAACTAATTGTTTCTTTCAAAATTAAGAACTTACTAGCAGCTACATCCGAAGTTTTCTGCTTTTTCTCCTTGGCGCATAGTGAACGCTCTGACTGATGTGCTACTATATTTGGGTTGATTTACTATGCTAGGGTTGCTAGGAATACCGATTCTGTTTCTATCTCGACCCTGACTGACTGTCTGTGAATTTCGGAGAGCAGAACGATGTGCTCTAGTACAATCTCTGGCAAAGTGTCCACGTTCACCACAATTGTAGCAGGCTTCAGTGGCTTTACGACAAATGCCCCCATGTAACTTGCCACATACCTCACAGATACGTATAGGGTAGGAACTTCTGATTCTTTGCCGATAAGTTCTCAATTGATTTTGCCATGAAGATCCGCCTCTATCATACCCATGAGTTTAGGGTTCCTCAAATTCTTTTCGCTTCCCTAATTGACTATTCGAGCTCTGATCCATAGGTTTCTCCCTTTTCTTTATTTCACACTGCCCTTGTGGGGTTGGGTTTATGCTTGAGCTTGAGCTGACAGAGTATAAGCCATTTATTGAAAGAAAGTGGCTATTTGCTGGGCCATTGATGCGGTAATTTATGCCGATGAAATTGGTACAGTTGGGCCTTCGTGTAACACCCCTATTTGTATAGCCTGGTATATTTCACTGTTCCGGTGACCGGTGTCGGTCCGGACAATTAAGCGGATTAGAACCATACTTAAGACAACTAGAGAAACCATAAACACAAATAATTAGTAATGTTCAATTAGTTAAGTATAAATAAGAAAAACAGAACATAAGAAGTTAAATGAGCCGAGGGTCACAGCGATGGGTGACCTCCTTGGGAATGACTGCGAAGTTATTTTAAACTCAAATTTCGAACAGTAAAATGTGACGCTGCGGTCCTTAGGACCCTTATGAACACAGTGGAAAAGAGAAAATCACGAAAAAGAACTATTAAGCCAGTCAAATAATTAGGTCAGGGAGTCAGAAGAAATATGGAATTATTTGCAAACCGGGATGAACTGGCGAGGGGCAATTTGGTCAATTGACCCCGAGAGCTGATTCCTGACCTAACTATCAAATAAAATCGGAGAAAAGAAAATTTCGGAATCGAGAATTAAATTAAAGAACTAATAGAAAAAAAAAGAGGAAAATGAAAAAGTAAAAAGGTGATGACATCATGCATGACCTCATGCATGATGCCATAAAAATTAATTTATTTATTTATTAATTTAGATTTTGTGGTCTTCCATAAGCCAAAATTTATAAAAGAAAAGAAAAGAAAAAAAAAATAGAAAGCTCTTCTTCTTCCCCTTGCCGCCTCACTTCCTCCCTAGGTCCTCCATGAAAGTTCTTCATTTAAGCTTACACTTAAGCTTAATTTTCCTTACTCAACCTTAATAACCCTCATAAAAACCTCACTAGAGCTTATTATTGCTACTTAAGAAGAAGATTACAAGAAGAAAGAAGAACAAAAGATAGAGATTTGAAGATCTAAGAAAGGTTAGTGTGCTAACTTACAATTTATTACTTTAAATGCATATTTAGTTGTTGAAATGAGCTTAGAAACTAATGAAATAAAATAAAAATATGGGGGAGGACCAAACTGAAATTTCAGCCAGGATGAAGGGGAGTATGATTTTGTATGGTTTGATGGATTTGAATGAGTTTAAAAACCTTATTTAGTTGAATGGTTAAGATTGAAATGCTTAAATGTGATTGAATGCAACAATTTAGTGTGATTAGGGTTTGGAGGCCTAGGGTTTTGAGCCAAAAATTTGGAGAAGTGAGTAAATGATGTGTTTGACCTATTGTGAAGTGAAAAAAGATCAATTATGACCAAATGAGTTGTGTGGGAATGGTTGGAAATTAAGTTAAATTCGGAGGGTGTATGGACATGCTGCTGGCAGCATGACCAAGTCAACTTTGAAGGACCAAAAATGAAATTTTAGAAGTCCAATTGATATGGCACCAATTGGGGATGAAAATAGACACAAAATGACACAATTTTCATTTACGAACCATGCCTAAAAAGTGACCAAAACCTAGTGAACAAATTGACCAAAGTTGGATAAGTGCAGTCTGCCGCTGTACAAACTGACCAAATGAACAGTGTTTGTTCATTTGGTCATAACTTGAGCTAAGCAGGTCCAAATGACTTGAAATGTTACCAGTGGTTAGATGAGATATAGACCTAAAACTTTCATGAAGAACACAAGTCCAAATTCTGCCAGCAACTAAGCCATTTGGCCACCCCAAGTTGGTGACCCGAAACTGCCAGCACCAAAATTTCCCCAGAAAATCTGGGTTGTCTCTAACCCGGCAGCCCTGGTTCAAATGGCCATAACTTGAGCTACAAAACTCCAATTGGGGTGATCCAAAAATGAGAATAAACTTAAGACAATAAGGAACATTTTCTGTGAAGGAAGTTTTGTCAAATTCCAATAGTAGATTGACCAATGGAACAGTGTAATTAGGGACACCAAAACTGAAAATTTGACAATTTTGCCAAAAGGACTTAAGCTTTGAGAAAATGACCAAAACCAACAAATTTAATGACCAAAATGTGGTATGTGGGTGAAGTTGGAGTTCCCATACCTATTAAGCCTTAAAAAGTCAACAAATTGACTTGAATAGTGTAGTGCATAGTGACCCGAAACACAAAAACTTCGAGAACATCAAAATTAGCACATTAAAGCTAAGTAAAAATGAAGTGAAATTTACTTTTGGATTTATGCTAAGTTATGGTACTGAAACACTGTGAAATTGTGTGTTTCAGCTGAAAAAGACTTGGAAGCTCTGAGAGACTGAGTCAAGGCCTAGAGGCGACTCACGTCAAGTCTGTGCACAGTAATTGTTGTTTAAATATATGATTCTTGAAAATTTGATTTTTCTTGAGTTAATTACGAATTGTGTTGCCATTTATGATTGTGAATATGACTTTGAAAATTTACCAGATTTCCAATAAATTATTTGAATAAATTATTTTAAATTGATTTTATGTTCACGCTTACCATGACAGTATCACATTATTCCTCCTCCATTTATGGGGTTGAGATCGTTTATTTTCCTCCCTCTCTGGCTTGCCAGTTGAGGTTGAGATCGGATGAGTGCTCATTAGCTAGCTAGCCACCTCCCTCATTGATCTCGATTAATGGGGTTGTAGATTGCTTTGTCGTGGTGTACAACACGGCATTGATCGGAAATTTTGTATCATGGCTTAAGTGTATATGATTTTGTCAGCACTGTGTTTAATAAATTATTTGACTAAATGGTGTTATTATGAGCTTTGATATTTGTGAAATGTGATTGGGAAGTATTCAAATTGTGTTTCATTAATGAACGATTTATGTAGTGCATTTTAAATTTTTATTGTGCACCACTGAGTATTTTATACTCAGTGATAGCTTATTTTGCTGTCGCAGATAAGAGCAAGGAGAAAGTAGCAGAGTGAGCTGCTATTGAATTACAGCCTCCACTGATCTTTTTGTACGGATATTATTTTATACCCTTATAGTTAATTTTTATGTAAATATAGTAATGTTGTATGTATCAATATAAAGTTGAGCAGTTGTAAAATAAATTGTAATAATATTATTTTTGGATTTTCTTCTGTAAATTAATAATTGTACATGTGAATTTCATATTTTATGCCTTGTGAATGGCGTTGTTAAATATTTTGAGATGATAAATTTTGATTTGGATTGTGGAATTACTTTGAAGTGATTTGAATTGAGTTGATTGAGATTTATTGGAGGTTGGGAGTTGTGAAAAATTTTTGGAAGTGTTTTTCTCAGGTATTTGAAGAACTGTTTTCTCCAAATACAAACGGAACTCTGTCAAAATTTTTATAAAATTTGCGGCAAAATTAAAATGCATGAAAATTTTTACTAGTATTTAAACTTTGAATAAATGGTTTTTAATTCCTACCAAAATGCTCACCACTTCCAAAATGTAAGAAAATCGTTTTGAAAATCCCTTGTAGGGTACTTAATGAGTTATATGTAGGTGAAGTTCGGTAGTTCGTTAAGTGTTCTACGAGATCATGTTATGCCTTACAGAGGGGTAAGGTGTGACATGTTTTAGTGGTATCAGAGCATGGTTTTTCAATAAATTTTGACTATATGTATGAACATTTTATTGATAAGTACAACTGTTCAAGTGTCTTTAATTGATACATATGACATATTTACATCATGAATATGCACTAATGGAGGTCAACCTCCTTGTGTTTGATCTCAGGAAGTAGAAAATTTGGGGAAACGAAATGGAAGGAGGAGATCATTCCGAAGAACAATTTGTTGAGGCTGAGGTTCAAGGGGAAGCCCCAGCACTCCAGAACGTGAGTGCGTCAACTACTCCAGCTCCTGCTCTAGCACCGCAGTTCCCTGCTCAATTTGTACAGCAGATGGCTGCGTTTTTCCAGCAAATGGTGGGTAATGTGCCACCCCAAGCTTAAATGCCAGTACCTGTAGCACAACCACAGCCCTCAGCTCGGTAATATGAAAAATTGATGAAATTTGGGGCCACCGAGTTTAAAGGCACTGTGGATCCACTGGAGGCAGAACAGTGGTTGGAAAGAATGGAACGAGTTTTCAGAAAATTGCAGTGTACGGAAGAGATGAAGTTCGAGTATTCTGTTTCCTTGTTACAAGGGGATGCATATGAATGGTGGAAGACCATCCCCCACAGCCTGATTGAGCCACCTGTGCTGACATGGACAGACTTCCTGAGGGAATTCAGGCAGAAATGGGTTCCTGATGCATATGTAGATATGAAATTACAAGAATTCTTGAGTTTGAAACAAAGGGATAGAACCATAGCAGAATATGAGAGAGACTTCTCAAGGCTAAGCCACTATGTTGTAAGCTTAGTCTCCACGCCTAGAGACAGATGTAAGAGGTTTGAGTCCGGATTAAGGCCGAATTTGAGAATGAAAGTCGTCAGTTTTTGACATCAGAATTTTGCTGAATTGATCTCACAGGCCCTGGAACTGGAAAGGATAGAATCAGAAGGGGCAGTGAAAAAGGGTACACAAGAAAAAGAGAAGACTGAAAAGACTATGGGACAAGCATCTGAGAGTGGTCCTGGAAAGAGGAAACAGTTTGGGGATCCAGCTCCCGTAGATCTTGCAGAGGCAGATTTTTTGGCCAACGACCACCTCGGTCTGGTCAGCAGACCCAGCAGACACCCCGAGGAGCTCTATTAGTACGGCAGTGTGAAACTTGTGGGAGAACTCATGGTGGGGTTTGTTTCAAGGCCACCGGTGCATGTTTTAACTGTGGAGGGAGCGGACATTTCGCTAAAGATTGCACTAATCTGTGCCGGTCTGAATCTTTTGCTACATCTGAAGGATCAGCCCAAGTCTCGGCACCTAGAGGTTCATAGTCAGCTGCTAGAGGTAGAGGCAGAGGTAGGGGTCTTGGTAACACTCCTGGAAGCCAAAGCACTGTTAACCATCCAGTAACCAGTGGCGCACCAGTCAGAGTGTATACTATGCGTCAGAGGGAGGAGGCTGAAACATGAGATGTTGTAGCTGGTAATTTTTCCATCCTTGACTAAGATGTACATGTGTTATTTGATCCTGGCTCCACACATTCGTATGTTAGTGCTAGTGTGATGTGTTCTACTGCTATTCCATGTGCACCAATGGACTATGATGTGCTAGTAACTAGTCCATTAGGCCAGGAGGTCAGAGTAAATAGGCTATATAGGGACTGTCCTTTGGTGATCCAAGGACATACTTTTTCTATCTGATTTAATTGAAATGCCCTTCAGAGATTATGACATTATCTTGGGCATGGATTGGTTAGCCAGGCATCTTGCGATGATTGACTGTAGACTGAAGACAGTCATTTTTGGTCTTCTTCAGTATGGTGGTGTAGTAATACACGGGGAGAGGTAGTTATTGCCTTCAAACATCATTTCAGCTGCACTGGCCAGAAAAATGATTAGAAAAGGGTGTGAGGCGTACTTGGCACATGTAATAGACACCCAAGTGTGGAGTCCAACATTGGAGGACATTCCTACTGTGTGTGACTTTCTGGATGTATTTCCTGATGAATTGCCAGGATTACCTCCAGAAAGAGAAATGCAGTTTGAAATTGATGTTATGCCTGGTGTGGACCTAATCTCCATAACACCACACAGAATGGCACCATCAGAACTAAAAGAATTGAAAGTACAGTTGCAAGAGCTGCTTGATAAGGGCTTTATCCGCCCTAGTGTGTCACCTTGGGGAGCGCCAGTATTGTTTGTTAAGAAGAAGGATGGCACTCTCCGGTTATGCATTGACTATCGGCAGTTGAATAAGGTGATAATAAAAAACAGATATCCATTGCCCTGTATTGATGACTTATTTGATCAGTTGAGAGGTGCAGCTGTGTTCTCTAAAATTGACCTTAGATTAGGTTATTATCAGCTGAAAGTACAAGAGCAGAGTATTTCTAAAACTGCCTTCAGAACCCGCTATGGCCATTATGAGTTCTTGGTCATGCCATTCGGGTTAACTAATGCTTCGGCTGCTTTTATGGATCTGATGAACACTATCTTCAGATCATACCTCGACCAGTTTGTTGTGGTATTTATCGATGATATATTAGTCTATTCGAGGAATGCAGAAGAGTATGATAGACATCTGCGGATTGTAATGCAGACTTTGAGGGAGAAACAACTATACGCTAAATTGTCGAAATGTGAATTTTGGCTGAAGGAGATATCCTTTTTAGGGCATATAGTATCAGCAGAGGCTATTAAGGTAGATCCTAGCAAGATAGAAGCTGTCCTTAATTGGAAGCCACCCAGAAATGTCACAGAGATTCGCAGTTTTTTGGGGTTAGCTGGATATTACCGTCGATTTGTGAAGGGATTCTCCATGTTGGCATCTCCATTGACCAAGCTGCTTAAAAAGGATGTGAAATTTCAGTGGACAGACAAATGCCAGCAAAGTTTTGATGAATTGAAGAGTTGTTTGACTGAGGCTCCAGTCCTGGCTTTACCTACACCGGGTAAAGAATATACAGTTTATAGCGACGCTTCTCACAGTGGGTTAGGTTGTGTGTTGATGCAAGATCGATTTGTCATTGCCTATGCATCACGCCAGCTAAAGCCGCATGAGAGGAATTATCCGACACATGACTAGGAGCTTGCAACTATTGTGTTTGCTCTTAAGATCTGGAGACATTATTTGTATGGGGAGAAGTGCTACATCTACACAGATCATAAGAGTTTGAAGTATTTGGGCACCCAGAAAGAGTTGAATTTGAGACAGAGGAGATAGTTAGAGTAGATAAAAGACTATGATTGTCTAATAGACTATCAGCCAGGGAAAGCTAATGTTGTGGCTGACGCCCTAAGTCGCAAGACTATGGCAAGTCTACAGGTTACTCCTTTGTCTTTGTTACATGAGTTGAGATCATTACATGCCAGTTTAGAGATTAATGATGAGGGGCAAACAACAGTTGCATGGCATGTACAGCCAGTGTTGATTGATCAGATCAGAATGGCTGCTTAGAATGATGAAAGATATCATAAGCTATTGGAAGAAGTCTGGCAGGGCAAGAAACCAGAATTCTCAATTAGAGATGATGGTTTATTGCTACACCAGGGTAGAATGTGTGTTCCTAATGATGTTGATTTGAGACATATCATTTTGAAGGAAGCACATGAGTCTCCTTTTGCCATACACCCTGGTGGTACAAAAATGTATAGAGGGCTAAAGGAGCATTACTGGTGGATGGGTATAAAGAGAGATGTGGCAGAGTTTGTATCCAAATGCCTGACTTTTCAGCAAGTAAAGGCAGAGCATCAAGTACCAACTGGGTTGTTACACCCACTACCAGTGCCAGAATGGAAATGGGAAAGAATAACGATGGATTTTGTAATGGGACTTCCAAAGACACAGAAGAGTCATGATGCAGTATGGGCCATTATCGATAGACTGACTAAGTCTGCTCATTTTCTTCAAATTCGAATGGACTATAGTTTAGACAGATTGGCCAGGTTGTACATTGATGAGATTGTGAGACTTCATGGAGTGCCAGTATCCATTGTATCAGACAGAGATCCTAGGTTCACTTCTAGATTCTGGGGCAGTCTTCAGAGAGCCCTAGGAACTAGATTGAACTTCAGTACTGCATTCCACCCACAGAAAGATGGCCAGTCTGAGAGGGTAATTCAGATCTTGGAGGACATGCTACAGGCTTGTGTGATTGAGTTTGAGGGTAGATGGGATACACACTTGCCTTTGATTGAGTTTGCTTACAACAACAGCTACCAATCAAGCATTCGGATGCCTCCATATGAAGCTTTGTATGGCAGAAAATGTAGAACCCCATTGTGTTGGGATGACGTGGGCGAAATAAAGATGATTGGACCCAAAATTGTTCAACAAACTGAGGAAAAGATCAGGGTAATCAGAGATCGACTTAAAACTGCATCAGACCGTCAGAAGTCCTATATTGATTTGAAAAGAAGGGATATTGAGTATGCAGTGGGTGAGAAAGTTTTCCTCAAGGTTTCTCCTTGGAAGAGGATTATGAGATTCGGCAGGAAGGGGAAACTAAGTCCTCGTTTTATCGGGCCATATGAGGTATTGGAAAGAGTGGGTCCTTTGGCTTATTGTTTGGCACTACCTCCAGAGTTGGAGAAGATACATAACATCTTCCATGTGTCTATGTTGAGGAGGTATCGATCAGACCCATCTCATGTACTACCAGTAGAAGAAATTGAAATGAATCCAAACCTCACATATGAAGAAGAACCCATAAAGATTCTGGCTTATGAGGTGAAGCAGCTACGGAACAAGTAGATACCATTGGTAAAAGTGTTGTGGAACCATCATTCGGGCCAGGAGGCTACTTAGGAACGAGAGGAGGACATGAGGAGACAACACCCATAGCTATTCAGAGATTGATACTAGGTAAAATTTTGAGACGAAATTTATTTAAGGGGGGGAGAATTGTAACACCCCTATTTGTATAGCCTGGTATATTTCACTGTTCCGGTGACCGGTGTCGGTCTGGAAAATTAAGGGGATTAGAACTAAACTTAAGACAACTATAGAAACCATAAACACAAATAATTAGTAATGTTCAATTAGTTAAGTATAAATAAGAAAAACAGAACATAAGAAGTTAAACGAGCCGAGAGTCACAGCGATGGGTGACCTCCTTGGGAACGACTGCGAAGTTGTTTTAAACTCAAATTTCGAACCGTAAAATGTGACGCTGCGGTCCTTACGACCCTTATGAACACAGTGGAAAGGAGAAAATCACGAAAAAGAACTGTTAAGCCAGTCAAATAATTAGGTCAGGGAGCTGGAAGAAATATGGAATTATTTGCAAATCGGAATGAATCGATGAGGGGCAATTTGGTCAATTAACGCCGAGAGCTGACTCTTGACCTAACTGTCAAATAAAATAGGAGAAAAGAAAATTTCGAAATCGAGAAATAAATTAAAGAACTAATAGAAAAAAAACGTGAAAAATGAAAAAGTAAAAAGGTGATGACATCATGCATGACCTCATGCATTATGCCATAAAAATTAATTAATTTATTTATTAATTTAGATTTTGTGGTCTTCCATAAGCCAAAATTTATAAAAGAAAAGAAAAGAAAAAAAATTGACCAAAACCTAGTGAACAAATTGACCAAAGTTGGATAAGTGCAGTCTGCCACTGTACAAACTGACCAAATGAACAGTATTTATTCATTTAGTCATAACTCGAGCTAGGCAGGTCCAAATGACTTGAAATTTTACCAGTGATTAGATGAGATATATACCTAAAACTTTCATGAAGACAAAAGTCCAAATTGTGCCAGCAACCAAGCCATTTGGCCACCCCAATTTGGTGACCCGAAACTGCCAGCATCAAAATTTGCCCAGAAAATCTGGGTTGTGTCTAACCCGGCAGCCCTGGTTCAAATGGCAATAACTTGAGCTACAAAACTCCAATTGGGGTGATCCAAAAATGAGAATAAACTTAAGACAATAAGGAACATTTTCTATGAAGGAAGTTTTGTCAAATTCCAAGAGTAGATTGACCAATGGAACAGTGCAATTAGGGACACCAAAACTAAAAATTTGACAATTTTGCCAAAAGGACTTAAGCTTTGAGAAAATGACCAAAACCAACAAATTTAATGACCAAAATGTGGTATGTGGGTGAAGTTGGAGTTCCCATACCTATTAAGCCTTAAAAAGTCAACAATTTGACTTGAATAGTATAGTGAATAGTAACTCGAAACACAAAAACTTCGAGAACAACGAAATTCGCACATTAAAGCTAGGTAAAAATGAAGTGAAATTTATTTTTGGATTTATGCTAAGTTATGGTACTAAAACACTGTGAAATTGTGTGTTTCAGCTGAAAAAGACTTGGAAGCTCTGAGAGACTAAGTCAAGGCCTAGAGGCGACTCACGTCAAGTCTGTGCACAGTAATTGTTGTTTAAATATATGATTCTTGAAAATTTGATTTTTCTTGAGTTAATTACGAATTGTGTTGCCATTTATGATTGTGAATATGACTTTGAAAATTTACCAGATTTCCAATAAATTATTTGAATAAATTATTTTGAATTGATTTTATGTTCACGCTTAGCATGACAGTATCACATTATTCCTCCTCCATTTATGGGGTTGAGATCGTTTATTTTCCTCCCTCTCTGGCTTGCCAGTTGAGGTTGAGATCGGATGAGTACTCATTAGCTAGCTAGCCACCTCCCTCATTGATCTCGATTAATGGGGTTGTAGATTGCTTTGTCGTGGTGTACAACACGGCATTGATCGGAAATTTCATGGCTTAAGTGTATATGATTTTGGCAACACTGTGTTTAATAAATTATTTGACTAAATGGTGTTATTATGAGCTTTGATATTTGTAAAATGTGATTGGGAAGTATTCAAATTGTGTTTCATCAATGAACGATTTATGTATTGCATTTTAAATTTTTATTGTGCACCACTGAGTATTTTATACTCAGCGACAGCTTATTTTGCTGTCGCAGATAAGAGCAAGGGGAAAGCAGCAGAGTGAGCTGCTATTGAATTACAGCCTCCACTGATCTTTTTGTACGGGTATTATTTTATACCTTTGTAGTTAATTTTGATGTAAATATAGTAATGTTGTATGTATCAATATAAAGTTGAGCAGTTGTAAAATAAATTGTAATAATATTATTTTTGGATTTTCTTCTGTAAATTAATAATTGTACATGTGAATTTCATATTTTATGCCTTGTGAATAGAGTTGTTAAATATTTTGAGTTGATAAATTTTGATTTGGATTGTGGAATTACTTTGAAGTGATTTGAATTGAGTTGATTGAGATTTATTGGAGGTTGGGAGTTGTGAAAAATTTTTGGAAGTGTTTTTCTTAGGTATTTGAAGAACTGTTTTCTCCAAATACAAACGAAACTCTATCAAAATTTTTATAAAATTTGCGGAAAAATTAAAATGCACGAAAATTTTTACTAGTATTTAAACTTTTAATAAATGGTTTTTAATTCCTATCAAAATGCTCACCACTTCCAAAATGTAAGAAAATCATTTTGAAAATCCCTTGTAGGGTACTTAATGAGTTATCGGTAGGTGAAGTTCGGTAGTTCATTAAGTGTTCTACGGGATCATGTTATGCCTTATAGAGGGGTAAGGTGTGACACTTCGACACTCTAAGAAGCTAGAGCCTCCCCTTGTGCCTCAACTGCAACTAGTTGTTCTATTAGTTTATCTCCCACTTCCATTTCTATTCATAAAATCTTCTTTTCCCATGACAACCTATACAAGGAGATTTCTCTCCATTAGTCCATATTTATGATATAAATGTACTATATGTATCAAACATTTGAGTAGTTATATTTATCAAAAAATATTTCAAATTCACAATTCAAAATTTGCATTAAAACCGTTGCTCTGATACCACTCAACATGTCATACCCTACCCCTCCGTAAGGCATAATATGATCCTGTAGGACACCTAATGAATTACCATACTTCGCCTACCGATAACTCATTAAATATACTACAAGGGATTTTGAAAAAAATTTTGTTCATTGTGAATGTGGTGGGTAAATTTTTCACAAATATTAAAATCCTTTATTTGACACTAAGTCATAAATCAAATTTTTGGATATTTAAAATCTTCAAAATTTTTACAAAAATTCCGGCAGAGTGCTGGCTATATTTTGAGAAAACAAATTATCAAAACCTATAAAGAAAAACACTCTCAATGTTTTTACTCAACTACCACTCCAATACAAATCATTTTCATATCCCCATTCAACACAATTAACTTAATCCAATTTTTCCAGCCGTACTTAGCATAAAGAAAATCATACATGGATTTCAAAACTTAGGAAGAAATTTGGATATTACATTCATTACAAAACTCATAAATAAATTTGAATATTACAATAATTTGTATTTTAATTACATACCCAAAATAATAATACAAAAGTTCTTGTACAACTTCTCAAATAAATTACATACATATAATTACATGCATACATCAAAACTTATGTACAAGGGTATACCTATGATATACCCGGAGCTAATCTGAATGTGTCTTCAAGGTGCAAATACAGGAAATCTCACTCAGTTGCTTTATCTTTGCTTTCAGCTATGACAGCATACAAAGCTATCACTGAGTGGTGAACTCAGTGGTGCACAACTATAATTTAAAACATAGTACAATATACCTTAGCAAAATTACAGCAAAGAATTTGGAAATCTGGATATTCATCAAATTCTAAAAATCAAAATATTTGTTGCCAATAATATAAATCATTTGTTAAAATGACTTTGATCAAGAAATTCAATTTATCGAATCACAACTGGACATTTCAAGTAATTCCCGTAATTATTCCCACAATTATGGAAATAAAGATTAATTTTAGTAAAATCAATTATGCACAAATCCCATTTGAAATCAAAATTCTTTACTATTCAAAAACAATTCTTTATCTCATTAACTATGCAAGGCTAATTCGTAAGGGCCATCTTCAGGGCGATTCTAACTCCCTATGGTTGGGGAGATTGAATCATCGTGCACATTACACACCATAATAATGCAACTTCCGAAAGGGCCAATGAAAAACTTAGATCTAACCTCTAATAAGAAGAGAATCTAAGCGTGTGCACGTATCATGGTAATAAAAAAAAAACAAAGCTAACTCCACTGTCTCCTTAACAAATGAGAGAGATGGGTAACAACCTAGTCAAGCATCTATAGTGAGATGTAAAATAATATCATGAATCTCTTTGTCGTTTTTGTGAGCATAAATCACAACACAATTCAATTCAATGTTAATTTCAATATCCAATAATTTTTATGCTCATCACAATTCAAAACATATTTTATCATAATTTTTTCAAAACTAATTTATTCAATCCACAACAATGCTCAATAATTATTGAAATACCATTTTACAAAGCTAAATTCATACATACTATAACAATTTCAATAATCATTGAATTAAATCCAATACTTGATAAACATAATACATAAGGAAAATAACGTCATTTAATCATATGAAATATTCAGAATAAAATCAATTAAAAACTAGTTGTGCACAAACCTTTTATGAGTCGCCTTCTGGCCTTGACTCAGTGTTTCTTTCTCCTTTCCAGTGTCTTTTCTAACTAAAACACACAATTTAAAGTGTTCCAATACTTGTTTAAATTATGTCAAATAAGAAATTCTAACAATTAAATTTTTATTGGTTACTATTTATTTCACTAGTCAACCTATAATATTGACTTTTCATACACACTAGGTGGCTTGGTTTTATTGTTATCAATATGTCACATTTTACATTCCTCAAATGTTGGTATATATTGTCAATTTCATTTCAAAGCTTATTGCATTTTATTGCAATTTTTTAGATTTAGTATGTTGCCTTGACCTAGCCAATTGACCTATTTCCCTTTATTTCTGGGTCCTAGTCAAAAGAGCAATATTATAGGTTTATGTCTTATTGAAATTTTGGCACTGATTTTATGTCATTTGGGGTTCTTTGGACATAGTCATTTTACTAATGCTAGACAGATTGCTTTTAATTTAAAAAATTAGGTCAATTTTCATTCTGCCAGATTTTGTAACCCAACTTGGGCAAGCATTTCGAATTGGTTAATGTTATTTCTGAGCTTTGGTATCTTCATAATAGTTGTAACCCTATGTCTAAGCTTTCCAATGATATAAATTTAAGGTCTTTTGGACCTACCTACAGTGAGTTATAGTCATTTGATTGTCTACTGTTCATATGGTCAAAAATTATGGGGTTTAAATTGTCAATCCAAATTAGGTCACTAAATTAGTCATTTTCTGGACAGAATTTTGACAAGCTTTCTACATGAAAGTTGGTCCATTTTAGGTCTAGGTTTACCTCTAATTGGCCTCATACCAATTAGGGTCACACAAATTAGGTTATGGCTTAATTTATACACTGTCTTCATCAATCACACAACCTACACACAAATTGCACTTCCAATGTTTAATCCTCCTCCCAAACTACAATACAACATTCATAGCACTTCTAATCTCATTCATCAAGTCTCAAATTAGTCAATTCCCAGCAGTATACATAAATCTTCAATATACAATACACAACCTTAATTCAAAGAGGCAAATCAACATCTTAAACATGGATTTATTTAGCTAATACATATACTTCAATTAACCATATTCAATACACTTTCACTATTCCATCAATGCCATAATTTACCAAATATGTAACATCCCCATTGCACATGTTCTGTACGTTCTGTTACTCCAGTGGTCAAATAACAGTCCAGGCAAGTCAGGATGTCTGGAACTACACTTCGGTGATGGTGAACAGACATATAATGATGAAATAAATAAAAATAAAATACAAGAAAAATCAAACAAAAATGAAAGAGAGAAAATGAAGCTAAGTTAAACGAGCCGGCACCGCAGCGATGGGTGACCGCACTGAAAGGCCGTTGCTAACCCCAGGACCGCGGGGAACCCTCTGAATCTAATTTTGAGACATAAATAAAGGTTTATTGAAATGTAATTGACACTAGAAATATCAAAGAAAAATTAGTAAATCAGTACAAAGAAAAATGAAAAATCGAGAAACAGACAAAAATTGGTGTTACCGAAAAATCGAGAATATAAGCCAAAGTGGGCTATTTTGGTTATTTGACACCTAGAGTTGCCTTTTGACCACAATGTCCACTAAAAATAAATGATATTACACTTTACAAATGTCATGAAAAATTAAATGGTGATACATTATGTAAATAGTGAAAGAATTAAGCTAAAGGTGCAAATAATGAAAGTTTAACTAATTAAACAATTAATTTAGAGTTAGTGCTCCACCAACTCAAACCTTGGGACAATTATCTAAGCCATTAGTGGGCAGAAACCACTTCATCTTCAACCTTCCACAAACCAGCCAAATTTCCGCCATGGAAGAACTCCATTGCCACACCTTGCTCTACCTCCATGCAAGCATGTTCTAGCCATCATTTCCACTTCTTTCCTTCATTAAAGCTTGCATATTCACCTAGCGGAAGATATTGGCAACAAGAAAAGCAAGATTTGGTGAAGTTTTGATAAGCTTCAAAAGTGGTAAGTGTCCAAAACCTCTCCCTTGCTTTGGTAAACCTTGTGTTTAAGTTGAGGTGAGTATTTTGGTGAAGAGAAATGAAAGAAATAGTGAGAAATGGACTTGTCCATTTTTGGCAGCCATGAACCTTTGTTAAGCTTGAGTTATTTTTACTTCTAATGAATGGAAATGAAGGTTGATTAATTCAAATGAAAGTTGTAGTTTGTATCTATGTATGTGCATGTAGTGTTTGAATTAAGGGTGTGAAATGGAACCTTGATGCCTTGAGCAAACTGCCATGTTTGGCAGCCCCTAATAGCATGAATTTGTGTGTGAACATGTAGTTATTAATGAAATATGCTAATGTTAAATTGTCGGCAGCAAGTGTAAGTGATATTGAAGTATGATTATGTTGAAGTGTATGTGTAATATTGACATTGAAATATGTTGAATTTTAGTGGAAGTGAATGTTGAGCTTAATGGTGAATTGTGTGTATTAAGTACTTGAATATTCTGCCCAAAATTGTTGCTGGAATTGTGTACAATATATATATGGAAGTGTTATTGATTGAATATTGAAGTAATGAGGAGGAGAAGGAACATCAAATTGGAAGTGTAAGTGCTTTGTGCAGGTTGTGTATTGAAGGCAGTACCTAAATTAGGCCATAAGTGCCAAACTGTGAATCCAATTGGTATGAGGCCAATGGGGGGTGAAACTAGACACCAAATAGGCCAACTTTCATGTAGAAATGTTGCCAAAATTCTGCCTATAAACTGACCTTAAAAATGACCAAATCCGGATTAGCAACCTTGCAACCTAGATTTTTGACCATATGAATAGTAGTCCTTTGGATAAGCATAACTCACTCAAAGCAGAATTGACCTAAAATTTTTACCATGGTTAGTTTAGACATAGATCTACAATTCTTATGAAGACACCAAAGCCCAGAAATGGCCAGAACCAAGTCAAATGGCTTACATAATTTCGGGTACAAAAACTGCCGAACCAAAAGTGACCTAAAATTGACCAAATTTTGCACTAAATGTGCAATCTGTCCAACTTTAGTAAATTGACCATATCTTGGTCTATATAACTCAGAATGACTTGAAATTTTGCCCCGCGTGCAATAAGACATAGAGCTACAATTTTTCTTCTTTGACCAGAAGCTAAAACCTAAGAGAAATAGGACTTTAAGCTAGACCAATCTAGCATACAAAAATTAAGAATTTGACATTTTACATTTTACATATATTGAAGCTTGAAGCATTTGGCAATGAATGCCAACTTGTAAAAATGGTAAATTGCACTATATTGGTAGCATATTGAGATATAAATTGTGACATATTGATACTAGAAACAACTTATCCATATTACCTAAAAAGGTCAACATATGCATTGATTTGTGAATTATATAATAGTTAGTAAACTCCAAAAATTGAAGAATTAAACAATTAATTTATAATGTGCCCTAGTTTGCCTAGTTGACTAGTATGGATAGGTTGGCATGCCAATAGGATTTTGACAGCTGTTCTGTAAATGGCTTCATGCCATACTGTGTTTCTACGGCTTATTATGCCGCAATGTGACTTTAATAGCCTACGGCTATATATATTGTGTATTTATTCTTGGCTTATCGCCAGATTGACTATATGGCTTCTTAGCCACACTATTTGCACACCGGGAGACACTTTGTGACCGATGGTGTGACAGCCCGAGGTACTAGGTACCCAGTGCCAGTATATTCATTTATCCAGTCTGGTCAGCATATAGGCTACACGGGCAGTAATTCAAGTACTATTAAATTCAAATACATAAATCCAGTTTACTGATATACAAAAACATCAAAAATTCGTAAACACTTTATTTACTTTATTTTAATGTATATTTCTTTATATTTGGCACCACTAAGCAAAATTGCTTAGCGCGTTGCTTTTGTAACTCGTAGGTATTGGAGACACAGCTGGGGAGCGCAGCAGACCTACGATCAGGTGAGACATATGATCTGCACAGGAGTCCAAAGTCATCTGCCCTGCATTGTATACATGGTAAGATTTAGGATATTTTGTATTTTGTATTTTTGTTGTATATTCAAAATTCAGCCCTATATTTTGTAATGTTATGAAAGCTTTGAAGTTTGTAAATTTTGTACATTTTAAATAACTTGGAGATTTTCTGTATATATTTAAATTATTATGGACTGTATTATGGAACTGTTTAATGACTGTAAAAGTCTATTGACTTTACTGAGAAGTATAGAGACAGTGAAATATTTGAGATTTTGATATCATCATATTAAACTGTGTCGACACCATATTTTGGTCGATCTCGAAAATCAATAGACATTGAAATCGACCCCCAGCACGAGCCTCCTTGTCATTCAATTTATTTCCAATCTCTCTTCCTTGGGATCAAACCAAAGTCAAGTCTCTTTGCCAACTAATCACATTTTCGATCACTCTTTATAAGAAATCAAACCAATACCAGATCTCCATCCTTACCGATCTCTCAAATCAATTACCAAGTTTCCTGGCTAGTCAATCACACATCTGATCCCTTGTCAAACGAAATTGAACCAACATTAGGTCTTCATGCCATCTGATCCCCCTTTCATAAATATTGTAGATAGTTATTCAATAAAGTTAAGGTTTTAACCGGGCTTAATGGTGCTTTCGATCTTAAGTGTTCAGATCAGGTTTCTAATTTTAATAATCTAAAGTTTCGTTCAGTGTTTGTTCTCAGCTTAGGCCCATCTCATGGTCACAATGTTTTGCCGATCTCTCATACATAGATTAATAATCGCATTCAAGTTATTCTAATATGTTCAGACAATCAGGCGCTTATGCAACTTAGATACTTTCCGATCTCATCTAGTCATGGAATAAAAAAAAGAACTTCATTTCATTTCAAATTAAAATATATACAAGTCATTCGGCTGGAGGATCACCCCCAGCTTGTTCTACATTTTGTTCACCCCCTCTATCACCTTCAACCTCCTCCTCGCTATCCTCTTCGTCTTGGGAAGTAGGTCCACCATCCAGGAAAAGTCCTCATCAGGATAACGCTTCCTGAGCTCGGCCAAGAGATCCCGATGGGCGTTCATATAAGTGCCGGCCTCCCTTATCACTACCTCTTTTTCTTTCGCTTTGAGTTCCTCAGTGAGGCGAGCAACATCAGCGGCTCGGAGTGCCCGAACCTCTTCAAGAACATGAGCTTGCTCAGCCAGTTTATCCTCGTAGAATTTCATCCGCCCCTCAATTTCAGCTATGTATTTTTGGGCGGATGAAAGTTGGGATCGAAAGGAAGCGGCTTCCTGACCCACCTTCTGGATCTCCTGCTTTAAATGATGAACCTTTTCCCGGATGATATGTTGGTTCACCAAACTCTCCACACTCAGGCTTATAGTTTGGGTCAAGATATCATCGAGACTGTTCGGGGTTAGCCTATCCCTATCCTCCCGAAGGCAGATCGAGGCCCCCAAAACCTTAGCTAAACCCAGATTCTCCCAAACAGTTTGGTTCTTCTCCAGGGAATGGATTAGTACTCGAGCGCCGCGGGAGAGGGTCCTCGAGGTAGGTTTGGAAAGACCCCCTTCCGCACTCGAAGCAACTGGAGGGGGTGGTGGCGGTTCTTCTTAACGAGGAGGAGACCGGATCACTTCTACTTCAGGGATCGGCGGTCCCGAGGGTCGAGATGAGCCTCCCTGCATCTTTACTGAGTCATGCCTGGGCGTCTGAGAAGCCTCGGCGCATTTCATCTCCTGCACCTTTCTAGAGACCTCTCTCTTCCGCTTTCAGCTCTCTTTGGATGCCTCACTGCCCGCCATGCCTGCACAAAGAATAAGTCAATGAGTTCGCTAAGGCCCAAAGGTCAGAGATATAGAAAGTACCGAGGCCGAGGTCAGAGAGCTGAAGCCCACGTTCTTCGCCGGTAATCAGCTGCATTGTCCAATGATGCAGTTCGGCCGTCACCGCATCTAAACAGGAGAATTTTTGAGTGGCCGCCTGATCCTTTAACTCCATCACCATTATACCCTCTTCCCTATTCAGGGTGATGCGCTTCGGAAGTAATGGGCCCTGATGTAGCCAGCTACGCGGGAAATCCTCAAAACTTCTCGAAACCTTGCTCCTCAGAATAAAAAAGCGATTCTTCCAATTCTTCAGGGAGGAGGGCAGGTCAATAAAAAGCCCACAATGTGGTTTCGCCTGAAAGAACCAGTATTCATCGTCCTTTCAACGAGTCAGCCTATGTAGCTCGGCAAACACCTTCGCTGTAGGACTGAGTCCCTTAGCTCAGCAGAGACCTCTGAAGGCTACTAGGATCTGCCATGAGTTCGGGTGAACTTGAGCTATGCAGACTTGGTGGAATTTCAGAACTTCCTTGAAGAAGTCATCAAGAGGAAACCGCAGCCCGGCTTTTAATTGCTCTTCATATACCATGATCATATCATTTTCCTCGAAGAAGTGATCAGCTCGGAGATCGCCATGACACCTGATAAGTTCGTATGAATCAGGCCAAATGTTATATTCTTGTCTAAACGATTGCAGATCGGTTCCTTGAAAGATTGACAACAGCTCGTCCACAGGAAGGTTTTCTCTCTCTGAAGAACGCGTTTACCTCGAAGGTCCCACTTGACCACAGGATGGGACGGAAGATGTTAGAGGTTCAGATCGCCCGCTTGGTCCGACCACCTCAACTTCATCAGACGACCATGAAACATGAACGGAAGGGGGGCTCGTCGCTCTTTGACCCTCGGCACCACTCATTTTCAAAGAAAAGAGAGAAATTTAAATAAGGAAAAGATCAAAACCCTTACCGGAGTGTGATTGGTGTCAGAAGAACTTGAAAAATCGAGAGAATTTTGGAATCACTCACGAGATGCTGAAAATGACATAAGGGGGCAACTGGCTAACCCATCCCTTATTTATACCCGTCTGGGCATTTAATGCTCACAGTGTCCCAAGGGGCGCATCAGTTAGCGGGATTCGCCAGCTTTTTTGGCACGTCTCACAAATATTCCTGAAACTCCATATGTAAATGAGGGAGGGATCGGCTAATTAAAGACTGGCAGATTAAGGTAGATGTTTTACAGATCAGTTAAGGGCATTTCAGTTGGGAATCAGATCGGATAAACATATCAGAGATCAGAAAATAACCAATGCAATAATAATAAAATGATAATTGTCAAAATAAAATTTAATTTCCAAAAAGGTCAGATTACATCATTTGGGCGATCTCTATAGATCGGATTACATTAGAGGTCAGATTACATCATTTGGGCGATCTCTATAGATCAGATTACATCAGAGGTCAGATTACATCATTTGGGCGATCTCTAGAGATCGGTAATACATCCTATCTAGTAAGGCCTATGTCAAAGCCTAGTCTCGTGGCTGAATCAAAAGATGTGTTTGAGCAGGAGATCGACCATTAACATCGGATAGATGTACAGCTCAGATGGGGGGGACTATGACTCTCACGAGGATAAGAGAGGTCGTCGTCAATGTTATCGCTCCGAACCGAGCCGCTGTCGGGACACGCAATGTGGTGAGAAGCCAAATGAACTTCGAAGGGCAGTCACCAATAATAGGAGGGAAATTAGCAATCTTCTCACCCGAAATCAGTTCACCGATTATATCGGTCGACCGACTCGAGATTGACACGATCGGTATTCTCGATCTAGATCGGTAAATTAGTCTGGTTCTCTCACTGTCATCAAATATGGCCATAGTGATTTTCTGATCACCGGGGTCTAAAATTTTCAGTCGATGAACAAGGTAAACAACCGAAAAAAGATCAAAAGCCGCTATCATGGCCGAGATTGTTGCCAGGGCAGCTAGAACAGGAAAAGTGAGAAAGAAAGAGGAGAAAATGAAATGCAGAAGGATTTCCCGTTGAAGGTATATATAGAGAAGGTCCGAGCATTTATTGCTAGCAGAAAACGAAGCGGACGCCTCAGAAACTAAAGGAATAAATGCCTTGACTGAATAAGCCTGGACAAAGGAGAACACTCTGGAACGGGAAAGATCGGAGAAGGGCCCAGCATGAGAGATCGGAAAAGGATCATATCAGAAAGATCGGAAGGGAGGGGAGATCGAAAAGCAAAGAGAATAAGACAAATTCCAATAACTGTCATCATAATCAGAGCCGAGGTAGTTAAAGTGTTGCAGACGAGATCAAATCTCCACCGCACGCCTCATTTGTAGAATCGCCCACATTACTGACAGGTGCCAGAGTATGTCATGACAGTCCTATACATCTCAATCTCCACCGTTGATCTTACTTGGAAGGACAAGCCCGGAGCCCTTGGATCAAAGAAGAAGGCGACAAGACTGGGGCTTTTTATTCCCAGCCCTCGGATCGCCCGTGACAAGAAAATTTTGAGCTGTCAGATTAGAAAAGTTAAAGGACAAATATTCTGAAAAGGATCTCAGCCGTTCATTCTGATTCTCTTTAATTCCCAAGCATCAGATCATGTCCTTTAAAATCCAAACCTTCCATCTCCCTCAAAGAAAATCCTGACCCTTCATTGGGAGCACCCGGTCCCTATAAATACCTGCATGAAAATTATTGAAAGAGGAGGAAAAATAAAGAAAAGGGTGGTGACTATAGTGGAGAGGCTCTGAAACTTAATTCAGTTTTGCTACTTTGCTATTTTTAAGCTTTCAAAAATAGGAAAAACTTCAGAAACCATTTTCTTTGAAGAAGTATTGAATACTGAAACTCTCCATTTTCAGTTCGTTCATTACTTTGTGATACCCTTTCTTAGTTCCAGTTCTGTTTTCATCACTTTTATATCCACTTTTATTTTTCGAGCTTAATCTCATTCATTATCATTCTGGTTCGATTACATTCGAACTTGGTATTCTTCATTTCAAGGCAAACATTAGTCCTCAGACTATTAGCACGCAACTCTGTAACTTTCGTGACTCCATAGTTAGTTCAATAGGTTCAACTTCCTATAGGTGAGTGTCTGAACTGTTGCCCTATTCAGTGTTTGTCTTTATTTTCTTTTTATATTCGTAATTTTCGTTAAAGTTTGTTTTATGTTAGAAGGTCCCACGTAAGTGTTTATTCTCTTGAGTTTATCTTTTGATACATCAGTTCATGTCATTTATTTGTTCTTGGTCTTTTATTATCTCTTAATGTAGGTGTTCTGGTTACGGGTAGCGTATAGGTAGTTTGATAAAATGTTGGTAATTGTATCTTAACACAAGAGTTTCTTTGAATAAAAGTTTGGATAATAAATCAGAGGAAATTATAAAGATGAGCCACTAGACTAGCTCAAGAAGGTGACTGGGTAAGGTAGGGAGTCGGAGTAAAATCAAATTTCAGACTAGCAAATGAAATAGAGCAAATATGACTTGCCGAAAGATACTGGTAAGGAGACCACATAGGAGATCGATAAAAATTAAGTCTGGTTTCCCCTATCTAGTCACAAGGTACTGATGAGTTAAAAGAAGCTTAATCTGGGTTCCCAGTGTCTTCAGATGCCAGAACCCTTAGCCTAAGGTCCTTGCACGATATGAACATAATTAAAGTTCAAGAGGTCAGGGGAGAGTTCTTACCTGATCCTCATCCAAACCAAATAGGAGATCAAAGGAGAGTTCTTATCCGAGATCCTTTATCAAAACTCTAAAATTGCATATTAAAAGAGATCAGAGGAGAGTTCTTATCCGATTCTCAATTAAAAGTTTTAATAAATATTAAAGAGATCGGAGGAGGGTTCTTATCCGATTCTCAATTAAAAGTTTTAATAAATATTTAAAAAAGACCGGAGGAGAGTTCTTATCCGATCTTTAATCAAATTTTTTAATAATCATTTAAAGAGATCGGAGGAGAGTTCTTATCCGATTCTCAATTAAGAGTTTCATTAAATATTAAAAAAGATCGGAGGAGAGTTCTTATCCGATCTTCAATCAAAACTTTTAATAATCATTTAAAGAGATCGGAGGAGAGTTTTTATCCGATTCTCAACCAAAATTTTAATAAATATGTGGAGATCAGAGGAGAGTTCTTATCCGAGATCCATCATTCAAACTTTAAATAGAGTATCCACAGAGATCGGAAAAGCTTTTACCCGGATTTTCTCAAATTTAAACTAAGACAACACAATACGGAAAGTAACCCCCCAAATAAAACTGATACACAACACCAACTCACTAAGGGTCGTCTCATTTATTTATGTATCTGGGTAACCCGAATTAGTGAAAAATCAAATATTCCCTTTTATCAAAGGGATATTAACATCTTCATCCTATCCCCCCCTAACTATCGATTTTAATAAAGAGCATAAGGTTAAATCTGCTCACCCTCATTGAGGGACGAGGTGGGGTGCCTAATACCTTCCCCACTTATTTACGGACCCCGAACCTAGAATTTCTATTTCTGAAGTGGTTTCATTTTAATTTATTTTCACAAATGGTTTTCTTTAATTTCCCTCAAAATTAAAGTGGCGACTCCTCACTCTTTTCCACTTCGGTGAGTGTTCATCCAGGCGATCGCAAAATACCTTGCTACAGCTTGGCGACTCCACTGGGGAATTAAAATCTTTCCACCTTAACCCCGGTTCAGAGGTCCAAAGGCAGATTTAATTTTATGCTCAAGCCATAGTTAGGTGGGCTTAATTTACAAAATTCCATATGTTAATTATTGTTATTTTTGCTAACAGTTTTGCTTGTCTTGATTGCCTTATCTCCTACAGCACTCTTCGTCTAAAAAAAAGAAAAAAACTCCCCATATTGGGAAGAGGTAAAGGTGTCCCTTCACACACTGAACACTCACACAAAGTCCTCACACACTTCAGCCCTATACCTGTGCTTTCTCATCCTCTAGGAAAATAGGAGGAAGTCATGTAGCGGTACCCAGGGGTTTTACCCCGTTAGTATCTATGAAGGCTTCTGCTCAGATTGAAACTCGTTCTATTTACTGTGATACCCGTGGAACTCTCCCGTTAGTATCATGGTGGTAGAATGGAGCTCTACTATTTGCAGTAGGGGCAATTTGGGAACTAGTGGCTTTTAGAAATTTAGACCTTGAGCTAAACTATCACAATAGCTGGAAGCCGTAGCAAACTACCTCATAAGATAGAACTATCCAATTAGGTAGCACCTATCCAGTATCAGAACTCTCCTTATTTTAGGACAAAAGGGACATGCTTGCTCTCACCCTATTTTGTTAGTGTTTTTTTATGTTCTTATTTTTAAGGGTAATCTTGGATCATACTGTTAGGAGGACCTACACACTTTCCTACTTTGATAAATATGTAGGTGTTACCCTGCAAACAGTATAATTCAAAATTACCTAAATTCGTCCTGCTAACAAATTTTCCCTGCAGGCATCACCGAATTAAGGTCTGTAAAAGAATAAGCATCATTTTAACATGGCATCCTCAAGTCAGTCGGCAGAAGAAATTCCTAGACAGGAACAGCATGCTGAACCGTGGTCCGAATCGCCTCAGGGTTCAATAGCTCCACGAACTGATGTCAATAGGGCAGATGCAAACCTGTTACCCCCGTTGGATCTGAGCAAAGTCGAGGTCAAAAGCACCTACCTCGAAGGTTTATCCAGTAGTTGGAGGTTGCTTCCCAACCACGTTAAGGCGCAATTTGAGGAAAAATATGGAAGGATTGCGACCTTGATACGAGTCAAAGTTCAAGTCCCAGTATTAAAGGCCATGCTGTCGGTTTGGAATCCCAAGTATGAGGTATTCTCCTTCAATGATATCGACACTACCCACACTATGGAAGAATATCAGGCATTGCTAGAAATTCCTTATGCGGTGCAGAATCGGATCTACCTGCACCTTGAACATAGGCAGACCTGGAAACGGTTCGCACACATGTTAGGGATTCTACCATAAGAAGCAAAGGCAAGGGAAACTGTCAAAGGAAACACGCATGGATGGTATTGGACTTACCTCAGGAAGGGGTAAGATCAATACATCCATAATGAACAATGGAAGCAAGCTTCATTAGCACTTGCTTTGGGGATCTATAGCTTGATATTGTTCCCTGGGCCTCCAAGAATTATAACCTGCAGCGTTGTGGAGATATTCTGGGTAGTAGAAAAGCAGAAGGTCAATCCAATACCGACAATTCTTGCAGAGACTTTACTAACCCTTATTTACTGTTGACAACAAGGTAAGGGGTCCATCAAGTGTTGTTCTAAATTGTTGCACCTCTGGATCATCAGTCACATGTGCCCTGTAGAGACAAAGGGATTAACTTGGTGTCTTGACCAACCTCTTATCGAAAAGATGACAAGATTAGTAATCAGCCCAAAGGATTAGCTGCAGTGGTGAGAATAGATTCTGAGTTTCAACAGCCATGACTACTGTTGGAAGAAATTGTGGACATCGGGTCAACCCATTTTGTTCAGCACAGGGAGTAATTGTTCAGTGTCTCTAATTGGAGTGACCGGACACAAATTACATCCTAGCATTAGTAATGAGACAGTTCGGTTCAACCCAGTCCGCAATCAGTATTGAAGAATATCACCGAGGTCATTTCTATCATGAGCTCAAAAATGAAGAAGAATTGAAAGTAGCTCGTAAATCCTGAGAAAACATCACTATGATGGAAAGGTCACCTAAAGGTCCGAGTGTCACGCACGATTATCTTAAATAGAGGGCTGGCAGGGATCAAGGACACTTAACTACAGATCCAACCGAATTCGAAGACAGCGACCCCAGTCAAAACATCCTTTTAGAAGAAGCTAGCGCTCATTTGGCAGACTCTCTACAAAAGGTGAATACCGAAAAATCGCAATTACAAGAACAAATAAAACAGTTAGAGGACCAACAGCAGATCCTTAAAAGAAAAGTAAGAAGGCTCAGGGAAGAAGCAAGGACCGAAAAGATAGGGTTTGAAGAGCAAGGAACACGATGGGAAGGGGAAAAAAGCTCTCTCTAAGCTACAATAAAAAAAGCAGAAGTACAGAATAGCAAGCTCCAAGAGAAAATGAAATACCAGGAGATACTCATAGAAGAGTATAAACAAGAAAGCAAAAAGAAGAAGCTTGAACTGAAGGAGTAAGCACAACTTATCAATGATATCCTGAGAGAATGTGCTAAAGAAAGGAAGGAAAAAGAAAGACAAGCCACTATCTATCAAGAGCTAAAAGAAAATGTTGACCAGCTGGAGAGAATGATAGCACAAGGGAAACAAGAACTATTACCTAAATCTGAGTATGCCCTGAGGCTATTCAACCCCGCCAGACAAGAAGAGAGGCTATATGAATATCTTAGGAAATGTTATTACATTATAAAGAACCTCCCTGAGCCTAGACCAATGTAAAGAATGCCATGTACGAATTATTCAATTAAAGGAACAACTTTTGGGCCATTGTTTAGCAAAGTTGTGAATGAATAGTATGACTCCCATAGGAACCCTCTCGCTAGGGTTATGCGAAAAATTGGATGCGCCATATGGACAGGTATCATGGATGCACATTCAATCCAGTCATTCACCGTCGGACTATCAAACGATGCCATCATAAAATTGATACAATTATTCTTCTGCAAATTTTATTCTTGGTTCTCAGATGCCACTGTATCTTTTGTCCAAACCAGGACCCTTTTAATTTTTAACAAAATTCAAAATTCACTAAAAAGTTTTTTTACTTCTTACAGAAAATCAACATTGCTTCAAACAAAGCAAGCCTGACCAGACACGCAATTCAACCTAGACGAGTGTACTTAACGAGGTCACGAACAAGAAGGTTAATGGAAGACCAGGAACAAGTCCAGAACCTACAAGGACAAGTATCCGAAATGAAAGACCAGGTCTCAGAGCTCATAAGACTAATGAGAGAGATGTCCCATAATAAGCCTGCTTCAGAGCCTAACTTACCACTACCTCCCTCACCTCCTACAACGGTTGATTCTCATCATGCTTTAACCTCTTTCACCTTTCAGCCACCTATCTCGGATTCGATAATCACCGTCAATCCGGCTCCCCTGAATAATGATCCACCTTTCTCCCATTACCCAACTGTCCCAAATGCAGAGCCATACCCTTCAATCCTGATCCCTCCGGTTCATTTCTCCCCTCATTTCCCAACTGGGGGAGTATTTCATCCAGTAGGAGGGGAAAATAAGATGAGAGAAAATGAGAAGTTGTCCGCTCTAGAAGAGAGATTAAGAGCGATAGAGGGATTGAACATGTATGGTTCAGTTGATGTGGCGTCACTGAGATTGGTGCCTGATGTGGTGGTGCCGCTTAAGTTCAAGGTCCCGGACTTCGATAAATATACCGAGAACTCAGACCCCCGCATTCACTTGGCCACTTATATTGCAAAAATGTCTGCCCTGACGGAAGACGATATATTCTTGGTTCACTTCTTTCACGAGAGTCTCTCCGGGGCAGCCTTGAGGTGGTGTATTCAGTTAGACAGGAGCAAATTACGCTCTTAGAAAGATTTGGCTGACGCTTTCTTAAAACAATACAAGTTCAACTGCGACGTTGCCCCCACAAGGAGAAACCTCCAAAACCTGGTGCATAGGGAAAGAGAAAGCTTCAAAGAATATGCCCAAAGATGGAGAGAGAAAGCCGCAGAAGTATATCCTCCGGTGACTGACAATGAACTATGCTCTCTGTTCATTGAGACATTGAAGGCTCCATACTTCAATCTGATGATTGGAAACACTTCCAATAGCTTCTCGGACATCATCCAAGCTAGTGAGAGGATAGAAGCTAACTTAAGGATGGAATGACTGTAGGAGTTGACTGAGAATCCTATAAAGAAAACTGCTAGTTTTGGCAAGAAGAAAGAGGGTGATGTGCATTCCATCACCCAACAGAACACCCAATCTTCATTACCTCCAAATAACTACCAACCATATCCTCCCCCTCATGGCCAAACCATTGCAAACATTCCACCCCCTTTCCTAAATTATCTTCACCCACACCCACAGTATCCACCACCGACAAACTACCAGCCCAGACCACCTCCTCAACCTACTCAACCCAGACCACCTCAAAATAACCTGAGACCACCAACAAATTCCGATCCACCTCTTCCCCTGCCACTTAGCGAAATATACCGATACCTCATCGGTATAAATCAAATAGTGCCAATTCTCCTTGACCCAATTCAGCCGCCATACCCCAGGTGGTATGATGCTAGTGCCCGGTGTGAGTATCATGGAGGGGCACAGGGGCACTCTACTGATAATTGTGGGGCACTCAGAGAGAGAGTACACGCCCTAATAAAAAATGGATGGTTAAAAATAGAAGGGAATGGCTCCCTTCACAATGTCACCTAAAACCCATTGCCCAATCACAGTACGGGCAGTGGCGTGAATATGATAGATTCAGAAGGAGAAGGGTCAACTTTGGAAATAGATCAACTGATTCCTCACTTTGAGGAAATCTTTACAATGGCAATGAGGGAAGGTTATCTCTACCATCAAACACCAGAGCCTGAAAATAATGCGGGATGCCCCTATCATGGAGTAGCAGCTGACCACGAGTTGCAAAATTGTGAGGAGTTCAAACAAGAGGTCCAGAACCTACTGTCCCTCAAGGTCTTAAGATGCCAAGCAAGGTCGAAAATGGAGGGCGGAGTAAATGCAGCCCGATTCGGCCAAAATGCCTCTAATCATAGAATGACCTTCTGTATCCCAACATCATCACCACCAGTAACAATCATCCGAACCCCGTCCCAGCTCCCAGTTATAAACACTCGTGCTGTACCCTAGAACTATGATTTCCAAGTCTTCACCCAAGGAACATCGAGCAGTACACCAGCTCCTAGCCTTGCCTCACCTTCAGTACCCCCTAAACCGTATTTTGCTCCTCACTAGCACTTTAAGATGACTTACGCTGGACCTTCTGGTAATGCTACTCCCTAATCAAACCCCCAGCTCGTCACTACCACAAAATCCTCCCCACTTGAGCAAGAGGTTGAATTTATAACCCAAAGTGGGAGATGTTACGAGGGTGAAGAGAAAAAAAAAGAAGAGAGGTAAAGTAAAAATGGGAGAGCACCAAGAGAATACAGAAGATGAGGTTGAGAAAGTGGAGAGAGGAGAACCTGCCGGATCAAACGAAGAGGAGGATCTGTTGCTTCAAATAATGAAGCAAAGTGAGTATGACGTTGTTGAACAGTTAAGAAAGACACCTGCTCGAATCTCACTATTATCCTTGATTTTGAGCTCAGAGGTACATCGCCAAGCCTTGTAGAAGATCCTGGGAAAGGCCTTCGTTAACCACGACATCACACCGGGGCAATTTGAGAAAATAGTGGGACAAATTCAGGCATCCAACTTTATCACTTTTTCAGAAGAAAAGATAGACCAGGCAGGCCTAAAGCATACTAAGGCTCTACATGTGATAGTAAAGTGTAAAGGTTGCATAGTTGCCAAGGTCCTCATTGACAATGGATCCGCACTCAACGTCTTGCCTAATGTCACTTTGGCTAGGCTACCGGTCGACCAGTCAAACATACGTTAAAGTGCTATGGTGGTAAGAGCTTTTGACGGCACAAGGAGGGAGGTACTGGGAGACATTGACTTGCCACTCCAAATCGGTGCATGTACCTTCAACGTCACCTTCCAAGTGATGAACATTGAACCTGCATACACTATGTTACTGGGGAGGCCTTTGATCCATTCAGCAAATGCCATTCCTTTGACTTTACACTAGAAGATCAAATACATTATGGACGGCAAAATCATCACTGTGAAAGGGGAGGAAGCCATGCTGGTCACCAAGCTGCAATCACTTCCTTGTGTGGAAGCAGCTGAGGAATCATTGGAGAGCTCTTTTCAAGCTTTAGAGTTGCAAGAAACTATCCTGAGGGATGAAGGGGCTACGGCTATGGTAGCAAAGGTGATGCTAAAGAGTGGTTATGAAAAGGGCAAGGGGTTAGGCGCCACATTGCAAGGGATTGTCGAACCTATACCTGCCATCAAGAAGGTTGGCCATTGCGGCTTGGGTTATGAGGAAGATGCTCTCATAGATGGACGATTCTGGATGAGAAATATGCTTCGGGATTAGAGGTTTCATCAGAAAGTCGGGAAAATGAAGGTAGTCCCGAAAATCGCAGAGGTCTTCACCAAGCCGGTTATTGAAAATCCAGCGGAAACTGAAGAATCACCCGATGAGACCATCCATTAATGTCATCCATCTTGATTCCTTGTATGAAGCTCTAGTCTCGCCAATAGCTGAAGGGCAAGAACTGGACAACTGAACGGCAGAGGACATTCTTGTATTCAATTTCTAGTAAAGTACTTTTGGTTATCAACACTTAATCATTTTGTCCATGGTGACAAGTGTAATACTGTAAATGGACCCTTTTCTTATGATATGAATATTAATGAATTAATAGCGCATTTTATATCCAATTCTCTTTTCCTTTCCTTTTGAAATCCATTCTTATCATATATTCCGCTTTCATTTCTTCAGGACCATTCATCAATTAACACCAAATAATCCAATAGACTCAGAAATTCCTTTGGTTAATTTTGAAATCCCCATAACTGCCATTACTTCAAGTGATTCTGAGGAGGAACTCGTAGAAGAAAGGGATGAAAGAGATGAACCTTCCCTAGTACCTTACAGGGACGAAACACACACTGTGAATTTTGGCACAGAAGAAATAAAAAGAGAACTTAAAGTTGTGGAGAGTGCAGAATTAGAAGATATGGTCAGTCTGCTCAAAGAATTCCTAGACGTATTTTCATAGAGCTATGACGATATGACCGGCTTAGACCCCTAGATTGTGACACACAAGATTCCCCCAATTCCCGGAACGATCCTGGTAAAGCAAAAGCTGAGAAGAATGAACCCTGACACGCTGCTCAAAGTCAGGGATGAAGTCAAAAAGTAGTATGATGCTGGGTTTCTAGAAGTAATCAAATATCCTCAATGGATAGCTAACATTGTCCCGGTAATGAAGAAAGACGGAAGAGTCAGGGTATGCGTTGATTATAGGGATCTTAATAAAGCAAGCCTGAAGGATGATTTCCCTCTCCCGCACATAGACGTGCTAGTAGACAATGCCGCAAGATTGGGCAGATGTTCATGTATCGATGGAGCGTCCGGGTACAATCAAATCCTCATGGATGAACAAAATAAGGAGAAAACCGCTTTTGTCACTCAGTGGGGGGTATTCTGTTATCGGGTCATGCCATTTGGCTTAAAGAATGCAGGCGCTACCTACCAATGTGCTATGGTCACATTATTCCATGATATGATACACAAAGAAGTGGAGGTGTACGTGGATGATATGATCATCAAATCCAGGGAAGGAGAAAGCCATGTGTAGGTGCTAAGAAAAATATTCGAGAGACTCAGGAAGTATCAGCTAAAATTGAACCCTGCCAAATGTGTGTTCGGAGCTAAATCTAGGAAGTTGTTGGGATTCATAGTGAGTGAAAAAGGAATAAAAGTAGATCCAGACAAAGTTCGAGCTATTCAAGAGATGCCATCCCCAAAGACAGAAAGGGAGGTAGGCAGTTTCCTGGGAAAGCTGAACTACATTTCAAGATTTATTTCCTACCTCACTGCTAAGGCTGAGCCTATCTTTAGACTACTCTGAAAGAACAACACCACTCAATGGGATTCAGTTTGCCAAGAGGCTTTCGAGAGAATTAAGCAGTACCTGTCAAACCCACCAGTATTGGTTCCTCCGGTGGCGGGAAGACCGTTGATTCTATACATGGCTGTCCAACAGAATTCAATGGGATGTGTTTTGGGGTAGCATGATGACACTGGTCGAAAGGAAAGAGCCATCTACTATTTGAGTAAGAAGTTCAATGATTGTGAGTTAAGGTACTCTTCCCTAGAGAAAACTTGTTGCGCATTAGCCTGGGCGGCAAATCGACTTAAACATTACATGTTGAATCATAAGACATGGCTCATCTCTAGGATGGATCCTATTAAGTATGTATTCGAAAGCCCATTCATGCCAGGAAGGATAGCCAAATGGCAAGTCATACTCTCTCAATATGACATTGTTTACATGACCCGGAAGGCAGTAAAGGGTAGCGTAATCGCTGATCTTTTAGCAAAAAACCCAATCCAGGATTATGAAGCATTGGGTTTTGAATTCCCTGATAAGCATGTTAATGAAGTCGACAGCGAAGAAAAAGAGCCAGCTGATGTGTGGGAAATGTATTTTAACGGAGTTGTTAATTTGTCTGATAATGGAATTGGGGCAGTACTGGTATCACCCGATGGGAAACACTTCCCAATAGCCATCAAGTTAAGGTTTGAATGTACCAATAATGTCGCAGAATACGAAGCTTGTGTAATGGGTTTACAGGCCGCCATCAAAATGAAAGTTAGGAAGTTGGAGGTATATGGAGATTCAGTCTTGATCATTTATCAAGTCAAGGGAGAATGGCAAACTAAGGATCCGAAGTTAATCCCATACCAGAAGTACCTACTGGAATTGATCAAGAAATTTCTTTCACTCACCTCAGTCGGGACAAAAACCAATTCGCAGATGCCTTAGCCACCCTGGCTGTTATGGCTCAAATAGAAGAAGGGCAGACGACTCAGGAATTGCAGATCAAAGCAAGGAGTGAGCCGGCGTACTGCTTCATGATCAAGGAGGAAACAGATGGTAAACCTTGGTATCATGACATCCAGGTCTACATTAAAACTAGAGAATTCCCTCCAGGGGCAAGTAAAAATGAAAGAAGAATGATCCGGAGATTAGCTTTGGGGTACTTCCCCAATGGAGAAATTCTATACAAAAGGAGCTCCAATGGCAAATTGTTGAGATGCGTGGATGCAAAAGAGGCAAAGAGAATCCTTTTCAAAACTCATGAGGGGAACTATGCTACCCATGCTAATGGGCATATGATGGCTAAGCAAATCTTGCGACGGGGATACTTCTGGACTACTATGGAGAAGGATTGTATTGAGTACTTTTGAAAGTGCAACAAATGTCAAATCTACGCGGATCCGATAAATGTTCCACCTCACCAACTGTTCAACCTTATCTCACCATGGCCTTTCGCAATGTGGGGCATCGATGTGATTGGCCCCATCAACCCCAAGGCATCCAATGGGCATAGATTTATCTTAGTAGTTATCGACTATTTTTCTAAATGGGTCGAAGCGACATCATATGCCCACATCACACAGAACACATTTCTCAAGTTCCTCTGAAATAATTTTATCTGTCGACACGGCCTTCCCAGTGAGATCGTCACTGACAACGCCAAGAATTTGAATGGTCCGAAGGTCCAAAGATTATGTGAGCAATATAAGATCCGACATCTCAATTCCTCACCTTATCGCCCCCAGATGAATGGAGCAGTAGAAGCTGCAAATAAAAATCTCAAGAGAATAATTCGGAAAATGACAGCCACCTATAGAGATTGGCATGATATGCTTCCCTACGCCCTTCACGCATACCGGACTTCCGTAAGGACGTCAACTGGGGCAACCCCATACTCACTAGTTTACGGGATGGAAGCGGTATTACCTATTGAAGTGGAAATTCCTTCCTTATGAATTCTGAAGGAATCAGGGATTGATGAGCCGGAGTGGATCCATTCAAGGTTTGACCAATTAAATTTGCTAGATGAGAAAAGGCTAGCGGCAGCATGTTATGGGCAGTTATACCAGAGAAGAATGGCTCAGGCATTTAGCAAAGGTATTCGCCCACGTGAATTTCAACCCGGGGATCTAGTCCTGAAAAAGGTACTTCCGAATCAAAATGATGACCAGGGTGAATGGACACTAACATATGAAGGACCCTATGTGGTCAAAAGGGCATTTTCTGGTAGGGCCCTAATCTTGTCCCGGATTGTGACACCCCTTACCCGTGTACAGTATACCCGAGTAAGTAATGCCACACGGTGTACTGGCACACTCTAATATTCCTCAATTAATTTATATCATTCTTTTGCATATAATTTATGAAATACAATTTATTTAAGCCATTTATCAAAAGTATTATTCATTTAAGGTTCCGAAAATTTTAAAGAAAATCCGGCGGAGTACCGGCTAAAAATGGAGAAAACCGTTCTTCAGAACCTGTGAAAACACTTCCAAATAATTTTCAAACAAACCCAACTTCAATTCATCAACAGAGTCTCAATATCAAAAACTCAACAATATTTCTCAATTTCAGTTCTCAATAGCCTTTTCATTTCTCAAACATCCATTTCTCAGGGTTCTCATATATATAAATAACAATTAAAAGCTCAAATTACTTCCATACATAACCATAAATCTTTATTATTTACATGAACCTCAAAATACATTGCATAATCCCAAATACATATGAGAAAATAAAAATTTAATTACAAAATGACAAAATGACACCTAGTGCCCTACCAATGCACTGCAGGTAGTGAGGTGACACGGACACTGTGCAGATCTGCAGGATGAACTCACCCAATCTGCGGTCTACTGGGCTCACGATCGGGATCTCCAGTATCTACGCATGGCAAAAGCAACGCGCTAAGCAATAATGCTTAGTGGTGCAATAATATAAATAAAAAAACTAGCAAGAAAATAAATGTGTATAGAATGTGTATGCTTTCTTTGTTTGGTATTGGTATATTCCTTATTTCATTAACTTTATTCACTTTTATTCATTTGGTTGCCCCAAGTAACCTACACTAGACGACTGGACTGGATAACGGGTAAAGCGCTTTGGGTATCTAGTACCTCGGGCCGTCACACCATCGGTCACATATGCATCTCCCGGTGTGCAAAAGAACAGCTACCAAGCTGTAAATAATCTCAGGCACAAGGCCAAGTCTCAATGCAAAGTCAGAATGGCCAAAAGCCATAAAATCACGGAATGGCATATTGCCATGTGCGATCGCTAATCGAACCCTATTGGCATGCCAAACTATCCAAACCAATCTTGTTAGGTATACTAGGGCATTTGAAACTTTCAAATTCTTCAATTTGTGAATTTCAAATTTTTAGTGTCACTATTCATCTTATTGGTCAACAAAAATGTTGACTTTTAGAATAAAAATATGTACATTGACTTTGGCACTCCCAACATACCACATTTGGCATTCCAAACTTGTTGGCATTAAGCATTTATACCATTTCAAAGTTTAAACCAACACAAGCAGAATTTTCAGTTTTTGTGAGTCAACTTCACTGTTCCATTGGACACTGTTTCTGTGGGAATTTGAAGAAATGTAAAACATGAAAGTTGTTCCTTATTTTGTCTAGTTGAATTTTCTTTTTTGAATCACTCCATTTGGAGTTTTGTAGCTCCAGATATGGTCCAAAAACCACAGCTGGCCGGATGTGCATTCTGCAGAAATTACCATATCTACAGTAACATGAACAGTGACTGCCACTGCCATTTGGATTAGGTTCTGGCCATAATTTGGGGTAGGTTCCTTCATGAAAATTGTTTGTCTATGTCTTAACTTGTTGCTGTAAAACTTTTAGGTCAATTAACAAAATCTACAGTGAGTTATGGCCTGTTCATTTGGTCATTCTGCAGAATCAGTTGCAGGGTATCCGGATTGGGGCCAAGTTTTGGTCCTCTTGCTTTGGTCTTTTGGGCATGGTTTCTTCAGCAAAAATGTGCCATTATAAGCCTAGTTTCATGTTCAATTGGACCAACACAGCCCAAGTTATGGCAGTGCAAATGGACCGAATTTTCAGTCCCTATGCTGCTGTCCTAGGGTAGCCTGCAACCTCACTTTGGAATCCTATTTTTCAGTCCCTTTGTTGGTCAAATTACCTAAAATGGTCACTAATTGACCATTAAAATGCTCTCTAATAATTTCCTAAGCCAAGTCACATTTTCACCTTTCCAAACCCTAATTCAAATTCATGGTTTATGCCATGTATCTTAGTAGCTACCAATGCATTGCTCATATGTTTATCACTTCAACATGGTTTCTATTTCACTCTAAGCTCATCAAAACACTTCCCCCTATTCCATAGCTAGGGCAGCCGAAATTCAAGATGTTATACACATAAGTTTTTGTTAATTTAAATCACAATTCTTACTAGTTTCAAGTCCCAAACCATGAAAATAAAGAGTTTAATGGATATAGGTGCACTAACCTCAAGTGGCAGAATTTTTCCAAGCCCCAAACTTCAATTTCTTTCCTCTTGTTGGCTGCCAAGAGCTTGTTTAAGATGTGGGGTAAAGCTTTAATGAAGAGAAGTTAGGGTTTTGTGGTGTAAACAAGGGAAAAATCAAGCTTTTGATTGAAGATTAATGGAGGAGAAAGGATAGGGATTTCGCTTGGAATGGGAAAGGGGGTGGCTGCTGGTTTTTCTTTTATTTCTTAGTCTCAATTATCTCTTTTAATAGTTAGTCAAAGGATGGCTTAATTGTGATTGGTCATAATTTCTTAATGACATCACCATGATGTCATAAATAAGCTTTTCTTTGATTTTTCTTTTCTTTTCATCACTACTCAAGTTCAATTTAATTTCTAGTAATGTTTATTCATATTTTATGTCATATTAATTATTTAATTAACTGGACAAGTCGGCCAAAAATCACCTCGGAAAGTGAAATGACCAAAATGCCCTCCGTTTGGCTTAAAGGGTCAAAATTGTCTGTACCGATTGAAAAATTTTTCTAGGTATTTTCTTTGCATTCTAATGCCATGGGAACCTCAATAACCCTTCTCTGGAGTCCCAAAAATTATTTTATAAATTTTCCCCTGGGGCTAGGGCTCCTCGTTGCGAGAACCGCAACTTCCCTCTGGTTACCCATCGCTAGGGCACCGGCTCGTTTAACTTGGTTGTATTTTATTTCTAAAATTTTTACTAAATTTTTCTTATTAATATTTGAGTTAATTATGGTTCCTAACTTTAGTTTAAATATTTTTCCGGACATTCTAGCTGTCTGGACCGACACTGATCACCGGAACAGTAGAATGTACGGAGTGGTTACCGGGAGGGTGTTACAACTCTTCCCCTCTAATTTAAATTTCGTCCTCGAAATTTACCTGATGCAAACAGTTGAGGGAACTGTTGCCTCATCGTCTCTTCACTTTCCCAAGTTGCCTCCTCGGTGTTGTGGTGCCTCCAAAGCACTTTCACCAGTGGAATCTGCTTGTTTCTCAACTCTTTTACTTCCCGAGCCAGGATCCATAGAGGTTCTTCTTCATATGTCAAATCCGGTTGTATTTCAATTTCTTCTCTGAAGATGACATGTGAAGGGTCTGAGCGGTATCTTCTGAGCATGGATACGTGGAACACATTGTGGATCTTGTCCAGCTCTGGTGGTAAAGCTAGCCTATAGGCCACTGGACCCACACGTTCAATGACTTCATATGGGCCAATGAACCTAGGGCTTAACTTACCTTTCCTTCCAAACCTCAATACTTTCTTCCATGGTGACACCTTGAGGAACACCTTGTCGCCAACCATATATTCTATTTCTTTTCTCTTCAGGTCGGCATAGGATTTCTGTCTGTCTGAGGCAACCTTGAGATTGGCTTTAATTAGTTTCACTTTCTCCTCAGTCTGTTTCACAGTGCAGCCCTACCACTTGTCTTCACCCAATTCAGTCCAGACTGCTGGAGTTCTACATTTTCTCCCATACGATGGCTTCATATGGGGCCATTTGAATGCTAGCTTGGTAGCTATTGTTGTATGCAAATTACGCGATGGGAGGTATCTATCCCAACTTCCCTCAAACTCAATGACACAACTCCTCAGCATATCCTCAAGGACCTGACATATATTTCATGTTATTATTATCATTTTAATTCAATATTTGTATCAATTCCATTGATTTCAATTGTTTACCTGGATTACTCTTCTGATTGCCCATCCGTCTGAGGATGGAAAGCTGTGCTGAAGTGGAGTTGTGTACCCATGGACTCATGTAACTTCTTCCAGAATCTCGATGTGAACCTTGGGTCTCGATCAGATATGATGGAAAGTGGAATTCCATGCAGTCTAACTATCTCACTGATATACAATTCTGCTAACTTCTCCAGTGAGTAGTCAGTCCTAACTGGCAGAAAGTGTGCTAACTTGGTCAATCTATCCACTATTACCCATGCTGCATCATTTTTCTTCTGGGTGAGAGGTAGACCACTTACAAAATCCATGGTGACCCGATCCCACTTCCATTCAGGTATGCGTATAGGCTGTAGCAAACCTGATGGAACTTGATGTTCTGCCTTGACTTGCTGACATGTCAAGCATTTAGTCACATAGTCAGCTATGTCCTTCTTCATACCAGGCCACCAATACAAGCTTGGATCATGATACATCTTTGTACTTCCCAGGTGCATAGCATATACACTAGTGTGTGCCTCTTTTAGAATATTGACCTTCAATTCCCCATCATCCGTACACAGTCTTCCTTTGTATCTGAGACACCCATTTACCTTCACCTCATAATCAATTGCTTTTCCTTCTGGGATTTTGCTCATAATGGCTGTTAATTTTCCATCTGCCATTTGCCCATTCAAAATCTGTTGTAGCAGGTTTGGCCTCACTTGCAACTCAGCCAAAATAGCTCCATCTCGAATCAAAGTTAGATGGGCATTCAATGATCTCAAAGCTGTGATGGACTTTCTGCTCAAAGCATCAGCAACTACATTTGCCTTCCCAGGATGGTAGTCAATTACAGTTATAATCCTTCAGGAACTCAATCCATCGCCTGTCTAAGGTTGAGCTCCCTCTGAGTTGGCAAATATTTTAGACTCTTGTGGTCTGTGTAAATGTATCACTTTTCACCATACAAGTAATGCCTCCATATCTTCAGTGCGAAGATAATTGCTGCAAGCTCTAGATCATGGGTAGGGTAGTTCTGTTCATGTGGCCTTAACTGCCTGGAAGCATAGGCGACCACCTTCCCCTCTTGCATCAATACACACCCTAACCCATTATGAGAGGCATCACTGTAGACCACGAAGTCCTTTCCGGACACTGGCTGTGTTAACACTGGTGCCTCTGTCAACATAGCCTTCAATTTCTCAAAACTGGTCTGACACTTGTCATTCCAGTCAAATCTGACATTCTTGTGTAACAACTTGGTCATTGGAGCAGCTATTAGGGAAAATCCCTTCACAAATCTCCTGTAATACCCAGCTAGCCCCAAGAAGCTTCTGACCTCAGTTGTATTTCTGGGAGGCTTCCATTCCATCAATGCTTCTATTTTCTTAGGATCCACCCTAATCCCATCAGCTGACACTATGTGTCCAAGGAATGCAATCTCATTCAGCCAAAAGTCACACTTGGACAACTTAGCATACAGCTTCTTTTCTCTCAGGGTTTGCAGAACAATCCTCAAATGCTCATCATGTTCTTCCCTGGTCTTGGAATACACCAAAATATCATCAATAAAGACCACTACGAACCGATCTAAGTGTGGATGGAAGATACGGTTCATAAGGTCCATGAATGCCGCTGGTACATTTGTTAAGCCAAAGGGCATCACTAGGAACTCATAATGCCCATATCGGGTCTGAATGCGATCTTTGGCACATCGCATCCTTCACCCTCAATCGATGATATCACGATTCGAGATCAATCTTGGAAAACACTCTTGCTCCCTTCAACTGATCAAACAGATCATCAATTCTAGGCAACGGATATTTGTTCTTCACAGTCACTTTATTCAACTGCCGGTAATCGATGCATAGTCTCAAAGTCCTATCCTTCTTTTTCACAAACAGCACTGGAGCTCCCCATGGTTACACACACACTGGGGCGTATGAACCCCTTATCAAGAAACTCTTGCAACTGAGTTTTCAACTCCCTCAATTCAGTGGGTGCCATCCTATAAGGAGCAATGGAAATGGGTGCTGTACCCGGCAGTGTCTCAATAGCAAATTCAACTTCCCTTTCTGGTGGCAAACTAGGCAACTCTTCAGGAAATACCTCTGGGAAGTCTCTCACTGTGGGTATGTCACTCAGGTTTGGCTTAGCCTGCCTAGTATCCACCACTTGTGCTAGGTAGGCTTCACAGCCTTTTCTCATCATTCTTCTTGCAACTGTGGCTGAGATGACATTGGACAAGAAATCTGTCCTTTCCCCCACAACTGTGATCTCATTACCCTCTGAAGTTTTTAGAGAAATTCTCTTCAATTTGCAATCAACTATTGCCTGATGACGTGACAACCAGTCCATTCCCAAAATCACGTCAAACTCATGGAAAGGCAACTCAATCAGGTCTGCCAAGAATTCATACCCCTGAATCCTCAACGGGCAACCCTTGTATACTTTGTTCACTACCACACTGTGGCCCAATGGATTAGTGACCAGAATGTCTTGGTCACTCTCCCCTACCAATATCCCCCTTTCTACGGGTAGGTTGATGCAAATGTAGGAATGAGTGGATCCTGGATCCACCAATGCATGCACAGGTGTAGTGTAGAGGGAGAACATACCCCTGATGACGTCCGGGGCATCTTGCTCCTCCTGAGCTCTCAAGGCATAATTTCTGGCAGGTGGTCTGTTATCTGGCCTCTCTGTTGGCTCAGATGCAGGCCTCTAAGATGATCCCACAGCTTCGGATTTACCAGACCTTCTACCCCTTGGTGGTGCAGGAGCAGGTTTGTCTGCTTGTGTTGGAGCAGCTGTAGTAGTTCTGCGTGGACAGTTCTTCAACTGATGCTCTGTTGACCCACACCTCAGCGAGCACGATTACTCTCAACATTCCCCCTTGTGCCATTTCGGGCAATGCGGACATGCGAGAAGATGTTGGGGCTGGTCCCTGAACCCCATCCTCGGAGAGCGCCCACCGATGGTGTGGGTGACCTCTCCTAGGGGTGAGCGTGGCTGGGCCCCGAGGTGACCACGACCATGTGGCTGAGCTGAACTCTGTGCAGGTGGACCCTTGAACTTCTTTCCAAATGCAGGAGCTGAGCTAGACTAACTAGGTCCCCTCTTCTGCTGTCTCTCCCTTCTGGTCTGCTCACTGATTCTCACTTTTTCAACTCTTATTGCAGCTTCCACTAGCTTGCTAAATTCTGTGATTCCCAAGGCAGTGAGCTGGATCTTGATGTTGTCATTTAGTCCCTCTTCAAATCTCTTGCACCTTTCAGCTTCATTAGGGACTATCTCCCTTCCATAGCGGCTCAATCGAACAAATTCCTTCTCATACTCGGCCACTGACAACTGTCTCTGCCTCAGATTAATGAAGTCTCTTCTTCTCTCTTCCAGATATACAGTACCCACATATTTCTTCTTAAATTCTGAAAGAAAGAAGTCCCAAGTTACAGTTTCTATCTGCACTTCACTGGACACGGTGTCCCACCACTCATATGCATCATCTTGCAGTAAAGAGATGGCAGCTTCCAGGTTTTGCTCTGGAGTACAGTGAAGTTGTTTTAGTACTCTGCCTATTCTGTTCAACCAATTCTCGGCTGCAACAGGGTCATCTTCTCTCTTGCCATAGAAGTCCATAGCTCCAAACTTCCTTAGCCTTTCCAGGTGTGATTTCTGCTGTGGAGCTGGTGGTGGTGGTGGTGGTGGTGCTGGCATTACTCCGACCATTTGTTTAAAGAAGTCGGCCATTTGCTGGAACATGGCCTGTGGAGGCTGAGCAGGCTCTGCTTGAGCTGGCGGAGCAGATTCTCTCATGCCTCCAGTCTCAGCTGCTGCTGCAGGTGGAGCATGACTCTCCACTTCCTCCTCGACTGCCCTCTGAGATGAAGGGTCCATATCCTATTCAAAATAAGAAAGATAAACAGATCTGCGTTAGTGTCACCTTGACTCTTACAAATGTAATGCATGGTATGGACTCAATCTAGGACCAGAAACGCCTAAACCGTGCTCTGATACCACTAAATGTGACACCCCTTACCTGTGTACAGTATACCCGAGTAAGTAATGCCACACGGTGTGTGACACCCCTTACCCGACTACAGTGTAGCCGAGCAAGTTATGCCACTCAGTGTGCCGGAGCACTCTATTTTATCTGATTTCATTACAGTCCTTGATTTATTTATTCAAAAACTTTATTGAAGATTTAGGCTATTTTTACTTTTATCAAAATCTAACTAAGTTGGAAATTTCAAAAATTTTAACTATAATCCGACAAAGTGTCGGCTGTAATTTGGACTAACAGTTCTTCTGAACTTGCCAAAGACAATTTCAATATATCCTCAATTTCTCAAACTTAATAGTCTCAAAAATTTTCAAACATAATGTATCTCAATGCGATATCAGTTTCTCGAGAAATCTCATTAGATTTTCAATATCTCAATATTCACAAGTATAATCTCATTATAACTCAAATTCAATTCACATACTAAAATACTTACTTTGAATAGCTTCCATAATTCATAGGTTAATTACATGAGTTTATTTTGTACAAGATATACAAATAATTTACAATGTGCTAGGAATGAACAATATACATAACATGTATAAAATGAGCCCTATCTACATGCATTCCGAGGAGGTGACAATCTTAAACTCTTCCGACATACGCAGATCTAGACTCCAAAAATCTCGATCGACGATCTCTGGTTTTACGTTGATTACTGCGAAGGAAGCAATTCCATCACGCTAAGCATTTACGCTTAGTGGTGCAATATTATTACCAGAAATAATATATACACGTACAGAAAGAAATAACTTATAATTCTGATACTCAAGAATCAATTTAATTTGGTATGGTATTTCTAGTATCAACGATCTTATATACTAGTTTGTTCCTCTTTGGAAGTGCTTAGTTTATAACTTTTGTAATACTAGCGGTATATAATTTATTCTATCTGTATTGTATTTCAAGTGCATGCAGTTACGCAATTAATATTTTTGTTATGTTTCTTTTACTAATCTCTTTTGCTTATTCATTCAATACTTAATTTAATTGTCTTTGGATTTTCATTATACTTAACTTAACTTAGCTGCTGAATTGAATAATACTTTAATTGATCCCAAGTAACCTATACTAGACGATCGATGGATAACGGTCGTTGGCACTGGACACCGCGTGCCTCGGGCGTCATACCATGGGACGTGAACGTCAACCATGTATGCACTCAGTATGGCAAAAAAGCCATGATATCACATAATCGGGCATAAAAGCCATGAATACGGGCATAAAGCCATGAATACAGGCATAAAGCCTTTCGCAGTACTGCTAAAACAATACCCTATTGGCATGCCAAACTATCCAAACCAATCTTGTTAGGTATACTAGGGCATTTGATACTTTAAAATATTAATATATTGTGCTTTATGACTTCATTATTTCATGATAAATTTCAATCATAATTCATACATTCATTTGATCATTTATATGATCACAATTCACATCAATTATCCTTTTATACCATTGTACTCAAAATACTTCTCATCTTTACAATAATGAGAACTAATGTCTCATTCATACATTAATATGGTTTATTTATCCATTCATTATGTTATTCATATTGATCCCAATTCTAAACAATGCTTCACATGTATCATTGTATTCAAAACATTTTTCCTTTCTCATTTATACATTCAAGAGTCTACTTATGTAATTACAAATTTTATATTTCAAGTTGAGTTACTAATATTTTATGAATTCCATTTGTGATGGGCATATATGCCCTAACTATCTATTCACATCAATTAGGTGACTTATTTTTCATGTTTCAAGTAAGCTATGAATATTTCATGGATTTCAAATTTATGGCCTAAATTTCCTTTTAACAATTTTGACTAGGATGCATAGTCCATATTTGTCATACAATTCTAAGCATTTAATCTTAGAATTGGTTCTAGGTCTTCATCTTAATTCACTAATCATTTTGATTACTATTCACCATACTAGTCAACCAAAATGTTGACCTTTTTATACTTAATGGATATATTAATTCTAATTACACCAAGATCCCACATTTTGAGTTTTACATTTACTAGTATTAATTGCCAAATTGCAATTTAAAGTCCCCTAGATGCATTTCTAATTTCAAATTTTGAATTTCAAGTTTTTGTGTCACTATTCACCTCATTGGTCAAAAAAAATATTGACTTTTGCATAGACAATAGGTACATTGGTTTTAACACTCCCGATGTACCACATTTTGCATTTAAAACTTGTTGGAATCAATTACCAAATCCATTTCCAAGCTTATTTCAAGTTTTCATGTCACTATTCACTTCATTAGTTAACTAAAATGTTGACTTTTGCATAGAAAATATGTACATTGACTTTGGCACTTCAAACATACTACATTTTTCATTTAAAACTTGTTGATTTTGGTCACTTTCTCAAAGCTTAGGTCATTTTGGCAAAATTGCCAATTTTCGGTTTTGATGCTCCGAAGTTGCACTGTTTCATTGGCCGATTTACTGTTGGAATTTGACAAAACTTCCTTCATAGAAAATGTTCCTTATTTTGTCTAGTTGAATTTCGTTTTTGAATCGCTCCATTTGGAGTTTTGTAGCTCAAGTTATGGCCAAAATAAGTTTACTGTTCACGTGCACTGTTCATGCTAAGATTTTGGGTCTGGCAGATTTTTTGTCCAACTTTGGTCAGTAATTTGATCAAGTTAAGTTCATAATTTTGTCTAACTTTCTTATTATGAAATGTTCTACCATACCTTAGGTTTCCATCGGTTCAAGAATCGCCTAAATCCGAGTTTTCTAGAGAGAGTTATAGCCATCCAAACATTACTGCTCAAATGAAAATTCTGGAAATCTCAGTACAGTAAACTTCACTTTGCTCAATGATTTGATTAGGTTAATGGCATAATTTAGATTGGTGTCCTTCATGAAAGTTGTTTGTCTATATCTTATCTTGTTGCTGTAAAACTTTCAGGTCAATTGACCATATCTACAGTGAGTTATGGCCAAATGAACAGTTACTGTTCATTTGGTCATTTCTGCAGGGGCTGTTTGCAGGGTATCCGGATTGGGGCCAAGTTTTGGTCCTCTTGCTTTGGTCTTTTGGGCATGGTTTCTTCAGCAAAAATGTGACATTATAAGCCTAGTTTCATGTCCAATTGGCCAAACACCAATTGGACCTACACAGCCAAAGATATGGCAGTCCAAACAGGCTGGACTCACAGCCTTAATTCTGCTGTCTCTAGGCAGCCTTCCCATTTTAGTTTACCATGCATTAGCTTACTTCAAATTATGATTAACTTGCCTTAAATGGTCACTAATTGACCATTAGTATGTCCATTAATCATTTCATAAGCCAAGTCTAATTTTTCACTCCCAAACCCTAGTTTCCCATTATGATTCACACATACACCTTAGATACACACTTTCATTCATCACATATGTGTATATGCACCTTAAACATAATCTCTAATTCATTTTAAGTCCATTAAAACCATCAAAAACAATCCATCATTGTTCCTTCCTTAGGGCTGCCAAAATTTATGGTACACATACACATGAGTTTTTGTCCATTTAACTTACAATTTCATACTAAATTCAAGTCCTTAACATGGAAGTAAAGGAATATTAGCATAAGTAAGCACTAACCTCTTGTAGGGCAGAATTTTCCAAGCTTAAACTTTCCTTTCCTTCACTTTCTAGGCTGCCAAACACCTTCCCAAGATGAGTGGACAAGTTTTAATGAAGAGAATTTAAGGTTTAGTGGTGAGAATTCAAAGTTTGGAAGAGAGAAAATGAAATGAATTTTAATGGAGGAAGAAAGGTTCACGTATGGAAATTGGAAAGAAGAAGAAAGCTGCATTTTTCTCTCATTTTCTGCCCATTTTATTGATTTTAAATGGGTTATAGCCATGTGTCACCATATAATTGGGTGAAGGTACACTAATGACATCATGTGATGTCATAAATTCCCATTTAATTCATTTTTTTTTCTTTTCTTTTCTACTCATTTTCAATTCAATTTTTAGTAATATTTATTCACATTTTAGATCATAATAATTATTTACTTAACTGGACAAGTCGGCCAAAAATCACCTCTGAAGGCGAAATGACCAAAATGCCCTCCGTTTGGCTTAACGGGTCAAAATTGTCTGTACCGATTGAAAAAATTTTCTAAATATTTTCTTGGTATTCTAATGCCATAGGAACCTTAATGACCCTTCTCTGGAGTCCCAAAAATTATTTTATGAATTTTTTCCCGGGTCTAGGGCTCCTCGTTGCGAGAACCGCAACTTACCTCTGGTTACCCATCGCTTGGGCACCGGCTCGTTTGACTTAGTTGCATTTTATTTCTAAAATTTTTACTAAATTTTTCTTGTCAATATTTGAGTTATTTATGGTTTCTCGCTTTAGTTTAAATATTTTTCCGGACGTTCTAGCTGTTCGGACCGACATCGGTCACCGGAACAGTAGACTGTACGGAGTTGCTACGGGGAGGGTGTTACAACTCTTCCCCTCTTATTTAAATTTTGTCCTCGAAATTTACCCAATGTAAATAGCCAAGGAGCTACTACCTCTTTATTTCTTCACCTTTCCGTGTTATCCTACTTCACTTTCTCCTTAGTCTCAATCCTATCTTCAAACAGTTATGTACTCACCCTTTTCCATCTTAAATATAGTCTCCTTCTCATCTCCATTCGCTATCTGATTGTCTCTTCACTCACTTATTCCATAACTTAACCTAAAATAAACGGGAAATATAGATCTGCAATAGTGTCACCTCGACTCTTATGAATTCAATGCATGATATGCAGTTTATCTAGGTCCAGAAACGCCTAAACCGCGCTCTGATACCACTAAATGTGACACCCCTTACCCGACTACAGTGTAGCCGAGCAAGTTATGCCACTCAGTGTGCCGGAGCACTCTATTTTATCTGATTTCATTACAGTCATTGATTTATTTATTCAAAAACTTTATTGAAGATTTAGGCTATTTTTACTTTTATCAAAATCTAACTAAGTTGGAAATTTCAAAAATTTTAACGATAATCCGACAAAGTGTCGGCTGTAATTTGGACTAACAGTTCTTCTGAACCTGCCAAAGACAATTTCAATATATCCTCAATTTCTCAAACTTAATAGTCTCAAAAATTTTCAAACATAATGTATCTCAATGCAGTATCCAGATTTCTCAGAAATCTCATTAGATTTTCAATATCTCAATATTCACAAGTATAATCTCATTATAACTCAAATTCAATTCACATACTAAAATACTTACTTTGAATAGCTTCCATAATTCATAGGTTAATTACATGAGTTTATTTTGTACAAGATATGCAAATAATTTACAATGTGCTAGGAATGAACAATATACATAACATGTATAAAATGAGCCCTATCTACATGCATTGCTGAGGAGGTGACAATCTTGAACTCTGCAGATCTGGACTCCAAAAATCTCAGTCGACAGTCTACTGGTTTTACCTTCAGTACCTGCGCGAGGAAGCAATTCCATCACGCTAAGCATTTCTGCTTAGTGGTGCAATAATATAACCAGAAATAATATATACAAGTAAAGAAAGAAATAAATGATAATTCAGATACTCAAGAATCAATTTAATTTGGTATGGTATTTCTAGTATCAACGATCTTATATACTAGTTTGTTCCTCTTTGGAAGTGCTTAGTTTATAACTTTTCAGTAATACTAGCAGGTATATAATTTATTCTATCTGTATTGTATTTCAAGTCTATACGGTTCTGCAATTTATATTTTTGTTATGTTTCTTTTACTAATCTCTTTTGCTTATTCATTCAATACTTAATTTAATTGTACTGGATTTTCATTATACTTAACTTAACTTAGCTGCCTGAATTGAATAATACTTTAATTGACTGCCCAAGTAACCTATACTAGACGACTGGACTGGATAACGGGTCATTGGCACTGGACACCGCGGTGCCTCGGGCCGTCATACCATGGGACGCAGAACGTCAACCATGTATGCAGTCAGTATGGCTAAAAAGCCATGATATCACATAATCGGGCATAAAAGCCATGAATACGGGCATAAAGCCATGAATACAGGCATAAAGCCTTTCGCAGTACTGCTAAAACAATACCCTATTGGCATGCCAAACTATCCAAACCAATCTTGTTAGGTATACTAGGGCATTTGATACTTTAAAATATTAATATATTGTGCTTTATGACTTCATTATTTCATGATAAATTTCAATCATAATTCATACATTCATTTGATCATTTATATGATCACAATTCACATCAATTATCCTTTTATACCATTGTACTCAAAATACTTCTCATCTTTACAATAATGAGAACTAATGTCTCATTCATACATTAATATGGTTTATTTATCCATTCATTATGTTATTCATATTGATCCCAATTCTAAACAATGGTTCACATGTACCATTGTATTCAAAACATTTTTCCTTTCTCATTTATACATTCAAGAGTCTACTTATGTAATTACAAATTTTATATTTCAAGTTGAGTTACTAATATTTTATGAATTCCATTTGTGATGGGCATATATGCCCTAACTATCTATTCACATCAATTAGGTGACTTATTTTTCATGTTTCAAGTAATCTATGAATACTTCATGGATTTCAAATTTATGGCCTAAATTTCCTTTTAACAATTTTGACTAGGATGCATAGTCCATATTTGTCATACAATTCTAAGCATTTAATCTTAGAATTGGTTCTAGGTCTTCATCTTAATTCACTAATCATTTTGATTACTATTCACCATACTAGTCAACCAAAATGTTGACCTTTTTATACTTAATGGATATATTAATTCTAATTACACCAAGATCCCACATTTTGAGTTTTACATTTTCTAGTATTAATTGCCAAATTGCAATTTAAAGTCCCCTAGATGCATTTCTAATTTCAAATTTTGAATTTCAAGTTTTGGTGTCACTATTCACCTCATTGGTCAACAAAAATGTTGACTTTTGCATAGACAATAGGTACATTGGTTTTAACACTCCCGATGTACCACATTTTGCATTTAAAACTTGTTGGAATCAATTACCAAATCCATTTCCAAACTTATTTCAAGTTTTCATATCACTATTCACTTCATTAGTTAACTAAAATGTTGACTTTTGCATAGAAAATATGTACATTGACTTTGGCACTTCAAACATACTACATTTTTCATTTAAAACTTGTTGATTTTGGTCACTTTCTCAAAGCTTAGGTCATTTTGGCAAAATTGCCAATTTTCGGTTTTGGTGCTCCGAAGTTGCACTATTTCATTGGCCGATTTACTGTTGGAATTTGACAAAACTTCCTTCATAGAAAATGTTCCTTATTTTGTCTAGTTGAATTTCTTTTTTTGAATCACTCCATTTGGAGTTTTGTAGCTCAAGTTATGGCCAAAATAAGTTTACTGTTCACGTGCACTGTTCATGCTGAGATTTTGGGTCTGGCAGATTTTTTGTCCAACTTTGGTCAGTAATTTGATCAAGTTAAGTTCATAATTTTGTCTAACTTTCTTATTATGAAATGTTCTACCATACTTTAGGTTTCCATCGGTTCAAGAATCGCCTAAATCCGAGTTTTCTAGAGAGAGTTATAGCCATCCAAACATTACTGCTCAAATGAAAATTCTGGAAATCTCAGTACAGTAAACTTCACTTTGCTCAATGATTTGATTAGGTTAATGGCATAATTTAGATTGGTGTCCTTCATGAAAGTTGTTTGTCTATATCTTATCTTGTTGCTGTAAAACTTTCAGGTCAATTGACCATATCTATAGTGAGTTATGGCCAAATGAACAGTTACTGTTCATTTGGTCATTTCTGCAGGGGCTGTTTGCAGGGTATCCGGATTGGGGCCAAGTTTTGGTCCTCTTGCTTTGGTCTTTTGGGCATGGTTTCTTCAGCAAAAATGTGCCATTATAAGCCTAGTTTCATGTCCAATTGGCCAAACACCAATTGGACCTACACAGCCAAAGATATGGCAGTCCAAACAGGCTGGACTCACAGCCTTAATTATGCTGTCTCTTGGCAGCCTTCCCATTTTAGTTTACCATGCATTAGCTTACTTCAAATTATGATTAACTTGCCTTAAATGGTCACTAATTGACCATTAGTATGTCCATTAATCATTTCATAAGCCAAGTCCAATTTTTCACTCCCAAACCCTAGTTTCCCATTATGATTCACACATACACCTTAGATACACACTTTCATTCATCACATATGTGTATATGCACCTTAAACATAATCTCTAATTCATTTTAAGTCCATTAAAACCATCAAAAACACTCCATCATTGTTCCTTCCTTAGGGCTGCCAAAATTTATGGTACACATACACATGAGTTTTTGTCCATTTAACTTACAATTTCATACTAAATTCAAGTCCTTAACATGGAAGTAAAGGAATATTAGCATAAGTAAGCACTAACCTCTTGTAGGGCAGAATTTTCCAAGCTTAAACTTCCCTTTCCTTCACTTTCTAGGCTGCCAAACACCTTCCCAAGATGAGTGGACAAGTTTTAATGAAGAGAATTTAAGGTTTAGTGGTGAGAATTCAAAGTTTGGAAGAGAGAAAATGAAATGAATTTTAATGGAGGAAGAAAGGTTCACGTATGGAAATTGGGAAGAAGAAGAAAGCTGCATTTTTCTCTCATTTTCTGCCCATTTTATTGATTTTAAATGGGTTATAGCCATGTGTCACCATATAATTGGGTGAAGGTACACTAATGACATCATGTGATGTCATAAATTCCCATTTAATTCATTTTTTTTCCTTTTCTTTTCTACTCATTTTCAATTCAATTTTTAGTAATATTTATTCACATTTTAGATCATAATAATTATTTACTTAACTGGACAAGTCGGCCAAAATCACCTCTGAAGGCGAAATGACCAAAATGCCCTCCGTTTGGCTTACCGGGTCAAAATTATGCATCTGATTGAAAAAATTTTCTAAATATTTTCTTGGCATTCTAATGCCATAGGAACCTTAATGACCCTTCTCTGGAGTCCCAAAAATTATTTTATGAATTTTTTCCCGGGTCTAGGGCTCCTCGTTGCGAGAACCGCAACTTACCTCTGGTTACCCATCGCTTGGGCACCGGCTCGTTTGACTTAGTTGCATTTTATTTCTAAAATTTTTACTAAATTTTTCTTGTCAATATTTGAGTTATTTATGGTTTCTCTCTTTAGTTTAAATATTTTTCCAGACGTTCTAGCTGTCCGGACCGACACCGGTCACCGGAACAGTAGACTGTACGGAGTTGCTACGGGGAGGGTGTTACACGGTGCACCGGCACACTCTAATATTCCTCAATTAATTTATATCATTCTTTTGCATATAATTTTTGAAATACAATTTATTTAAGCCATTTATCAAAAGTATTATTCATTTAAGGTTCCGAAAATTTTAAAGAAAATCCGTGAAATCTGGCTAAAAATGGAGAAAACTGTTCTTGAACTGTGAAAACACTTCCAAATAATTTTCAAACAAACCCAACTTCAATTCATCAACAGAGTCTCAATATCAAAAACTCAACAATATTTCTCAATTTCAGTTCTCAATAGCCTTTTCATTTCTCAAACATCCATTTCTCAAGGTTCTCATATATATAAATAACAATTAAAAGCTCAAATTACTTCCATACATAACCATAAATCTTTATTATTTACATGAACCTCAAAATACATTACATAATCCCAAATACATATGAGAAAATAAAAATTTAATTACAAAATGACAAAATGACACCTAGTGCCCTACCAATGCACTGCAGGTAGTGAGGTGACACGGACACTGTGCAGCTACCAAGCTGTAAATAATCTCAGGCATAAGGCCAAGTCTCAATGCAAAGTCAGAATGGCCAAAAGCCATAAAATCACGGAATGGCATATTGCCATGTGCAGTACTGCTAACTGAACCCTATTGGCATGCCAAACTATCCAAACCAATCTTGTTAGGTATACTAGGGCATTTGAAACTTTCAAATTCTTCAATTTGTGAATTTCAAATTTTTAGTGTCACCATTCATCTTATTGGTCAACAAAAATGTTGACTTTTAGAATTAAAATATGTACATTGACTTTGGCACTCCCAACATACCACATTTGGCATTCCAAACTTGTTGGCATTAAGCATTTATACCATTTCAAAGTTTAAACCAACACAAGCAGAATTTTCAGTTTTTGTGAGTCAACTTCACTGTTCCATTGGACACTGTTGCTGTGGGAATTTGAAGAAATGTAAAACATGAAAGTTGTTCCTTATTTTGTCTAGTTGAATTTCCTTTTTTGGATAACTCCATTTTGAGTTTTGTAGCTCAGGATATGGTCCAAAAACCACAGCTGGCCGGATGTGCATTCTGCAGAAATTACCATATCTACAGTAACATGAACAGTGACTGCCACTGCCATTTGGATTAGGTTCTGGCCATAATTTGGGGTAGGTTACTTCATGAAAGTTGTTTGTCTATGTCTTAACTTGTTTCTGTAAACATTTCAGGTCAATTAACCAAATATACAGTGAGTTATGGCCAAATGAACAGTTACTGTTCATTTGGTCATTCTGCAGAATCAGTTGCAAGGTATCCGGATTGGGGCCAAGTTTTGGTCCTCTTGATTTGGTCTTTTGGGCATGGTTTCTTCAGCAAAAATGTGCCATTATAAGCCTAGTTTCATGTCCAATTGGCCAAACACCAATTGGACCAACACAGCCCAAGTTATGGCAGTGCAAATGGACTGAATTTTCAGTCCCTATCTTTCTTGTCTAGGGCGACTGCAACCTCACTTTGGAATCCTATTTTTCAGTCCCTTTGTTGGTCAAATTACCTAAAATGGTCACTAATTGACCATTAAAATGCTCTCTAATAATTTCCTAAGCCAAGTCATATTTTCACCTTTCCAAACCCTAATTCAAATTCATGGTTTATGCCATGTATCTTAGTAGCTACCAATGCATTGCTCATATGTTTATCACTTCAACATGGTTTCTATTTCACTCTAAGCTCATCAAAACACTTCCCCCTATTCCATAGCTAGGGCAGCCGAAATTCAAGATGTTATACACATAAGTTTTTGTTAATTTAAATCACAAATCTTACTAGTTTCAAGTCCCAAACCATGAAAATAAAGAGTTTAATGGATATAGGTGCACTAACCTCAAGTGGCAGAATTTTTCCAAGCCCCAAACTTCAATTTCTTTCCTCTTGTTGGCTGCCAAGAGCTTGTTTAAGATGTGGGGTAAAGCTTTAATGAAGAGAAGTTAGGGTTTTGTGGTGTAAACAAGGGAAAAATCAAGCTTTTGATTGAAGATTAATGGAGGGAGAAAGGATAGGGATTTCAGCTGGAATGGGAAAGGGGGTGGCTGCTGGTTTTTCTTTTATTTCTTAGTCTCAATTATCTCTTTTAATAGTTAGTCAAAGGATGGCTTAATTGTGATTGGTCATAATTTCTTAATGACATCACCATGATGTCATAAATAAGCTTTTCTTTGATTTTTCTTTTCTTTTCATCACTACTCAAGTTCAATTTAATTTCTAGTAATGTTTATTCATATTTTATGTCATATTAATTATTTAATCAACTGGACAAGTCGGCCAAAAATCACCTCGGAAAGTGAAATGACCAAAATGCCCTCCGTTTGGCTTAACGGGTCAAAATTGTGTGTACCAATTGAAAATTTTTTCTAGGTATTTTCTTGGCATTCTAATGCCATGGGAACCTCAATAACCCTTATCTGGAGTCCCAAAAATTATTTTATAATTTTTCCCCCGGGTCTAGGGCTCCTCGTTATGAATCGCAACTTCCCTCACAGTTACCCATCGCTAGGGCACCGGCTCGTTTAACTTGGTTGTATTTTATTTCTAAATTTTTTACTAAATTTTTCTTATTAATATTTGAGTTAATTATGGTTCCTGACTTTAGTTTAAATATTTTTCTGGACATTCTAGCTGTCTGGACCGACACTAGTCACCGAAACAGTAGAATGTACGGAGTGGTTACCGGGAGGGTGTTACACGTATGGATGGTGAAGATTTCCCAAGACCCGTGAATGCCAACACTGTCCGGAGATATTATGCCTAGCAAAAAAAAAAATCCAAAAGGGGGTAGGGTGGAAAACCCGAAAGGGCGCCTCTAGCAAAATATGCGAAAGAAGGCGAAAACCCGAAAGGCCACTTTCTCTAAAATGAGTGAGCGATAAAAACCCGGAAGGGCGCTTATAGCAAAAAAAAAAATAAATAAATAAATCTAAGGGTGAAAACCCGTAAGGGCGCCCTTGGAACCAGAAAATGGAGAAATAAGGAAGAAGATATGGGACCAGGGAAGGAAAATAAATCATCGCGACATGAATCCTCGTCAGTAGAATACTTGAAATAATGGCAGTTAAGAGACTTTAAAGTTAACTACAAGAAATTTGTGAAATCTATCCTTGTATCCTATTTTTCTTTGAAACTGTGCCTTTTATTCCTTAACCATAATAAGGCCATAATAAAGTCATCCTTTCACTTCGATCTATCTTCTTTGCATTTTAATGTTGTTTTCTATGCGCTATTAATTTGTTAAAATTTTGTTATAAGATTAGGATTTGGATATTGATAACCTCGTGTACTTTGTTAAGAAACTTGCAGGGGATGATCGATAACACAAAAAAAAAAAAAAAAAAAAAAACTAGGGTTGAAAACCCGGAAGGGCGCTTCTAGCTGAATGGACCAAAGGGAAAGTGAAAACCTGCAAGGGCGCTTTTCGCAAAACAAGAAGAAAGTCGAGAATAGAAAAGGGGCATCCGCGGAAGTGAGTAAGGAAAGGGAAGTTGTAGGACAAGTCTTGTAACTCTTCCTCCATTAATCGTTGACCTTCGGGATCCTGTTAAGTACACTTTACCACGGAAGAACTTCTTGTGTCAGGTTAGGCTTACTTTGTGAGCATTTTAATTTTCCAGCATTTAAATTCCTGTTATCAACCTCTGGTTCCTTGATCTAAGTTGATTTTAATTTCCAGCATTTAAATTTCCGTTATCAACCTCTGGATCCTTGATCTAAGTTGATTTTAATTTTCAGCATTTAAATTCTCGTTATTAACCTCTGGTTCCTTGATCCAAGTTGATTATAATTTTTCAGCATTTAAATTCCTGTTATCAACCTCTGGATCCTTGATCCAAGTTGATGTTAAGTTTTCAGCATTTAAATTCCTGTTATCAACCTCTGGATCCCTGATCCAAGTTGATTTTAATTTTCCAGCATTTAAATTTCCATTATCAACCTCTGGATCCTTGATCTAAGTTGATTTTAAATTTCAGCATTTAAATTCCCGTTATCAACCTCTGGTTCCTTGATCCAAGTTGATTTTAATTTTTCAGCATTTAAATTCCTGTTATCAACCTCTGGATCCTTGATCCAAGTTGATGTTAAATTTTCAGCATTTAAATTCTTATTATCAACCTCTGGATCCTTGATCTAAGTTGATTTTAATTTTCCAGCATTTAAATTCCCGTTATCAACCTCTGGATCCTTGATCTAAGTTGATTTTAATTTTTAGCATTTAAATTCCCGTTATCAACCTCTGGTGCCTTGATCCAAGCTCATTTTAATTTTTCAGCATTTAAATTCCTGTTATCAACCTCTGATTCCTTGATCTAAGTTGATTTTAATTTCCAGCATTTAAATTTCCGTTATCAACCTCTGGATCCTTGATCTAAGTTGATTTTAATTTTCAGCATTTAAATTCTCGTTATTAACCTCTGGTTCCTTGATCCAAGTTGATTATAATTTTTCAGCATTTAAATTCCTGTTATCAACCTCTGGATCCTTGATCCAAGTTGATGTTAATTTTTCAGCATTTAAATTCCTGTTATCAGCCTCTGGATCCCTGATCTAAGTTGATTTTAATTTTCCAGCATTTAAATTTCCGTTATCAACCTTTGGATCCTTGATCTAAGTTGATTTTAAATTTCAGCATTTAAATTCCCATTATCAACCTCTGGTTCCTTGATCCAAGTTCATTTTAATTTTTCAGCATTTAAATTCCTGTTATCAACCTCTGGATCCTTGATCCAAGTTGATGTTAAATTTTCAGCATTTAAATTCCTGTTATCGACCTCTGGATCCTTGATCTAAGTTGATTTTAATTTTTCAGCATTTAAATTCCCGTTATTAACCTCTGGATCCTTGATCTAAGTTGATTTTAATTTTCAGCATTTAAATTCCCGTTATCAACCTCTGGTGCCTTGATCCAAGTTCATTTTAATTTTTCAGCATTTAAATTCCTGTTATCAACCTCTGGATCCTTGATCCAAGTTGATTTTAATTTTTCAGCATTTAAATTCCTGTTATCAACCTCTGGATCCTTGATCTAAGTTCATTTTAATTTTTCAGCATATTCCTGTTATCAACCTTTGGATCCTTGATATAAGTTGATTTTAATTTTCCAGCATTTAAATTTCTGTTATCAACCTCTGAATCCTTGATCTAAGTTGATTTTAAATTTTTAGCATTTAAATTCCCATTATCAACCTCTGGTTCCTTGATCCAAGTTGATTTTAATTTTTCAGCATTTAAATTCCTGTTATCAACCTCTGGATCCTTGATCTAAGTTGATTTTAATTTTTTAGCATGTAAATTCCTGTTATCAACCTCTGGATCCTTGATCTAAGTTGATTTTAATTTTCCAGCATTTAAATTTCTGTTATCAACGTCTGGATCCTTAATCTAAGTTGATTTTCAATTTCTAGCATTTAAATTTCTATTATCAACCTCTGGTTCCTTGATCTAAGTTGATTTTTAATTTTCAGCATTTAAATTTCTGTTATCAACCTTTGGTTCCTTGATCTAAGTTGATTTTAATTTTTCCGCATTTAAATTTCTGTGATCAACCTCTGGTTCCTTGATCTAAGTTGATTTTAATTTTCCAGCATTTAAATTTCTGTCATCAACCTCTGGTTCCTTGATCCAAGTTGATTTTATTTTTTTTTTAACGTTTAAATCTCTGGTTCCTTGATCTAAGTTGATTTTAGTTTTCCCACATTTAAATTTCTGTTATCAGCCTCTGGTTCCTTGATCCAAGTTGATTTTAATTATTATTTATTATTATTTTTTTTTACGATTAAATTTCTGGTTCTTTGATCTGGGTTGATTTTAGTTTTTCAGCATTTGAATTCCTGTTACCAACCCTGGGGTCGCTGAACAAAGTCGTTTTTAGTTTCCTAACCTTGATTTTGAGTCTCAACATTTCAATACCCAATCACCCAAAATATAGGTCTGAATCTTTACATAATTCCTACATGGGAAATTTTTCCCTTCAATAGAAATTATGTAAAGAGGGGCAGCTGTCGACACCATATTTTAGTCGATCCCCGAAATCAATAGACCTTGAAATCGACCCCCAGCACCGAGCCTCCTTGTCATTCAATTTATTTCCGATCTCTCTTCCTTGGGATCAAACCAAAGTCAAGTCTCTTTACCAACTAATCACATTTCCGATCTCTCTTTATAAGAAATCAAACCAGTACTAGATCTCCATCCTTACTGATCTCTCAAATCAATTACCAAGTTTCCTGGCCAGTCAATCACACATCCGATCCCTTGTCAAACGAAATTGAACCAACATTAGGTCTTCATGCCATCTGATCCCCCTTTCATAAATATTGTAGATAGTTGTTTAATAAAGTTAAGGTTTTAACCCGGCTTAATGGTGCTTCCGATCTTAAGTGTTCAGATCAGGTTTCCAATTTTAATAATCTAAAGTTCCGTTCAGCATTTGTTCTCAGTTTAGGCCGATCTCATGGTTACAATGTTTTGCCGATCTCTCATACATAGATTAATAATCGCATTCAAGTTATTCTAATATGTTCAGACAATCAGGCGCTTATGCAACTTAGATACTTTCCGATCTCATCCAGTCATGGAACAAAAAAAGGAACTTCATTTCATTTCAAATTAAAATATATACAAGTCATTCGGCTGGAGGATCACCCCCAGCCTATTCTACATTTTGTTCACACCCTCTATCACCTTCAGCCTCCTCCTCGCTATCCTCTTCGTCTTGGGGAGCCAGGTCCACCATCCAGGAAAAGTCCTCCTCGGGATAATGCTTCCTGAGCTCGGCCAAGAGATCCCCATGGGTGTTCACATAAGTGCCAGCCTCCCTTGTCACTGCCTCTTCTCTTTTTGCTTTGAGTTCCTCAGTGAGGCGAGCGACATCAGCGGCTCGGAGCACCCGAACCTCTTCAAGAACATGAGCTTGCTCGGCCAGTTTATCCTTGTAGAATTTCATCCGCCCCTCAATTTCAGCTATGTAGTTTTGGACGGATGAAAGTTGGGATCGGAGGGAAGCGGCTTCCTAACCCACCTTCTGGATCTCCTGCTTTAAATGATGAGCCTTTTCCCGGATGATATGTTGGTTCACCAAACTCTCCACACTGAGGCTCATAGTCTGGGTCAAGATATCATCGAGACTGTTCGGGGTTAGCCTATCTCGGTCCTCCCAAAGGCAGATGGAGGCCCCCAAAACCTTAGCCAAACCCGGATTCTCCCGAACAGTTCGGTTCTTCTCAAAGGAATGGATCAGTACTCGAAGGTAGGTTGGGAAGGACCCCCTTTCGCACTCGAAGCAACTGGAGGGGGTGGTGGCGGCTCTTCTTAACGAGGAGGAGACCGGATCACTTCTACTTCAGGGATCGGCGGTCCCGAGGGTCGGGATGAGCCTCCCTGCATCTCTACTGAGTCATGCCTGGGCGTCTGAGAAGCCTCAGCGCGTTTCATCTCCCGCACCTTTTTGGAGACCTCTCTCTTCCGCTTTTGGCTCTCTTTGGAAGCCTCGCTGCCCGCTATGCCTGCACAAAGAATAAGTCAGTGAGTTCGCTAAGGCCCAAAGGTCAGAGATGTAGAAAGTACCGAGGCCAAGGTCAGAGAGCTGAAGCCCGCGTTCTTCACCGGTAATCAGTTGCATTGTCCAATGATGCAGTTCGGCCGTCACCGCATCTAAACAGGAGAATTTCTGAGTGGCCGCTTGATCTTTCAACTCCATCACCATTATACCCTCTTCCTTATTCAGGGTGATGCACTTCGGAAGTAATGGGCCCTGATGCTGCCAGCTATGCGGGAAACCCTTAAAACCGCTAAGAACCTTGCTCCTCATAATAAAAAAGCGATTCTTCTAATTCTTCAGGGAGGAGGGCAGGTCGGTAAAAAGCTCACAATGTGGTTTCACCTGAAAGAACCAGTATTCATCGCCCTTTCGACGAGTCAGCCTATGTAGCTCGGTGAACACCTTCGCTGTAGGATTGAGTCCCTTAGCTCGGCAGAGACCTCTAAAGGCTACCAGGATCCGCCATGAGTTTGGGTGAACTTGAGCTATGCAAACTTGGTGGAATTTCAGAACTTCCTTGAAGAAGTCATAAAGAGGAAACTGCAGCCCGGCTTTTAATTGCTCTTCGTATACCTTGATCATATAATTTTCCTCGAAGAAGTGATCAGCTCGGAGATCGCCATGACACCTGATAAGTTCATATGAATCGGGCTGAAGGTTATATTCTTGGCTAAACGACTGCAGATTGGTTTCTTGAAGGATTGACGGCAGCTTGTCCATAGGAAGGCTTTCTCTCCCTGAAGAATGTGTTTGCCTCGAGGGTCCCACTTGACCACAGGATGAAACGGAGGATGTTGGAGATTCAGATCGCCCGCTTGGTCCGACCACCTCAACTTCATTAGACGACCATGAAACATGAACGGAAGGGGGGCTCGTCGCTCTCTGACCCTCAGCACCGCTCATTTTCAAAGAAAAGAGAGAAATTTAACTAAAGAAAAGATCAAAACCCTTACTGGAGTGTGATCGGTGTTGGAAGAACTTGAAAAATCGAGAGAATTTTGGAATCACTCGCGAGATGCTGAAAATGACATAAGGGGGCAACTGGCTGACCCATCCCTTATTTATACCCGTCTGGGCATTTAATGCTCACAGTGTCCCAAACGGCGCATCGGTTAGCGGGATTCGCCAGCTTTTTCTGACATGTCTCACGAATATTTCGGAAACTCCATAATTAAATGAGGAAGGGATCGGCTAATTAAAGACCGGCAGATTAAGGTAGATGTTTTACAGATCAGTTAAGGGCATTTCAGTTGAGAATCGGATCGGATAAACATATCAGAGATAGGAAAATAACCAATGCAATAATAATAAAATGATAATTGTTAAAATAAAATTTCATTTCCAAAAAGGTTAGCTTACATCATTTGGGCTATCTCTATAGATCGGACTACATTAGAGGTCAGATTACATCATTTGGGTGATCTCTAGAGATCGGCAGTACATCCAATCTAGTAAAAGCCTATGTCAAAGCCTAGTCTCGTGGCTAAATCATAAGATGTGTTTGAGCAGGAGATCGACCATTGATATCGGATAGATGTACAGCTCAGATGGGGGGACTGTGACTCTCATGAGGATAAGAGAGGTCGTCGTCAATGTTATCGCTTCGAACTGAGCTGCTGTCGGGACATCCAATGTGGTGATAAGCCAAATGAACTTCAAAGGGTAGTCACCAATAATAGGAGGGAAATTAGCAGTCTTCTCGCCCGAAATCAGTTCGCCGATTATATCGGTCGACCGACTCAAGATTGACGCGATCGATATTCTCAATCTGGATCGGTAAATTAGTCCGGTTCTCTCACTGTCATCAAATATGGCCATAGTGATTTTCTGATCACTGGGGTCAAAAATTTTCAGTCGGTGAACAAGGTGAACAACCGGAAAAAGATCAAAAGCAGCTATCATGGCCGGGATTGTTGCCGGAGCAGCTAGAACAGGAAAAGTGAGAAAGAAAGAGGAGAAAATGAAATGCAGAAGGATTTCCTGTTGAAGGTATATGTAGAGAAGGTCTGAGCATTTATTGCTAGTAGAAAACGAAGTGGACGCCTCAGAAACTGAAGGAATAAATGCCTTGACTGAATAAGCCCGGACAAAGGAGAAGACTCTGAAGCGGGAAAGATCGGAGAGGGGCCCGGCATGAGAGATCGAAAAAGGATCATATAAGAAAGATTGGAAGGGAGGGGAGATCGGAAAGCAAAAAGAATAAGACAAATTCCAATAACTATCGTCATAATCAGAGCCGAGGTAGTTAAAGCGTTGCAGACGAGATCAAATCTCCACTGCACGCCTCATTTGCAGAATCTTCCACATTACTGACAGGTGCCAGAGTATGTCATGACAGTCCTGTACATCTCAATCTCCACCGTTGATCTTACTTGTAAGGACAAGCCCGGAGCCCTTGGATAAAAGAAGAAGGCAACAAGACTGGCCCTTTTTATTCCCAGCCCTCGGATCGCCCTTGATAAGAAAATTTTGAGCCGTCAGATTATAAAAGAGAAAGGACAAATATTATGAAAAGGATCTCAGCCGTTCATTCTAATTCTCTTTAATTGCCAAGCATCAGATCTTGTCCTTTAAAATCCAAACCTTCCATCTCCCTCAAAGAAAATCCTAACCCTTTATTGGGAGCACCCGGTCCCTATAAATACCTGCATGAAAACTGTTGAAAGAGGAGGAAAAACAAAGAAAAGGGTGGTGACTATAGTGGAGAGGCTCTGAAACTTAATTCAGTTTTGCTACTCTGCTATTTTTAGGCTTTCAAAAATTGGAAAAACTTCAGAAACCAGTTTTCTAAAGTATTTTCTTTGAAGAAGTATTGAATACTGAAACTCTCCATTTTCAGTTCGTTCATTACTTTGTGATACCCTTTCTTAGTTCCAGTTCTGTTTTCATCACTTTTATATCCACTTTTATTTTCTGAGCTCAATCTCATTCATTGTCATTTCGGCTCGATTACATTCTAACTTGGTATTCTTCATTTCAAGGCAAACATTAGTCCCCATACTATTAGCACGCAACTCTGCACCTTTCGTGACTCCATAGTTAGTTCAATAGGTTTAACTTCCTACAGGTGAGTGTCTGAACCGTTGCCCTATTCAGTGTTTGTCTTTATTTTCTTTTTATATTCATAATTTTCATTAAAGTTTGTATTTATTTTCTTTTTACATCAGTTCATGTTATTTATTTGTTCTTGGTCTTTTATTATCTCTTAATGTAGGTGTTCTGGTTACGGGTAGCGTATAGGTAGTTTGATAAAATGTTGGTAATTGTATCTTAACACAAGAGTTTCTTTAAATAAAAGTTCGGATAATAAATCAGAGGAAATTATAAAGACGAGCCACTAGACTAGCTCAAGAAGGCGACTGGGTAAGGTGGGGAGTCAGAGTAAAATCGAATTTCAGACTAGCAAATGAAATAGAGCAAATATGGCTTGCCGAAAGGTACTGGTAAGGCGACCACATAGGAGATCGGTAAAAATTAAGTCTGGTTTCCCCTATCTAGTCACAAGGTACCGATGAGTTAAAAGAAGCTTAATCCGGGTTCCCAGTGTCTTCGGATGCCAAAACCCTTAACCTAAGGTCCTTGCGCGATATGAACATAATTAAAGTTCAAGAGGTCGGGGGAGAGTTCTTACCTGATCCTCATCCAAACCAAATAGGAGATCAGATGAGAGTTCTTATCCGAGATCCTTTATCAAAACTTTAAAATTGCATATTAAAAGAGATCGGAGGAGAGTTCTTATCCGATTCTCAATTAAAAGTTTTGATAAATATTAAAGAGATCGGAGGAGAGTTCTTATCCGATTCTCAATTAAAAGTTTTAATAAATATTTAAAAAAGACCGGAGGAGAGTTCTTATCCGATCTTTAATCAAAATGTTTAATAATCATTTAAAGAGATCGGAGGAGAGTTCTTATCCGATTCTCAATTAAGAGTTTTAATTAAATATTAAAAAAGATCGAAGGAGAGTTCTTATCCGATCTTCAATCAAAACTTTTAATAATCATTTAAAGAGATCGGAGGAGAGTTCTTATCCGATTCTCAATCAAAATTTTAATAAATATGTGGATATCGAAGGAGAGTTCTTATCCGAGATCCATAATTCAAACTTTAAATAGAGTATCCCCAGAGATCGGAAAAGCTTTTACTCGGATTTTCTCAAATTTAAACTAAGACAGCACAATACGCAAAGTAACCCCCTAAATAAAACTGATACGCAACACCAACTCACTAAGGGTCGTCTCATTTATTTATGTATCTGGGTAACCCGAATTAGTAAAAAATCAAATATTCCCTTTTATCAAAGGGATTAACATCTTCATCCTAACCCCCCCTAACTATCGATTTTAATAAAGAGCGTAAGGTTAAATCTGCTCACCCTCATTGAGGGACGAGGTGGGGTGCCTAACACCTTCCCCACCTATTTACGGACCCCGAACCTAGAATCTCTATTTTTGAAGTGGTTTCATTTTAATTTATTTTCACAAATGGTTTTCTTTAATTTCCCTCAAAATGAAAGTGGCGACTCCTCACTCTTTTCCACTTCGGTGAGTGTTCGTCTAGGCAACCGCAAAATACCTTGAGACAAACTGTTTTCAGCAGGTCTGGAAGGACAGTTTGTCCTAAATATAGACGGCACCTTGCCAAATTTTTATTACCATTTTTAAAACGCTGATTTTATTAAAGTGTGAAAATAGAACCATTATGCTATGAATAACACATCAAGACTTCTTAAAATCAAATTGAGTTTAGAAAATGTGATAATCACAGACTAAGTGCTCCGGCACGCCGTGTAGCATGCCTTGCTCAGCTACACTATAGACGGGTGAGGGGTGTTACATTTAGTGGTATCAGAGCATGGTTTAGGCATTTCTGGACCTAGATAGATTGCATATCATGCATTGCATTGTAAGTGTTAAGATGACTCTAATGCAGATCTTTTGATTTGTTTTGTTATTTTGATCATAATATGGACTCCACATCGCAGAGAGTGGTCGATGAGGAAGTGGAAAGTCATGCTCCATCTATGACTGAACCAGGAGACAGGAGGGAACCTGCTCCACCAGTACCAAATGCACCAGTGACATTTCAGCAAATGGCAGAGTTCTTTAGACAGATGGCAGGAGTTATGCCACCACCACCACCTCCACATCAAAAATCTCATATGGAGAGACTCAGAAAGTTTGGAGCAGTGGACTTTCTGAGCAAAAGGGAAGATGATTCTGTCACAGCTGAAAACTGGTTGGACAGAACTGGAAGAGTCTTGAAACAACTTCATTGTACTCCAGAGCAGAATTTGGAAGCTGATGTATCACTACTGCAGGATGATGCATACCAATGGTGGGATACAGTAACTAGTGAGGTGCCACCAGAATAGATAACTTGGGATTTCTTTCTCACTGAGTTCAGAAAGAAGTATGTGGGCAGTGTATACCTGGAAGAGAAGAGAAGGGAGTTTATTACCCTATGCTAGAGACAGCTAACAGTGGCTGAATATGAAAGAGAATTTGTCAGACTGAGCCGCTATGGGCGAGAAATAGTCCCTAATGAGCCAGAGAGATGCAAGAGATTTGAGGAAGGACTCAATGATAACATTAAAGTAATAATTACAGCCTTAGGGATTACAGAGTTTGCCAAGTTAGTGGAAGCTGCACTGAAGGTTGAAAAAGTTAGAATGAATGAGCAGAACAGAAGGGACAGACAATAGAAAAGAGGTCAGGGTCAGACCGGTACATCTTCTGCCCCTAGCAAGAAATTTAAAAGTTCGCCTACTCATAGTTTTAGTAGAGCACCAAGTCAGGGTCAGTCACAGAGGCCCAAATCTCAGTTTCCACTAAGGAGAGGCCAGTCCACCCCTTCAATGGCTAGCTCTCCAGGAATAGGGTACAGGGGACCAGCCCCAACAGTATCTGTTGCTTGCCCACATTGCCAAAAATGGCATAAGGGTGAATGTTGGAGGATGATAGGTGCTTGTTTACGGTGTGGATCTACAGACCACCTAGTCCTTGATTGTCCTTGCAAAACTGCTACATCCACTCCAGTATCAACTGATAGGCCTACCCCTCCAGCTCCAAGGGGTAGAAGGCCGGGTAAGGCTGAGGCAGCTGCATTTCACGTAAACCCGTATCGTAACTGTGTGGAGAGAGTGGAAGGCAGAAAACTAGCCATAGCCTATGCTATACGGGCACAGGAAGAACAAGATGCTCCAAATGTCATCAAGGGTACGTTCCTCCTTTATAATACTTCTGTGCATACATTAGTGGATCCTGGATCTACTCATTCATATATTTGTATCAAACTACCCGTAGAAAAGGGAATACTAGTGGAGGAAAGTGACCAAGACATCCTGGTCACAAATCCGCTAGGCCACAGTATGGTAGTAAACAAGGTGTATAAGGGCTGTCCATTAAAGATTCAAGGGAAAGAGTTCTTAGCAGACTTAATCAAACTGCCTTTCCATCAGTTTGATGTGATTTTGGGAATGGACTGGTTATCCCATCATCAGGCAATAGTAGATTGTAAATTGAAGAGAATCTCTCTGAAAACTGCTAAGAACGAAGAAATAATAGTAGTGGGTGAAAGGACAGATTTCTTGTCCAATGTCATCTCAGCTACAGTTGCAAGGAGATGGTTGAGAAAAGGGTGTGAAGCCTATCTGGCACACGTGGTTGACACTAGGCAGGGTAAACTTGACTTGTCTGACATACCCACAGTAAGGGATTTCTCTGAGGTATTTCCTAAGGAATTGCCTAGTTTGCCACTAGAAAGGGAAGTTGAATTTGCTATTAAGATTATGCCAGGTACAGCTCCATTTCAATTGCTCCATATAGGATGGCACTTGCTGAATTGAAAGAGTTAAAAATCCAGCTGCAAGAATTACTAGACAAGGGGTTCATATGCCCCAGTGTGTCACCTTGGGGAGCTTCGGTACTATTTGTAAAGAAGAAAGATGGGACACTGAGGTTATGTGTTGACTACCGACAGTTAAACAGAGTAACAGTGAAGAACAAGTATCCGTTGCCTAGAATTGACGATCTGTTTGATCAGTTGAAGGGAGCCGCTGTGTTTTCTAAGATTGATCTCAGATCAGGGTATCATCAGCTAAGGGTTAAGGATGCAGATGTGCCTAAGACTGCATTTAGAACCTGGTATGGGCATTACGAATTCCTGGTGATGCCATTTGCGTTAACAAATGCTCCAGCAGCATTCATGGACCTTATGAACCGTATCTTCCATCCATATTTAGATCGGTTTGTAGTGGTCTTCATTGATGACATCCAGGTGTATTCCAAGGATAAGGTAGAACATAATGAGCATTTGAGAATTGTTCTGCAGACTCTAAAAGAGAAGAAATTATATGCTAAATTGTCCAAGGGTGAGTTCTGGTTGAATGAGATTGCATTCCTTGGACATGTAGTATCAGCTGAAGGGATTAGAATGGATCCCAAGAAGATTGAAGCAGTGATGGAATGGAAGCCTCCCAGAAATACAACTGAGATCAAAAGTTTCTTGGGATTAGCTGGATATTATAGAAGATTTGTAAAGGGATTTTCCCTTATAGTTGCTCCAATGACCAAATTACTACACAAGAATATGAAATTTGACTAGAATGAAAAGTGTCAAGCCAATTTTGAGAGGCTGAAGGCTATGTTGACAGAGGCACCAGTGTTAACACAGCCGATGTCTGGAAAAGACTTTGTAGTCTACAGTGATGCCTCACACAATGGGTTAGGGTGTGTACTCATGTAAGAAGAGAAAGTGATCACATATGGTTCCAGGCAGTTAAGGCCACATGAAAAGAATTACCCTACTCATGATTTAGAGTTAGCAGCAATTATCTTCACATTGAAGATATGGAGGCATTACTTGTGTGGAGAAAAATGTTACATATACACAGACCATAAGAGTCTGAAGTATCTGCCAACCCAAAAGGAACTTAATTTGAGACAGAGGCGATGGATTGAATTCCTAAAATATTATGATTGTTTGATTGACTACCACCCTCGGAAGGCAAATGTAGTCGCTGATGCTTTAAGCAGAAAATCTATTGTAGCATTAAGATCTCTGAATGCCCTGTCACACCCTATCCCTCTGTAAGGCATAACATGATCCCGTAGTATACCTAATGAATTACCAACTTCGTCTACTGATAACCCATTAAATACACTACAAGGGATTTTAAAACTTTTCTTACTTCTTTTTTTTACAGTGGTGAGCACTATTTACAGGTGTTAAAAACTTTTGAACTGAAGTGATAGAACTAACACATTTGAATTATTAAGAATTTATGTAAAAAATTTTTTGGCAGAGTGCAATCTGTATTTTGGATAAAATAGTTCTTCAGGAAACCTGTAAAAGACACTTCAATATATTTCTCAATCTCAACTCCAACAGTTAAACAACATAATATTTTCCTCAACTCAATTCCACAATAATTTTTCAAAGACTGAGATTAAAGAGATACAGTACAAATTTTAAAATTCAAAATAACTCATAATTTATTTTACAACTTCAAGGTATAATTTTATTTTACAACTGCTGTCGCAATGGATTTTGCGGTCGCCTGGACGATCGCTCACCGAAGTGGGAAAGAGTGAGGAGTCGCCACCTTAGTTTTGAGGGAAACTAAAGAAAACCATTTGAGAAGTTAAATTAAAAATGAAACCACTTCAAAACAGAGATTCTAAGTTCGGGTCCGTAGCGGGTGGGGAAGGTGTTAGGCACCCCACCTCGTCCTTAATAAGGGTAAGTAGATTTAATTCGTCCTTTATAAATTAGTTAGGGAGGCTTAGGCGGCAATGTTAATCCTTTTGGTAGAAGGAATATTTGATTTTTCACTAAATTTGGATCACGGATACATAAGTAAATGAGCCCACCTTAGTGAACGGGTGTGAGAATCGGATAAGAACCCTCCTCCGATCTCTTTTAAGTTGTTTATTAAAATTTTGAGGGGAGACCGGATAAGAACCCTCCTCCGATCTCCTTTAGAGTTATTTATTAAAATTTTGGGGGGAGACCGGATAAGAACCCTCCTCCGATCTCCTTTAGAGTTATTTATTAAAATTTTGGGGGGAGACCGGATAAGAACCCTCCTCCGATCTCTTTTAAGTTATTTATTAAAATTTTGAGGGTAGACAGTCTAAGAAACCTCCTCAGATCTCCTTTAGATTAATTTATTAATGTTTTGAGTTGAGACCGGATAAGAACTCTCCTCCGATCCTATTTAATGTTTATTAAAATTTTGAAGGAGACAGGATAAGAACTCTCCTCCGATCTCTTTTACGTTTATTAAAATTTTGGATTGAGACTGGACAAGAACTCTCTTCCGATCTCTTTCAGATTAACAGGAGCCTGGAAGGGATTTCTCCGATCTCCCAGATTTTTAATTTCAACTACATGACATAAGAACCTAAAGCTAAGGATTCTGGCGTTCTAAGATGCTGGGGATAAGGCTTCTCGATACCTTTTGACTAGATAGGGAAAACTAGACTTGATTTACCGACCTTCCATGCGTTCATTTTACCAATATCTATTAATGACCGATCTACTCTGTTTTTTACTTTGGTCTTATTCCACTTTATGACATCTTTGTCGAATTTACGTCGGCCTAATAGTTTGGCTATCTTCCGACGTGTTATTCATGTTCTCTTTTAAAAGAGACCCTAAGTTGATTACCTACGTTTACCCAACCATTTACATATTACTAGGAGTTAGAAAACTTGCTTTGAAATGACGAGATCAATAAAATGAACTGATCACTAAAAGATGATTTGAGAGTGACTTTCTTTGGGGATTGCTTGTGCGAAGTGATCTTGAAGAAAATAGTAGGCGTAAGAAGAACACGGAAAATGCGGAAAGTAAATGCGGACACTTGATAAAGCAGTGATATGAGCTCTTACAGTAACATTCTTTGGGGATCGTTTGTGCAAAAGTAGAAAGTCACAGATGTGAGAAGAACCAAGAAAATGCAGAAAGTAAATGTAAGCACTTAATAAAACAGTAGTATGAGCTCTTACCTGTAAGGAGCCAAATCTACTAAAATAACTATGGGGTGTCAAATAGTGACAAGGCAACGGAGTGATTGGCCTGAGGGGTGGTGTTCCTCGTGAACGGGAGGGTGCTTAGCTAAAATGCGAACCGATCAAGATGAAAAGAACCGAGTGGAATGAAGTTGAGTTTGGACAATAAAAACAGAGATGATAAAAGGCAGAAAGTGAGAGTGTGACGGATAATGAACAAGCTGAAATGTAGAGTTCAGATTGAGAATCTTTTCAAGAAAAACACTTCGGAAAACTAGTTTCAAAAGTCTTTTAATTGACACTTCTAAGTAGCAGAGTAGCAAACTAAATGAAATTTCAGAGTTCCTCTGCTATAATAACAGCCTCTTGTCTATTTTTCCCTCCTTGAACAGTTTTTCATGCAGGTATTTATAGGAATCGGGTGCTCCCCATGAAGGGTCAGGATTTATTTTGAGGAAGATGGAGGGTCAAGATTTTGAAGTACATGATCGGATGTTCAGGAATTAAAGAGAATCAAAACGAATGGCTGAGATCGCTTCTCGGAATATTTGTCCTTTTCCTCTTTTAATCTGACGGTCTTGAATCCTCTTGTCCGGAACGATCTGAGGGCTAAGAGTGAAAAACGCTGGTATTGTCGTCTTCTCTTTTGATCCAAGGGTTCCGGATTCATCCTTACAAGTGAGATCAACGCGGAGATTGGGATGTACTGGATCATGACATACCACGCACACTGTCGACGTGCGGGCGATTCTGAGGCGTGCGGTGGAGATCTCGTCTGCCACGCTTTAACTACCTCGGCTCTGATTCTGACGGCGGTTATTGGAATTTGTCTTATTCTTTTTGTCTTCCGATCCCTTCCCTAGCTCCTATTTCGATCTCTCATGCTGATCTCCTATCTCCCGATCTCTTTTATCCATTGATCAGTCTGGATTCGGTCCAAGCATTAGTTACATCTCGATTCTCGAGCGTCGCCGTTTTCTCGACATTAAATGCTCATTTTCCCTATATATACCCTGTTGATAGTGGCATTTCCTTCATTCGATTTTTCTCTCTTTCTCCTTGTTTCTTGGTTCTAGGGAAAGTTCCGCTACAACTGTGGTTTTGATCCTCTTAGATGGAATTCCTATTCCTCGATTGAAAATTCTGACCCGGTGATTGCTTCCTCAAGTTCATTCGGCTTTTCTCCACATTGAGTGTTCCGACGGTTTCTCCACATTGGGTGTTCCGACGGATTAAGCTTCCGATCGGCAATATCCTTGGGATCGATTATAAGCGATCCTTAGATCACTGGGAGTATCCTTGGGATTAGTTATAAAGCGATCCTTAGATCACTGGGAGTATCCTTGGGATCGATTATAAACCGATCCTTAGATCACCTCTTGGATAGGATTTTCACGGTCTCTAGAGATCGTCCAAATGATGTAATTTTTCAATGTAATCAGATCTCTAGAGATCGGCCACATGATGTAGCTAGACCTTTATTGTAATCCGATCCCTAGAGATCGCCCAAATGATGTAATCCGATCTTTTGAGAATAAAGACTTTATTTTGTCAGTTATCATCTTATTTTTGCATTGATTATTTTCCGATCCCTAATGTGATTATCAATCGATTCTTTACGAATGACACTTAGTGATCCTTTATTCAAAATTTTTAACTTATTATGCCGACCTCTAATAAACCTATCTCAGAACAATCGGATATTTCAGAAAAGTGTCGGAGTCCCACCAATCGATGCGCTGCCTAGAACCTCGCGAGCATTAAATGCTCGAACTAGTATAAATAGGGGTGGGAGGGTTAGCCAGATGCTCTCTCATTCCATTTTCAATCAACTGCTCACAACTTCGAAGTTCTCTCATTTTCTCGGTTTCTGACGTCGGACTCGGTAAGGGCTTTAATCCTCTTTTTAGTTTAAGTTCTTTGTTTTTCTTGAAAATGAGCGGTGCAGAAGGTCGAGAGCGGCGAGCCCTCCTTCCATTCAGTTCTCATGGTCATCGTCGATGAAGAAGAGCGATCGGGCCCGTGCAACCTAAACCCCCTAGGGTCTCTGCTCCAGGTCGGGGTCGGGTCATACCATCAAGGCTTGCACCACCTTCAATGAGAGAGACCCTTCCTATAGACGAGCTTCCATCGGTTCTTCGGGGGCGATGGTGAAGATAGTGAGGAGGAGGGCGAGGAAGAGAGAGAGAGTGAGCAGAATGTAAATCAGGCTGGGGGTGATCCCCCAGCCGAATAACTTGTACAAATTATGAAATGAAATGGAATATCTCTTTTGTTCAATGAATGGATGTGATTGGAAAATCTTCGAATTTGCCTAAGCATTTAATTGTATGAGCATAGCGAAACATGAACTAAATTCCATTATTAATCTAAGTATAAAAGATCGGAAAGCACAATAAGCATGAGATCGGTGGGGGAGAAATGCTGAACGGGACTTGGTTAAAATTGAAAATTTAACTTGAACACTTAAGATCGGAACCCTCGTTAACCGAACCCAAACTTTAGCTCTTAATCTTAGAAAAGGAGGTCGGCAATAAAGCGGTAGGAAAAGATCTAGTGCGATTCATTTTATTTATCAACAGAGATCAGAATATACTTGACAGTCAGGAAATTCGACAACGGGTTTGAGAGGTCGGTAAATGATTTGAGAGATCGGCGAGGCTTAATGAATATGAGGACTCAGTATTAATTCAATTTTTGTGAGGAGAGATCGGAAATGTGACCGCCTAAAGAGGGATCGGAAACGAGATTAGCTGTTCAAAGAAGAATTTTTATTGATTCTAGGGATCGGCCAAAATATGGTGTCGACAGCTGCCCCTCTTTACATAATTTCTATTAAAGGAAAAATTTCCGTATAGGAATTATGTAAAGATTCAGACTCATATTTTGGACGATTAGGTGTTCGAAATTAGGGAACTAAAGCACACCTAAGTTAATGACCTCGAACATTAAAATCAACTTGGATCTAGAAACCAGAGGTTGATAACAGGAATGAAATTGCATGAAATTAAAATCAACTTAGATCAAGGAACCAGAGGTTGATAACAGGAATTAAAATTGCATGAAATTAAAATCAACTTAGATCAAGGAACCAGAGGTTGATAACAGGAATTAAAATTGCATGAAATTAAAATCAACTTAGATCAAGGAACCAGAGGTTGATAGCAGGAAATGTAAATTGCATGAAATTAAAATCAACTTAGATCAAGGAACCAGAGGTTGATAGCATGAAATGTAAATTGCATGAAATTAAAATCAACTTAGATCAAGGAACCAGAGGTTGATGGTGGAATTGCAGGAAATTAAAATCAACTTAGATCAAGGAACCAGAGGTTGATAGCAGGAAATATAAATTGCATGGAATTAAAATCAACTTAGATCAAGGAACCAGAGGTTGATAGCAGGAAATGTAAATTGCATGAAATTAAAATCAACTTAGATCAAGGAACCAGAGGTTGATGGTATGAAATGTAAATTGCATGAAATTAAAATCAACTTAGATCAAGGAACCAGAGGTTGATGGTGGAATTGCAGGAAATTAAAATCAACTTAGATCAAGGAACCAGAGGTTGATAGCAGGAAATGTAAATTGCATGAAATTAAAATCAACTTAGATCAAGGAACCAGAGGTTGATGGTGGAATTGCAGGAAATTAAAATCAACTTAGATCAAGGAACCAGAGGTTGATGACATAAAATGTAAATTGCATAAAATTAAAATCATCTTAGATCAAGGAACCAGAGGTTGATGACAGGAAATGTAAATTGCATGAAATTAAAATCAACTTAGATCAAGGAACCAGAGGTTGATGGTGGAAATGTAAATTGCAAGAAATTAAAATCAACTTAGATCAAGGAACCAGAGGTTGATGGTGGAAATTTAAATTGCAGGAAATTAAAATCAACTTAGATCAAGGAACCAGAGGTTGATGGCAGAAATTTAAATTGCAGGAAATTAAAATCAACTTAGATCAAGGAACCAGAGGTTGATAGCAGAAATTTAAATTGCAGGGAATTAAAATCAACTTAGATCAAGGAACCAGAGGTTGATGGTGGAAATGTAAATTGCAAGAAATTAAAATCAACTTAGATCAAGGAACCAGAGGTTGATGGTGGAAATTTAAATTGCAGGAAATTAAAATCAACTTAGAGCAATGAACCAGAGGTTGATATCAGAAATTTAAATTGCAGTAAATTAAAATCAACTTAGATCAAGGAACCAGAGGTTGATGGTGGAAATGTAAATTGCAAGAAATTAAAATCAACTTACAAAGCAAACCTAATCTTGACACAAGAAGTTCTTCCCGATGAAGTGTACTTAGAGATCGAAAATCGATGATTAATGGAGGACGAGTTACAAGACTTGGCCTACGACCTCATTTCTTGGATGCCCCTTTTACATTCTTGACTTTCCTCAGCGCCCTTGCAGTTTCACTTTCCTTTTCCCTTTTGACTAGAAAGCGCCCTTTGGGTTTTCACCTAGTTTTTTTTTTTTTTTTTTTTTGATAGCTCACTTTTGGATGCCCTTTCGGGTTTTCATCCTTCACTCATTTTGCAGAAGGCGCCCTCTCGGGTTTTCACCCTCTTTCACACATTTTACTAGGAGCGCCCTTTCGGGTTTTCATTCCTACATTTTCTTCTTCTTCTTCTTCTTCTTCTTCTTCTTCTTCTTTTTGTTCAAGTCCCAACTTCCCATATCAATAGGTTGTGTGTTCACTGCTTAGTCATTCCCTATAATTCTCAATGCAATGTATATAAAGTTACCTGTGTTTAAATTCTTAACTCATAATAAAGCATTAACAAGTTAACAGCGCATGTTCCAAGGTAAATGGGCTGATGGAATATGAGAAAAATATGGTTTTTAATAACAAAGAATAAGGATATGAATTTGGAAGAAAGAGAAATCTCACGAATTCCTTTATTAACTTTTCTAGACCCTTTATTGCCCCAAATACTAATAGTCTGAGAAGAATCCTTGTGCCATGGTCCCTTGCTACCTTTTGACTCCGTTTTACATTCTCAATAAGGCTTCATGTTGCTAGGCGCATCCTTTGAGGTTTTCAATCCCGATAACTCACTTTTTCAGGATGCTCTCTCGAGTTTTCATCCTTCACTCATTTTGCAGAAGGCGCCCTCTCGGGTTTTCACCCTCTTTCCCTCATTTTACTAGGAGCGCCCTTACAAATTTTCACCCTTTTTTTTTTTTTTTTGTTCAAGTCCCACATTTTGTAGTATTTTCCTTCGATATAAGATCTCTTGGTTGGAGCTCCCGAGATTGTTCATTCTTATTCAAGCACCCTGGCCTTTCTTCTTTGGTATAACCGTCCATGGTAGATTTCGAATCTTGTTTTGACCTATTCGATTTCATCTAGCTCTGTTCTCCATTAAGATTCACAGAGAAGGAATTTCCATCTTTATTGGCAAAACTGCTTCCATGCCATATACTAACGAATATGGAGTTGCTTTAATCAATCATCTTTTCGATCATTCATTTGAGATTCTTGTTTACAGTTTCCATGGCGTTGTTCATTTGGGGCCGATAAGGTGATGAATTAAGATGAATCACCCCGGAGGCTTCCGATGACATCGATGCCCCGCATTGCAATCGATCATGGGACGTTTTTCCAGCCAACATATGTACAGCACTTGTGACATTTTCAAACATACTCGATACAGTTTTTCTTAGCCATCGTGTTCGTTAGCTTGCGTGGCATAGTTTCCCTTCATCAGAATCACTAGTATTCAGGGCAATTATTGGTCCTTCAAAGTTAACTTCATGAATATCATAGTTGATTGAATCATTATGTATTGGTTGGAAATGGGGCGGTTACAAGAGGAGAATTAAGTGGTTTTATTAGGCAAAGAAAAGGCTAAACAAAAGAAGTAATCGGATATGAAAGTTTGGAAAAATGCGCGATTAACTTACTAATACTTAATCATGAGAGAAGGTCCATTCACAATCCACTTAACACCATGGACAAAGTGGTCAAGTGTAGGTAACCAAATATTCATTACTCAGAGAAAAGTATAAGGATATCCTTTGCCCCCCAAGTATCAAGCTCTTGATTTCTTTTTATTTGCACAATCAGCATTTCTGGTTCCAACGCATCTCCTATGCATTCTATTATGTGCACAATGCCTCTAATACCCGATTCGTGGTAACGCAATCGATTAATATCCACATTAGGAATTGCACTTTCACTTTCCATCTCCAACCACCCATTTCTGATAAGGGACTGTACTTTACCTTTGAAAGCTCCACAATTGTGTGTTGAGTGACCAATTGCCCCCCCTATAGTAGTCACAATGAGCATTTGGATCACACCTCATTGGATATAGGGATTGTAAAAGGTCGAGTGGTATGGGGACTATCTGGTTTATGCTCAAAAGGTAACAATAAATCTCGCTTAAGGGCATAGGCAGTGGTGGGTCGGGATTGGGAAGTGGGTGATTTAGATGAACTAATTTGTTTGAGTCGGCAGACGTGAAGTGTAAGCAATTGGTTATGGGACCTATTGTGGTTGGGATAAGAAGAAATTTTGGTGGAAAATTGGCTACCATTAGGTTTTGGGAAGAAAATCGAGAACGGTAGGTGTTTTGTGGGGGGGCATGGTTGATAGGCTTGTTACATCACATTGTGCACCTCCCCTTCCATTTTCTTCTCAGAATTTATCGTACTTTTCACTGAATTTTCTCTTACCACTTCCTGTAACCTCCCCTAGTCTCAAATTTGCCTCAATTCTCTCCCCAGTCTGTATAATGTTAGCAAAGTTGTTGGAGGTGTTCCCGATCATCAAATAGAAATAAGGAGCTTTCAAGGTCTCAATGAAGAGAGAGCAAAGCTCATTGTCAATAACTGGAGGGTATATTTCCGCTGCTTTCTCTCTCCATCTTTGGGCATATTCTTTGAAGCCTTCCCTGTCTCTCTGTGCAGTCGAGGTCCCTTCTTGTGGGGCCACATCGCGATTAAATTTATCGCTTTAAAAGGCATCGGCTAAATCCTTCCAGAGCGCGATGCTCTGTCTAATTGAACACACCACCTGAGCCGCTCCAGAGGCTCTCGTGAAAGAAGTGGATTAACGATCTGTCATCATCTCATAGAGGACATCTTGGCAATATAGGTGGCCAAATGAATTCGAGTCCGAATTCTATACTTGTCAAAATCGGGGACCTTGAATTTGGGCGGCACCACCACATCGGGAACCAATCTTAGTGATGCCACGTCAACTGAGCCATACATATTCAGGCCCTCTATAGCTCTCAATCTCTCTTCCAGAGCGGACAGCTTCTCATTTTCTCTCATCTTACTTTCTCCTCCTGTTGTGTTAGGTGCTCCCCAAAGGAAATGAGGCGAGAATGAATTGGAGGGCTCGGGACCGAAAGGGATGGTTCGACATTCGGGATGGTGGATAATAAGAGAAAGGAGGTTCATGAGTCATGAAGACCGGATTGACAGTGACTGTCGGGTCCGGGATGGGGGATTGAAAGGTAAAGGAAGTTGAAGCTTGGTGAGGATCATTTGTTGGAGGTGGTGGAGGAGGTAATAGTAGGTTAAGGTCTGAAGCTGGCTTATTTTGGGACATCTCCTTCATCAGCTTCATAAGTTGAAACACGGTCTTTTAGTTCGTAAACTTGCCCTGTAGGTTACGTACTTGTTCTGATCTTCCATTAGTTTTCTTATTCGAGATCTTATTAAGTACACTCATGAGGTTGAATCGCGTGCTTGGTCGGACTTGCCTTATTTGAAGTAATGTTTGATTTTAGGGGAGTAAAAGGAAAATTTTCAATGAATTTTGAATTAAAAATTAAAGGGTCTGGTGTGGACAAAGGATACGATGGCATCCGAGAGCCAAGACGAAATCTGCAGAGGATAATTGCATCCCTTTTATCATAGCATCGTTCGATAGTCCGACGGTGAATGATCGGATTGAATGCGCATTTATGGTACTTGTCCATATGGCGCATTCAATTTTTGCATAACCCTAGCGAGGGGTTCCACGGGAGTCATACTATTCATTCACAATTTTGCTAAACCATGGCACTAACCGCCTCATATTTTCAACAATGGTTTAGCATTCTGTTATGGTCTAAAAAACTTCCTCTGCCGACTGACTCGAGGATGCCATGTTAAAAATGATGCTTATCCTTTTACAGACCTTATTTTGGTGATGCCTGTGGGAAAAATTCGTTAGCAAGATAAATTGGGGTAATTTTGAATCATCTTTGTTGACAAGGTGACACATACACATTTATCAAAGTAGGAAAATGTGTAGGTGTTTCAGTAGTATTCAAGATTACCCTTATAAAATGAACAAAAGGAAATCAAAGCAGAACAAGGTAAGAGTAAACATGTCCCTTTTTGTCCTATAATAGGGAGACTCCTGATATCGGATAAGCGCTACTTATTTGGGATAGTTCTATCTTATAAGGTAGCTTACTATGGCTTTCAGCTATCGTGATAGTTAAGCTCAGGATCTAATTTTCTAATAGCCACAGGTTCCCAAATTGCCCCTACTGTAAACAGTAGAGCCCCATTCTATCCCCATGATATTATCGGGAAAATTCCACGGATATCACGGTAAATAGAACGAGTTTCAATTTGAGCAGAAGCCTTCACGGATACTAACGGGGTAAAACCCACGGGTACCGCTACATGACCCCCTCATACTTTCCTAAAAGGGTAAGAAAGCCCGGGTTAGGACCATAGTGTGTGAGGACATTGTGTAAGTGTTCAGTGTGTGAAGGGACACCTTTACCTCTTCCCAATTCGGGGGATTTTATTTTTTCATTTTTCCCCTTTTTTGAAACGAAGAGCACTGTGAGGATAGGACAGGTAAAACAAACAAAATAGTTAGTAGCAATAATAATTAACGCATACAACATCGCCGAATGAGCCTATCTAACTATAATTTGATCGGGCAAAATTTGATCGGACAAAATTAAATCTACTTTTGGACCACTAGACTTGAGATACATCCCCAGTGGAGTCGCCAAGCTGTCGCAATGGATTTTGCGGTCGCCTGGACGATCGCTCACCGAAGTGGGAAAGAGTGAGGAGTCGCCACCTTAGTTTTGAGGGAAACTAAAGAAAACCATTTGAGAAGTTAAATTAAAAATGAAACCACTTCAAAACAGAGATTCTAAGTTCGGTCCGTGGTGGGGAAGGTGTTAGGCACCCCACCTCCTCCCTTATTAAGGGTAAGTATTTTTAATTATGCTTCCTTTATAAATTAGTTAGGGAGGCTTAGACGACAATGTTAATCCTTTTGGTAGAAGGAATATTTGATTTTTCACTAAATTTGGATCACCCAGATACATAAGTAAATGAGACAACCTTAGTGAATGGGTGTGAGAATCGGATAAGAACCCTCCTCCGATCTCTTTTAAGTTGTTTATTAAAATTTTGAGGGGAGACCGGATAAGAACCCTCCTCCGATCTCCTTTAGAGTTATTTATTAAAATTTTGGGGGGGAGACAGGATAAGAACCCTCCTCCGATCTCCTTTAGAGTTATTTATTAAAATTTTGGGGGGAGACCGGATAAGAACCCTCCTCCGATCTCTTTTAAGTTATTTATTAAAATTTTGAGGGGAGACCGGATAAGAACCCTCCTCCGATCTCCTTTAGAGTTATTTATTAATGTTTTGAGTTGAGACCGGATAAGAACTCTCCTCCGATCCCTATTTAATGTTTATTAAAATTTTGAAGGGAGACCGGATAAGAACTCTCCTCCGATCTCTTTTACGTTTATTAAAATTTTGGATTGAGGCGGACAAGAACTCTCTTCCGATCTCTTTCAGTTAACAGAGCACGGAAGGGATTTCTCCGATCTCCCAGATTTTTAATTTCAACTACATGACATAAGAACCTAAAGCTAAGGATTCTGGCGTTCTAAGATGCTGGGGATAAGGCTTCTCGATACCTTTTGACTAGATAGGGAAAACTAGACTTGATTTACCGACCTTCCATGCGTTCATTTTACCAATATCTATTAATGACCGATCTACTGCTTCTGTTTACTTTGGTCTTATTCCACTTTATGACATCTTTGTCGAATTCATTACGTCGGCCTAATAGTTTGGCTATCTTCGACGTGTTATTCATGTTCTCTTTTTAAAAAGAGACCCTAAGTTCTGATTACCTACGTTTACCCAACCATTTACATATTACTAGGAGTTAGAAAACTTGCTTTGAAATGACGGAGATCAATAAAATGAACTGATCACTAAAAGATGATTTGAGAGTGACTTTCTTGGGGGATTGCTTGTGCAGAAGTGATCTTGAAGAAAATAGTAGACGTAAGAAGAACACAGGAAAATGCGGACAGTAAATGCAGACACTTGATAAAACAGTGATATGAGCTCTTACAGTAACATTCTGTGGGGATCGTTTGTGCAAAAGTAGAAAGTCACGGATGTGAGAAGAACCAAGAAAATGCGAAAGTAAATGTAAGCACTTAATAAAGCAGTAGTATGAGCTCTTACATGAGAGCCAAATCTACTAAAATAACTATGGGGTGTCAAATAGTGACAAGGCAGCGGAGTGATTGGCACGAGGGTGGTGTTCTCGTGAGCGGGAGGGTGCTTAGCTAAAATGCGAACCGATCAAGATGAAAAGAACCGAGTGGAATGAAGTTGAGTTTGGACAATAAAAGCAGAGATGATAAAAGCGAGAAAGTGAGAGTGTGACCGGATAATGAACAAACTGGAAATGTAGAGTTCGGTATTGAGAATCTTTTCAAGAAAAACACTTGGAAAACTAGTTTCAAAAGTCTTTTAATTGACACTTCTAAGCGAGTAGCAAACTAAATGAAATTTGAGTTCCTCTGCTATAATAATGACCTCTTGTCTATTTTCCCTCCTTGAGCAGTTTTCATGCGGTATTTATAGGAATGGTGCTCCCCATGAAGGGTCGGATTTATTTTGAGGAAGATGGAGGGTCAAGATTTTGAAGTACATGATCGGATGTTCAGGAATTAAAGAGAATCAAAGCGAATGGTGAGATCGCTTCTCGGAATATTTGTCCTTTTCCTCTTTTAATCGCGGTCTTGAATCCTCTTGTCCGAACGATCGAGGGCTAAGAGTGAAAACGCGGTATTGTCGTCTTCTCTTTTGATCCAAGGGTTCGATTCATCCTTACAAGTGAGATCAACGGCGGAGATTGGGATGTCTGGATTGTCATGACATACCACGGCACTGTCGGCGTGCGGGCGATTCTTAGGCGTCGGTGGAGATCTCGTCCACGCTTTAACTACCTCGGCTCACGATCGGCGGCGGTTATTGGAATTTGTCTTATTCTTTTTGTCTTCCGATCCCTTCCTAGCTCCTATTCGATCTCTCATGCGATCTCCTATCTCCGATCTCTTTTATCCCTTGATCGATCTGGATTCGGTCCAAGCATTAGTTACATCTCGATTCTCGGCGTCGCCGTTTTCCGCTCGACATTAAATGCTCATTTTCCCTATATATACCTGTTGATAGTGGCATTTCCTTCATTCGATTTTCTCTCTTTCTCCTTGTTTCTTGGTTCTAATTAGGAAAGTTAGGCTACAACGTGGTTTTGATCCTCTTGATGGAATTCCTATTCCTCGATTGAAAATTCTGACCCGGTGATTGCTTCCTCAAGTTCATTCGGCTTTTCTCCACATTGAGTGTTCGGTTTTCTCCACATTGGGTGTTGATTAAGCTTACAGTCGGCAATATCCTTGGGATCGATTATAAACCGATCCTTAGATCACTGAGGAGTATCCTTGGGATTAGTTATAACCCGATCCTTAGATCACTGGGAGTATCCTTGGGATCGATTATAAAGCGATCCTTAGATCACCTCTTGGATAGGATTTTTCACCGGTCTCTAGAGATCGTCCAAATGATCTAATTTTTCAATGTAATCAGATCTCTAGAGATCGGCCACATGATGTAGCTAGACCTTTATTGTAATCCGATCCCTAGAGATCGCCCAAATGATGTAATCCGATCTTTTGAGAATAAATACTTTATTTTGTCGGTTATCAACTTATATTTGCATTGATTATATTCAGATCCCAAATGTGATTATCAATCGATTCTTTACGAATGACACTTAGTGATCCTTTATTCAAAATTTTTAACTTATTTTTCCTACCTCTAATTAACCGATCTCAGATCATTCGGATTTTTGATAAAAGTGTCGAAATTGCCGAGTCCCACCAATCGATGCGCCTAGAACCTCGCGAGCATTAAATGCTCGGACTAGTATAAATAGGGGTGGGAGGGTTAGCCGTTGCTCTCTCATTCCATTTTCAATCCTCGCTCACAACTTGAAGTTCTCTCATTTTCTCCGGTTTCTCAGCCGATCGGACTCGTGGGGCTTTAATCCTCTTTTTAGTTTAAGTTCTTTGTTTTTCTTGAAAATGAGCGGTGCAGAAGGTCGAGAGCGGCGAGCCCTCCTTCCATTCAGTTCTCATGGTCATCGTCGATGAAGAAGAGGCGATCGGGCCCAGCGTGCAACCTAAACCCCTAGGGTCTCTGCTCAGTCGGGCCTGGGTCATACCATCAAGGCTTGCACCACCTTCAAGGAGAGAGACCCTTCCTATAGACGAGCTTCCATCGGTTCTTCGGGGGCGATGGTGAAGATAGTGAGGAGGAGGGCGAGGAAGAGAGAGAGAGTGAGCAGAATGTAAATCAGTGAGGTGATCCCCACCGAATAACTTGTAAAAATTATGAAATGAAATGGAATATCTCTTTTGTTCAATGAATGGATGTGATTGGAAAATCTTCGAATTTGCCTAAGCATTTAATTGTATGAGCATAGCGAAACATGAACTAAATTCCATTATTAATCTAAGTATAAAAGATCGGAAAGCACAATAAGCATGAGATCGGTGGGGAGAAATGAGCAGGACTTGGTTAAAATTGAAAATTTAACTTGAACACTTAAGATCGGAACCCTCGTTAAACCGAACCCAAACTTTAGCTCTTAATCTTAGAAAGGAGGTCGGCAATAAAGCGGTAGGAAAAGATCTAGTGCAGTTCATTTTATTTATCAACAGAGATCGGGAATATACTTGACAGTCAGGAAATTCGACAACGGGTTTGAGAGGTCGGTAAATGATTTGAGAGATCGGCGAGGCTTAATGAATATGAGGACTCAGTATTAATTCAATTTTTGTGAGGAGAGATCGGAAATGTGACCGCCTAAAGAGGGATCGGAAACGAGATTAGCTGTTCAAAGAAGAATTTTTATTGATTCTAGGGATCGGCCAAAATATGGTGTCGACAACTGCTCAAACCAAGAACAAAATATACATACAGTGAATATACATTACAGTACAAAATTCAAAATGAGGTATACTCAATATACCCGATGATCTCTCGCTGACTGTACTAGCAATCTAGTCTGCTGCCCTGTCCGTCTGTCTACCTGCGACAACAATGAAAAGCTATCGCTGAGACAATGTCTCAGTGGTGCACAACATTTACCAAATACAACTTTAAATCACAATTCATAAATCATATAAATAGTGGATACTTAAAACCATAGTTAGATTCAAGACAATAAATGTCATAAGGAATTTAAACTCTATTTTAAAATATCAAAATAAATCTAAGAAATCAAAACATAGTTAAATTCAAAAGACAGTGAATGTCAATAAGAATTTAAACTCCATTTCACAATCTTATAATACATATCAATAAATCACACACAGCTTAATCATGTTCCAAAGTTCAATTCGTCCCAAAAGCCAATGGCTAATGAGGTATTCAATTCGTCCTAGAAGCCGATGGCTAATGAGGAATAACATAGCTAGCTAGCAAAAATATGAGTACTCATTCGATTCGTCCTCAACAGGCACACACCTCAACACTTCAGCCAGAGAGGGAATTCAATTCGTCCCACTAAACAAGGTAGTGAGGAATACAATCAATATACATGATAGCTATGGTTTCAAACCATTTCCAATGCTTTTCAATCAATAAGTATCCATCAATATCATTCAAACAATTTTTCACAGTTTCAAACCATTTACAATGTTTTTCAAGCAATAAGTATCCATTCAAGCACATTTCCACAATTTAAAACAATAATGTACAAATAGTCATAATTCATTTCAATTGAAAAATTCAAAAGAAATAGATGTTGTGCACAAACCTCTGATAACTATCTCCTGGTCTTGACTCAGTGTTTCCTTCCTTTTTCCTGAGTCTTTGCTAATTGAGAGATACAATTTGAAGTGTTTCAGTACTCATTTAAACTGTCTCTAACGATAATGCTCGATAATTAATTCACTGAATTCTATTATTTGCTTAGTCAACCTAATATGTTGACCCTAAATGCGTTCTAGGTAAATTAGGTTTTAATGTTACTAATTTGTCACATTCAATAGTCTTTTAGGGTTGGTACATGTTACCAAATTCATTTCCTTGTATATTACATTTTCTTGCAATTTGCTGGATTCCGGGATACTAGTTTGACCTAGCCGGATGACCTAGTTCCCTCTGTTTTCGGGTTTCAGTCAAAACTACAAACTTGTAGATCTATGTCTTATTGCACGCAGGGCAAAATTTCAGGTCATTCTGAGTTATGTAGACCAAGTTATTGTCATTTTACTATTGCTGGTCAAAATGCATCAAAATTGGTCACTTTAGGTCATTTTAGGTCAATTTTGGTTCGGCCAGTTTTTGGACCCGAACTTGTGCAAGCTGTTTGACTTGCTTATGGTCATTTATGGGTTTTGGTGTCTTCATAAGACTTGTAGATATGGCTCTTAACTATTCATGGTAAAAGTTTCAGGTCAATTGGACCTGTTTTGAGTGAGTTATGGCCTAAACACTAACTTCTGCCCAAATGGTCAATTTTCAGGCCTTATTTGCACATAATCCGGATTTGGTCATTTTTCAAGCTACCTTGCAAGCAGAATTTTTGCAAGCTTTCTTCATGAAAGTTGGCACATTTTGTGCCTAGTTTCACCTCCAATTGGTCTCATACCAATTGGAGCCACAGACTTAAAGTTCTAGGCCCAAAACACAAACTACCATATTGTATTTCCTTCATACACATTAAGGATCACTTTTAACACTTACCAAACTCAACATTCAAGCCAATTCTGGTTGTACCATAACCTAAACATAATTTACAACATATTATAGGTCATTTTGGTAGCTTACAATTACATTCAATGTGCACCATTTAGTAAAGATTTTTCAAACCCAATTTACAATAATTCAATCACCTAACCATAACACTTTTACATGTCCAACCTCACACCTTCACACACATACCCAAACTGCCATAATAACCAACACAATTCAACATTAATATTCTATAAACCAAACATGAAATAACATCCTTATGGTTCACCAAACCAGGCTGCCATTTCATGCATTACAATCCCATAATTTCCAAGCATTCAAATTTCAATACACATTCACATATACTAAGTATACATCACCCAAATAATTTCCTACACAATATATATTTAATCAATCCTTTAATCCACTATTTACAAGCAAAAATAAACTGTCTTCAAAGGGTTTCCATGGCTGCCAAAAGTACACTTCCCCCTTTAAACATCAAACCTCAAAAATCTCTCCATAATTCAAGTACCCATAACATCCTTACAAACTTTAATGAAACAATAATAAAAAACACAAACTTACCACTTTGGAAATTCTTCAAAACCTCTCCAAAACTTGGTTTTCTTGTTGCCTATCTACTGCCCATGGTGTGAGGATTAACTTTAATGAAGGAAGGTGCAAAGAAGGAAGCTTAAATCAAGCTTGCATGAAGCTTTCAAGTGGACGTCAATGGTGGATCTTCTTGGGAGCAATTTGGCTGGTTCTTGGAGAAGTGAGGAAGAAGATGATCTGCTGTCCAAATGAAGTGGTAGTGGTCCACTTTGATGAATTAGTGGAGCACTATGTCAAAATAAATTATTAGTTTAATCCAAGATTTCATTTTCCCACATTAAGCTTCCCGTTTTTGCTATTTATATTAGGTACCCCTAAATTAAATTTTCATGACATTTTCCAAATATAATATCATGTATTTTCAATGGAAATTTAGGTCAAAAGACAACTCGAGATGTCAAATGACCACAATGCCCCTATTCGGGTTGCATTCTCGATTTTTCGGTAACACTGGGTTTTGTCCGTTTTTCGATTTCTCACTTTTCTTTGTACTAATTAATTAATTTTTGTTTTAATATTTATAATGGTATTTGTATTTCAATAGGTGTCTATTTAAGTCCTAAAAATATTTTCGGGGTTCCCATGATCGAGGCTAGTCAACGGTCCACGTCGTGACTTCGGTCATGTCACCATCGCTAGGGTTCTCGACTCGCTTAACTTGATTACATTTCTTTGCTATTATTTTTCCTTTGTTTTTCTTGTATTTCATTGTTTTATGTCTCCTCACTCATATCGAAGTGTATTTTTAGGCATTCTAGCTGTCCGGACAACACTGGTCATTGGAACAGTAGAACGCACTACCGAACATAGGGGTATTACATGCCCAACTGTCCTTAACTCATGATGGAGTTATTTTGGCTAAGTTGCAAGTGAAGCCGAATTTGTTACAACAGATACGGGATGGGTAGAAGACAGATGAGAAATTAATGGCTGTTATGGGCAAAATCACTGAGGGGAAGGAAACTGAACATGAAGTGAAAGAAAATAGGTGCCTGTACTATAAAGAAAGAGTATGTGTACCAGATGATAAAGAGTTGAAAACCAGTATTTTGAAAGAAGCACATAATAGTGTGTATGCTATGCACCCAGGAAGCACAAAAATGTACCATGACCTGAAACTCCGATACTGGTGGCCAGGTATGAAGAAGGACATAGTTGACTATGTAACTAGATGCTTGACATGTTAGCAAGTCAAAGCAGAACAACAAGTTCCATCAGGTTTGTTACAGCCCATAAACATACCTGAAAGGAAATGGGACCGAGTCACTATGGACTTTGTCAGTGGTTGTAACACCCCTAAGTTCGGTAGTGCGTTCTACTATTCTGGTGACCAGTGTTGTCCGGACAGCTAGAATACCTAGAACTACACTTCGATATGAGTGAGGAGACATTAAATAACGAAATACAAGAAAAGAAAATACAAGAAAAACAAAGGAAAAAGAATAGTAAAGAAATGCAACCAAGTTAAGCGAGCCGAGAACCCTAGCGATGGGTGACCGCACGAGGAAGTCACGGCATGGACCGTTGACTAGCCCTGGACCCCGGGGAACCCTGAAAAATATTTTTAAGACTTAAAGAGACACCTATTGAAGTATAAATATCATAAGAAATATTAAAGAAAAATTAAATCATTAGTACAAAGAAAAGTGAGAAATCGAAAAACGGACAAAACCCGGTATTACCGAAAAATCGGGAATGCAATCAGAACAGGGGCATTGTGGTCATTTGACACCCCGAGTTGTCTTTTGACTTAAATGTCCATTAAAAATACATGATATTACACTTGGAAAATTTCATGAAAAATTAAATTGGTGGTACCTAAAGTAAATAGCAAAAATTGGGAGCTTAATGTGAGAAATTGGGAATTTAAGATTAAATAAATATTTAATCACCCATGGTGCTCCACTAACTCACCTAAGTGGACCACTACATCCTCATTTTTGGACAGATTGTCATCTTCTTCAACCTTCCCAAACAGCAGCCGATTTGCTCCCAAGAAGAACTCCATGGCCAAAGCTTCCAAGCTCCATGCATGAACTCCAATCTTCACTTTCAAGCCATAATTTCTTGTAAGTCTCTCCATTAAAAGTGATCCTTACACAATGGGCAGTAGATAGGCAGCAAGAAGACCAAGTTTTTTAGGAGTTTTGAAGAATTTCCAAAATGGTAAGTTTGTATTTTTTAATATTGCTTTGTTAAAGTTTGTAAGCATGTTATGAGTGTTTGAATTATGAAGAAACTTTTGAGGTTTGATGTTGAATGGGAATGTGTAATTTTGGCAGCCATGGAAATACCTTGAAGGCAGGTTATTTGTGCTTGTAAATGGTGAATTAAATGATTGATTAAATATATATTGTGTAGGAAATTGTTTAGGTGTTGTATACTTAGTATATGTAAATGTAAAATGAAATTTAAAGCTTGGAAAGTAATGGAATGTAAGTGTACCATTGTGGCAGTTTGCTAACCCTTGAAGAATGCTGGAATTCATGTTTGGTTTATGGAATAATGATGTTAAAATGTGTTGGTTGTTATGGCAGTTTGAATGTATGTATAGTGGTGTGAAGGTTGGACATGTGAATGAGCTTGCTTATGGAGTTAAATTGTTGTAAATTGAGTTGGGCAAATTCTGCACTTGTTGGTGCACATTGAATGTAATTGTAAGCTGCCAAAATGACCTATAATGTGTTGTGAATTATGTTTAGGTCATGGTACAACCAGAATTAGTTTGAATGTTAAGTTTGGTGAGTGTTAAAAGTGATGTTTGATATGTATGCAAGAATTACAATAAGGCAGTTTGTGTTTTAGGCCTATAACTTTAAGTGTGTGGCTCCAATTGGTATGAGACCAAATGGAGGTGAAACTAGGCACAAAATGTGCCAACTTTCATGAAGGAAGCTTGCCAAAATTCTGCTTGCAAGGTAGCTTGAAAAATGACCAAATCCGGATTAAGTGCAATTGAGGCCTGAAAACTGACCATTTGGGCAGCAGTTAGTGTTTAGGCCATAACTCACTCAAAACAGGTCCAATTGACCTGAAATTTTAACCATGAATATTTAAGACCCATATCTACAAGTCTTATGAAGACACCAAAGCCCAGAAATGACCATAAGAAAGTCAAACAGCTTGCACAAGTTCGGGTCCAAAAACTGGCCGAACCTAAAATGACCTAAAGTGACCTAAAATGACTAATTTTGGTGCAATTTGACCAGCAATAGTAAAATGACCATAACTTGGTCTACATAACTCGGAATGACCTGAAATTTTTCCCCGCGTTCCATAAGACATAGATCTACAAGTTTGTAGTTTTGACTAAAACCGGAAAACCGAGGAAACTAGGTCGTCCGGCTAGGTCAAACTAGTATCTCGGAATCCAGCAAATCGCAAGAAAATGCAGTATACACGGAAATGAATTTGGTAACATGTACCAACCCTAAAAGACTATCGAATGTGACATATTAATGACATTAAAACCTAAATTACCTAGAATGTACCAAGAGTCGACATAGTAGGTTGTCTAAGCGAATAAATGAATTCAGTGAATTAATTATCAAGCATTATCGTTAGAGACAGTTTAAATGAGTACTGAAACACTTCAAATTGTGTTTCTCTGTTAGCAAAGACTCAGGGAGGGGAAGGAAACACTGAGTCAGAGCCAAGAGACAGTTATCAGAGGTTTGTGCACAATAATTATTTCTTTTGAATTTTTCAATTGAAACAAATTATGATTAATTGTATGTTATTGTTTTAAATTGTATTTGTGCATAATAAGTATTTCTTCTGAATTTTTCAATTGAAATAAATTATGATTATTTATATGTTATAATTTTAAATTGTGTTTGTGCACAATAAGTTTGACTTCTCATTTTTTACTTAAAAATTTAATTCAACATTATAGTTTTAAATTGTGTCCGTGCACAATACTTTTATATACACTGCTTTTACTAGCAAATTTATGTAGAGAAATGAGTTATGAATAAATTTTGATTGCTTTGGTTTTGGGAATATTATTTGGAACTTATTGTATTGCCAACTTTGCAAATGGAAATTTTGAGATAAAATGTGATTTATGGTTTGTACGAAATATTGTGATTTGAAATTGTTTTGATTCACATTTGGCATGACACTGTTGATATATTCCTCCCTCTTTGACTTATCAGTCTGGGGTGAGTGTGATTACGTTCCTCCCTCTTTGACTTCCCAGTCTGAGGTGAGTGTGGATGAGTACTCATTATTCAGCTAGCTTCCTCCCTCATTGATTTCGATTATTGGGGTGAGTGTGTCTTGTCGTGGTGTACAACACGGCATGTGTGGAAAAATTGTGTCATGGCCTAAATTATGTTATCGATTGGCAACATTGTATTATTCAGTTATTTGATCGAATTGTGTTATTGATTTGCAAAACGATATTATTCAGTTATTTGATCGAATTGTGTTATTGATTTGCAAAACGGTATTATTCAGTTATTTGATCGAATTGTGTTATTGATTTGCAAAATGGTATTATTCAATTACTTGATCAAATTTGTGTTAGGTGAATTTTGTAAATTGTGAAATGGAATTGTGAATCATTTGATTTGTGAACTGTCAATAAAAGATTTATATATCGCATTTCAAATTGTTATTGTGCACCACTGAGTAAATTCTACTCAGCGATAGCTTTTCATTCTTTATCACGGTAGACAGATCGAGCGTGCCAGACTAGGCTGCTAGTACTACATTGAGAGATCGTCGGGTATATTGAGTATACCACATTTTGCATTTTGTACGGTAATGTATGTTCACTGTATGTATATATTGTTCTTGGTTTTGAGTAGTTGTAAAATAAAATTGTACATTAAAGTTGTAAAATAAATTATGAGTTATTTTGACTTGTAAAAATTGTATTATATTTCTTGTATCTCAGTCTTTGAAAAATTACTATGGATTTGAGTTGAGAAATATGTTGTGTTGAGAAACATGTTGGAGTTGAGATTTGGAAATATATATTGAAGTGCTTTTTACAGGTTTTTCTGAAGAACTGTTTTTTCCAAAATACAGATGGCACTCTGCCAAAATTTTTACAGAAATTCCAAATAATTTAAATGTGTTAGTTCTATCACTTCAGTTCAAAAAGGTTTTTAACACCTGTAAATAGTGCTCACCACTGTAAAAGAAGTAAGAAAAGTTTTTAAAATCCCTTGTAGTGTATTTAATGGGTTATCAGTAGACGGAGTTGGTAATTCATTAGGTATACTATGAGATCATGTTATGCCTTACAGAGGGGTAGGGTGTGACATGTTTTAGTGGTATCAGAGCTAGATTTTTTTAAATTCTGTTTTCACATGTTACTTGAATATTCTTTCTTCATAGTACAACTGCTCAATATCATTGTCTGATACATACAGTAAATTACATTATAAATATGCACTAATGGGAGGAAATCTCCTTGTGTTATTTGTTTAGGAGGTCTAAGATCCTCGCATTGACTATGGAAGAGGGTGATCGTTCAGTCGATCTATCTATAGAGGCTGAGGTGCAAGGGGATGCTGACCCTACATAATGTCGATGTGGCCAGTGATGCAGCCCCGCATCGCATTCCTGCTCGATTCACTCGTGAGATGGTCATTAGTAGTATGCCCTATAGCATACCATTTAGTATGTATCTTGTACATATTTTTATTAATAAAAGGCATTTCCACTTTTCCGTTTACATAATATATTTATGTGTAATAGAAAAGGTCCATTGATATTTTGTTATAAATATTATTCTTAAGTTGTTAAGAATATGAGTGACAATATTTCTAGCACAAAGTATCACAAATAGGTTCACAATCGAGGATACTTCATAATAAGGACATGACTTATCCAGAAAGATTATATTCATGTTTGTTCCCAAGTTATTTATATGAGATATAAATAAGATGGAATGGTGAGTCTCATGCCATATAACAAACATGATAGGCACTTATAAATGATAAGTAGGCCGAACCAGTGACACTTATGACAAGCACATGGAGTTTACTCTTGTCAATGTTTTGTCATAAATCATATCAGTGCATATAATCTTTAGACTTGAGATAGCACAGTTATCTTGTATATAGGTAGTTTGAGTTTGATACTGCTTTCATACTTGTGCATGTATGGGTATATGGGCATCTGTTGGCTCCTACTAGTTATATATGGAGGTAGGTGTTGATCAAGATGGAATCTGTTCCTCTAAGTAAATAGAGATAAAATCCTATGTTCATTTAATTGTTCTTGATGTTTCAATTTCCTGGCCAGGACAGATAGATTTATTCAGAAAAGAGTTTCTGATGAGAAAATATTTTTAATCGAGAACTGGAATTAAAAGAGAACATAATATTCATAGCAAATGGAGTTTCACATAAACCATGACTCCAGCTTGAGTTGGGATTTTGTAACAGAGAGATTCTAGTGCATGGTAACATATGATTATAGGTTTATTTAAGGTAAACCTTATTACTAATTGGGTGGCCATGGCATGCTATGCTAGGTGTTAACCATGGTCCATGAGGTTCATAAAATGATTTAGAGAAATCATTTATGGTAAGAAAGAGTTCTGATGATATTAAGAGTTGATATCATGTCTCATTGCCAATTATTGATGAGCCTAGTAAGTCACACACATACACAAGTTATCACCTATTTAAATATGATTTAATTAATTAATTAAAGAGTTTAATTGATTAATTAAATAGGTTTGGTTTGCAATTAAATTGCAAAGTCCCTAGCATGACTTGAAACCAAATCTAGATTATTGGATGTGTAGTATAAATTAAATTTATATTTAAAGTGTTTAAATATGAATTTAATTAATGAAAAATTAATTAATAGAGATTAATTAATTAATTTATATTTGATATAAATTGATTAGAAGAAGAAAAATAATTATTTTGGGTTAAGAACTCAAAATTAAGACACAGGGGCATTTTGGTCATTTCACAGTGTGACACGTGGCATCATGAGATGGTGACATATGTGATTACACATAAGCTTGCCAAATGTTTTTTAATCATGTAAGATGATTAAAATCAAGATTACATATAGGTTTGACACTTGGCACAATGTGATTGGGTCACTTAAACCTAGAGCTAATCAAAGGGTGACATGTGGCAAGGGTTTAATGTGTTAACCTAGCTATTTAAGTGTTGTTATGAAAAGAAAAACAACCAGCAGCCACTCCTCTCCTTTGTCATGCCACTTTGAGGCATTTCATCTATTCTTCTTCATCTCACATCAATTCAAAGAGATTAGCCATCAATCTCTTGAATTAAAAACACTAGAAATTGTTTCTAGTGTCCTGTTTACATCTCTAATATCTTAAAAGGTAGAACTTGAATTTCTAATTAATAGAAAAAGCTTTAGAAGTTGTTCAAGGGCTGCCATAGGTTTTCTTGGTGTGGACAAGCTAGAGGGACAACATCTGGTGTCCTGAAGACGAATCTCAAAGGCGCAGACACGCTACAGTGCATCAAGAGGTTAGTGTAATCGTTCTTGATTTAAGCTAGGGTTCTAAAATTAATCTGATTAATTTTAAAATCTTAAATGGCAAATACAGATCCAAAAACATATTAAAAGAGTTTTAATATGTTGTTTATCTTTGAAATCAAATAGATAAAAATAAATCTTTCATGATGCATGTGACCCTAGGTGCAAATTTTTGAATTCAATGGTATAAACTTGTGTTTTTCACGCTTCCGTTCCTTCAATTGGTATCAGAGCCACTATATTTGCCATTTAGATTGTTGATTATATGATTTTATTGTGTGATTTGATCATGAGATGATTGATCCATTGCTGGTTGCAATGGATGTGTGGTGGCACACAAGGTGAAGCCACCATTGGTGGCGGCAACAATGGTTTTTCAAGGTGGCGCAAGGTTTGCTTTTTAATTTACAATTGTTGTATGATCTAAAAGCTCATCCTATGTCTAATTAAATTGTTTAATTAGAATTTTAATCACACAATTAAATTATGATTCAAATCAGAATTTTTAAAATTGTTTGAATGTGATTCAAATCTGAATTTTAAAAGTTGTTTGAATGTGATTCAAATCTGAATTTTTAAAGTTGTTTGAATCATATTTAAATCTGATTTTTTTAAATTGTTTGAATAAAAATTCAGATCTGATTTTTTAAAAAATGTTTAAATGTGATTCAAATCTGATTTTTTAAAAAATGTTTGAATGTGATTCAAATATGAATTTTTAAAGTTGTTTGAATGTGATTCAAATCTGAATTTTTAAATTTATTTGAATGAGATTCAAATCTGAATTTTTAAATTTATTTGAATCATATTTAAATCTAGATTTTTAAGTTGAATATGAGATATTCAATTTAATTTAAGTATGTATGTTTTATTTAATTGTTAAATAGTGATATGCATGATGGATGATCATGGACTATAAAAGACCAATGTGATTGGATTTATTTCTTTTATGTTTCTTTGGGATTGTAAATTAATTAATTTATTTTAATTTATTTTGGACATGTATTATTAAGTTTGTAATAATTTTTGGGTTGTAATTTCATTTATTTAAGTTCTTGTAAATTCGCCTTGGTATGCCAAGGATTACTATGTAATATTGGATTGCAAGAAGTTCAAGGAGGTCAAGAGCATTGGTGGGACCAGTGAAAGGAATTCAAGATCAAGTGTTGATTATGTACTCCTTCAGCAACTCTTGTAAAATGAATGAATGAAATGCACCTAGGAATGCCCTAATTCAATTCTTGGTGGCTTAGAATTGAATCCCTTAGAAAGTCCATGATCATACCATATTTACTGCTTATCCATGAATGCATGAGATGTATGGGAATGTATGCAATTATATGATATATGCATGTTAAATGGATAATGCGCAAAGTGAGACCTTAATAGTAATTAGAATGACCACAAAATCTTCCAAACAAATGATTAAGTTGGAAATGCTATAATTAAAGTAATTATAACATAGGCCCTCCATTGGGGCAATTATTTTAAGAAATTTTAAATAGTTGCATGAGATGCAATTAATTTAAGAGATTTTCTTAAGAATAATTGTTAAGCATGAGATGTTGTAAATATGTAAATGGTTTTGTGGCCAATATTGGATGTACCTGAGGACATTAAAATTATTTGCATAATTACTGGCTCAATGGGATCAACTTAACTAATGCAAGATAAGTCAATAATGGATGTACCTGAGATTTTGAGCATTAGGGGCTAGGTAAAGGATTGAATCTCACATGAAATGTGATGGGCAAGGAGTTGCTCACTTATAGTTTATTGTAATTCCAAAAATGGATGTACCTGAGGATGATCAATAGAATTATAAGAATTCAATCACCCACTAGAAATCTATCCAACTAGGATTTCCGTTTTCTACTTTGGAAGTGTGGGATTCGCTAAGTTAGTGGGAGGACCAATTTGATTAAAAGACCATAATCATTTTGGTTAATTACATGATACATTTACTAATTAATCTGGTTATTTTCTACAATTAATTTTCTGATAAAAATGAGCACAAAACAACCACCGCCATCCAATATCCTTGCAAGCATACTTGATCACAATAGGTTGACAGGACCTAATCTGTCTGATTGGCTAAGAAATTTGAAACTTGTCCTGAACCTTAAACATATAGGATATGTTCTAGATTCAATTGTTCCTGGTCCCTTACCTCCAGAGGCCACACAAGAGGAACATGAAACTTTGGACAAGTGGAAGGAGCATGATATGAGAGCTAAGTGTTACATGCTTGCTTCCATGAGTAATGAGTTACAGAAGTAACATGAGAATATGCAGAGTGCGAGTGAGATCCTCCTTCACCTACAAGAGTTATATGGTGAGCACAACAAGAATGCTAGGTATGAGATATCTAGACAGCTATTCCGTATGAGGATGTCTGAGGGACAGAATGTTGGGGATCATGTCCACAAGATGATTCGGCTGATTGAGCAGTTGGAACATCTTGACTTCAACATGGATTTCCAACTACAGACGGATTTGATCCTTTAGTCCCTTCCTGAGTCTTTTGGGAATTTTGTGACAAATTTCCATATGACTAAACAGGAATGCACCTTAGCTGGTTTACTCAACATGCTGGTTATTGCCCAAAAGAATATGCCAGGCAATAAAGGAAAAGAGGTAGCTTTGGTTGCATCTTATTCTGCTGGAAAGTCTAACAAGAAGAAGGGCAATAAGAAAAAGAAACCTCAGATTCCTGGTCCTTCCAAGAAAATAGCTAAACAGAAAATGAAGACTAAAGCTGATGGAGGAAAAGGAAAGTGTTTCCACTGCCAAAAGGATGGGCACTGGAAAAGGAACTGCCCAGAGTATCTTGCTTCTCTGAAGGACAAGAAGGATACACCTTCGGAAGGTATGTCCATATCTTGTTATTTAGATTCTAATGATACTCATAGTTCATCTACAGCTTGGGTTTAAGATACTGGTGCTAGTTCTCACATTTCTAATGATATGCAGGAACTAGCAAGCAAGATGCGACTTGCGTTCTCAAGATATTAGAGTCCGGATTGGCAATGGCTCAACTGTTGAAGCTTTAGCCATAGGATCTAAATCTTTTTACATGTTTGGACATGTTTTGTGTTTGGATAATATTTTTTATGTACCTGATGCTTTTAAGAACATCATTTCTATATCTAGTTTGACTAGAAATGGCTATGAATTTCAGTTCACAGATGATGTTTGCAATATTTATTTTGGAAATAAATATGTTGGTTCGGCTTATATGAATGATGGTCTTTATTATTTGGATAATAATGACAAACACAAATTGAATGCAAGTGATCTAAAAGAATGCAATGCCATGGTGAAAACCAACTCAAGTTCAAAATATATTTGGCACTTAAGGTTATGTCATGTTGCAGAAGATAGGATTGCAAAACTGGAGAAAATGGGGATTTTATCCTCATTGGGCTCTGAGCTTACTCCAACTTGTGAATCTTGCCTTTAGGGCAAAATGACTAGATCATCCTTTGTTGGACAAGGGCTAAGAGCTGAAAATATTTTGGAGATAATACATAGTGATATATGTGGTCCATTTAAAGAAATGGCTAGAGGGGGTTTTCATTATTTTATTACCTTTACTGATGATAAATCAAGGTTTGGGTATTTGTATTTGATGAAATACAAACATGAATCCTTTGAAAAGTTTAAGGAATTTAAATCTGAAGTAGAAAATCAAACAGGAAAGAGTATTAAAGCTCTTCGATTAGATCGTGGAGGTGAATATTTGAGTACTGAATTTGATGAATACTTGAGAGAGCACGGCATTGTTTCTCAGCTGACTCCTCCAGGAACGCCACAGCTAAATGGTGTATCTGAAAGGAAAAATCGTACCCTATTGGATATGGTATGTAGTATGATGAGCTATACTGATATGCCAATCTTCTTTTGGGGATTTGCATTAGAATCAGCTTTGTATATTCTGAATAGGATTCCATCAAAATCAGTTTCTTCCACACCTTATGAGATATGGCATGGAAGAAAACCAAGTCTTAAGCATGTTAAGATTTGGGGTTGTCCAGCTTATATCAAAAAGCTACACACTGATAAATTGGAGACCAGATCAGAAAAAGGTCGATTTGTTGGATATCCAAAAGATAGTTTTGGATATTATTTTTATTTGCCTACTTCACAAAAGGTTGTGATAAGTAGAGATGCCACATTTCTTGAACAACAGTTTGTTCAAGAAGGAGGCAAAGGAAGGCAAATAGAGTTAGAATTGGAGAATTCTGACCAACCAACAGATCAGATGGATATAGATCCATCTAGTCAACCTATACCCGTTTATGAAACATCTACAGCTGTTCCTCGTAGAACAACCAGGGTATCTCACCCACCAGTGAGATATGGTTTTCTTCATGAAGAAGAACAAGAGTTGTCTACTCATGAAGAAGTAGATCATGGTGATGATCCACTTACCAATGAAGAAGCTATATCAGATATAGACTCTTCAAAATGGATTGATGCTATGAAATCTGAAATTGATTCCATGTATAAGAATCAAGTTTGGGATCTTGTTGACCCACCTGAAGGTATTGTACCTATAGGGAACAAATGGGTTTTCAAGAAGAAAAATGGTTCTGATGGAAAGGTAGAGACCTATAAGGCAAGGCTAGTAGCGAAAGGGTTTCACCAAAGGCAAGGAATCGACTATGAGGAGACTTTCTCGCCTGTTGCCATGCTTAAATCAATTAGGATTTTATTAGCAATAGCTGCATACTATGATTATGAGATTTGGCAGATGGATGTCAAAACAAATTTTCTCAATGGATACATTGAAGAAAACATTTTCATGGAACAACCTAGGGGTTTTGAATCCCAAGATGGTTCCAAGGTATGCAAGCTAAAGCGATCCATTTATGGGTTGAAACAAGCTTCGAGGAGTTGGAATATCCGTTTTGATGAAGCCATTAAATCCTTTGGTTTTATAAAAAATGAGGATGAGCCATGTGTATATAAGAAGGTTAGTGACAGTGCTATCACTTTCCTTGTCTTATATGTGGATGACATATTGTTGATGGGTAATGACACAGGTATGTTGACAACTATAAAGGTATGGTTGTCAAATACATTCTCCATTAAAGACTTAGGGGAGGCAACCTATATTCTTGGGATTCACATCTATAGAGATAGAGCGAAAAGAATAATTGGTTTATCTCAAAGTCTATACTTGGAAAAGGTGTTAAAGAGGTTTAACATGCTTGATTCCAAGAGAGGATTGTTACCAGTGAGACATGGTATCCACCTTTCTAAAGAGATGTCTCTAAAGACACCTGAAGAAAGAGAAAAGATGGCTAGGATTCCATATGCTTCGGCTATTGGAAGTTTAATGTATGCAATGTTGTGTACTAGGCCGGATATCGCATATGCTGTTAGTTTGACTAGCAGGTATCAATCCAATCCAGGTTTGGAACACTGGATAGCTGTCAAGAATATCCTTAAGTACTTGAGAAAAACTAAGGATTTATTCTTGATTTATGGAGGTGGAGACTTGCAATTGGATGGTTATACTGATTCTGATTTCCAATCAGATATCGATGATAGAAAGTCTACCTCTGGATATGTGTTCATTTGTAATGGAGGTGCAGTCAGTTGGAAGAGTTCCAAACAGAGCATGACTGCAGATTCCACTACTGAGGCTGAGTATATTGCTGCATCAGATGCTGCAAAGGAAGCTGTTTGGATAAAGAAGTTCGTGATAGAACTTACAATAGTTCCTTCCATTGAGTCGGCGGTTCCATTACCTTTGTGACAACAATGGAGCAGTCATACAGGCTAAGGAGCTAAGGTCTCACCCAAAATCCAAACACATAGAAAGGCACTACCACATTATCAGAGATATAGTTGGGCAAGGCGATATAGCCATGCAGAAAATAGCATCAGCTAAAAATCCAGCTGATCCATTCACTAAGCCTATGTCACAGACTCAGCTAGACCGACATCTTGAGAAGATGGGTCTAAGATATTGGAATGAATGGCTCTAGTGCTAGTGGGAGATTATTAGTAGTATGCCCTAGAGCATACCATTTAGTATGTATCTTGTACATATTTTTATTAATAAAAGGCATTTCCACTTTTCCGTTTACATAATATATTTATGTGTAATAGAAAAGGTCCATTGATATTTTGTTAGAAATATTATTCTTAAGTTGTTAAGAAAATGAGTGATAATATTTCTAGCACAAAGTATCACAAATAGGTTCACAATCGAGGATACTTCATAATAAGGACATGACTTATCCAGAAAGATTATATTCATGTTTGTTCCCAAGTTATTTATATGAGATATAAATAAGATGGAATGGTGAGTCTCATGCCATATAACAAACATGATAGGCACTTATAAATGATAAGTAGGCTGAACCAGTAACACTTATGACAAGCACATAGAGTTTACTCTTGTCAATGTTTTGTCATAAATCATATCAGTGCATATAATCTTTAGACCTGAGATAGCACAGTTATCTTGTATATAGGTAGTTTGAGTTTGATACTGCTTTCATACTTGTATGGGTATATGGGCATCTGTTGGCTCCTACTAGTTATATATGGATGTAGGTGTTGATCAAGATGGAATCTGTTCCTCTAAGTAAATAGAGATAAAATCCTATGTTCATTTAATTGTTCTTGATGTTTCAATTTCCTGGCCAGGACAGATAGATTTATTCAGAAAAGAGTTTCTGATGAGAAAATCTTTTTAATCAAGAACTGGAATTAAAAGAGAACATAATATTCATAGCAAATGGAGTTTGACATAAACCATGACTCCAGCTTGAGTTGGGATTTTATAACAGAGAGATTCTAGTGCATGGTAACATATGATTATAAGTTCATTTAAGGTAAACCTTATTACTAATTGGGTGGCCATGGCATGCTATGCTAGGTGTTAACCATGGTCTATGAGGTTCATAAAATGATTTAGAGAAATCATTTATGGTAAGAAAGAGTTCTGATGATATTAAGAGTTGATATCATGTCTCATTGCCAATTAGTGATGAGCCTAGTAAGTCACACACATACACAAGTTATCACCTATTTAAATATGATTTAATTAATTAATTAAAGAGTTTAATTGATTAATTAAATAGGTTTGCTTTGCAATTAAATTGCAAAGTCCCTAGCATGACTTGAAACCAAATCTAGATTATTGGATGTGTAGTATAAATTAAATTTATATTTAAAGTGTTTAACTATGAATTTAATTAATGAGAAATTAATTAATAGAGATTAATTAATTAATTTATATTTGATATAAATTGATTAGAAGAAGAAAAATAATTAGTTTGGGTTAAGAACTCAAAATTAAGACACAGGGGCATTTTGGTCATTTCACAGTGTGACACGTGGCATCATGAGATGGTGACATATGGAATTACACATAAGCTTGCCAAATGTTTTTTAATCATGTAAGATGATTAAAATCAAGATTACATATAGGTTTGACACTTGGCACAATGTGATTGGGTCACTTAAACCTAGAGCTAATCAAAGGGTGACATGTGGCGAGGGTTTAATGTGTTAACCTAGCTATTTAAGTGTTGTTATGAAAAGAAAAGCAACCAGCAGCCACTCCTCTCCTTTGTCAAGCCACTTTGAGGCATTTCATCTATTCTTCTTCATCTCTCATCAATTCAAAGAGATTAGCCATCAATCTCTTGAATTAAAAACACTAGAAATTGTTTCTAGTGTCCTGTTTACATCTCTAATCTCTTAAAAGGTAGAACTTGAATTTCTAATTAATAGAAAAGACTTTAGAAGTTGTTCAAGGGCTGCCATAGGTGTTCTTGTTGTGGACAAGCTAGAGGGACAACATCTGGTGTCCTGAAGACGAATCTAAAAGGCGCAGACACGCTGCAGTGCATCAAGAGGTTAGTGTAATCGTTCTTGATTTAATCTAGGGTTCTAAAGTTAATCTGATTAATTTTAAAATCTTAAATGGCAAATACAGATCCAAAAACATATTAAAAGAGTTTTAATATATTGTTTATCTTTGAAATCAAATAGATAAAAATAAATCTTGCATGATGCATGTGACCCTAGGTGAAAATTTTTGAATTCAATGGTATAAACTTGTGTTTTTCACGCTTCCGTTCCTTCAATGGCTGCAATGTTCCAACAAATGGCTGGTAATGTGCCTACTCAAGCCCCAATACAGACACCAGTGGTACAACCATGGTCTTCTGCAAGGCAGTATGACAAATTGATGAAATATGGGGCTACAGAGTTCAAGGGGACAGTAGATCCTCTAGAGGCAGAACAGTGGTTAGAAAGGATGGATCGGGTATTCAAGAAATTGCACTGCACAGAGGAGCTCAGATTTGAATACTCAGTATCTTTGCTATAGGGAGATGCTTATGACTGGTGGAAAACCATTCCCCACAGTTTGGTAGAACATGCAGTGCTAACCTGGAGTGACTTTCTCAGGTAATTCAGACAAAAATATGTCCCTGATGCTTATGTAGATTAGAAACTGCAAGAGTTCCTAAGTCTGAAACAGGGGAGTAAATCGGTGGCTGAATATGAAAGGGAATTTTTTTACCTGAGCCATTATGCAGTAAGTCTACTTTCTACCAGTAGGGAGAGATGTAAGAGGTTTGAAATCGGCTTGAAGCCTAGTATCAGATTACAAGTGGTTGAATTCAAACATAACAACTTCTCTGAACTTATTTCTCAAGCACTAGAATTAGAAAGAATTGAATCTGAAGCAGCTTCTGAGAAAAAGAAATCAGAGAAGACAGAAAATGAGGGAAAGTCAGTAGAACAGAGTTCTAGTGGTCTTACTGGAAAGAGGAAAAACTTTGGGGGATACAACAGAGATAGTAAGAAGTCCGGTAGAGAAAGATCTTCTGGACAGAAACCACCTCGATCCGATCAGCAAACTCAACAGAAACCCAGGAATGCGCTGTTAGATCGACTTTGTGCAACTTGTGGTAAACCACGTAGTGGGGTATGTTATAGAGCCGTAGGAGCATGTTTTAACTGTGGAGAGACTGGCCATTTTGCTAGGGATTGTGTAAATCCAGGTCGTTCTGGATCATTTACTACACCAAAGGGATCAACCCAAGTTTCTACCCCAAAGAGTTCACCACCAGTTAATAGAGGCAAAGGTAGAGGTAGGGATAGTACACCTAGAAGTCAGAGTACTGTGAATCAGCCAGAACAGGGTGATGCTCCAGCTGGAGTATACGCTATATGGCAAAGAGAAGAGACTTAGACTTTTGATATTATTGCTGGTACTTTCTCAAATAGTAACTAAGATATATATATGTATTGTTTGACCTGGAGTTTGCATACTTTTATGTTAGTGTTATAACTATATATTCTATTGTTATTCCTTTACAGGGGAATAAATTTTGATGCATTAGTGATTAGCCCTTTAAAATAAGGACTGTGATAATAAGTGAAATTAGTTTTGAAAGAGTTTATTGGCGAAAAGTATTTTCTAACACACCATAAATTATAAAGTTAATTGGCGAGCCTACTTAATGGAAGGCAAGAGGACGTAAAAGTAAGATGCAGTAATGGAATTGCTCTAGATGAGGGCAAGGAGGTTACTGTTAGAAATTGCTAATGGATATTGTAATCAGAATAAGATTCGAATATCAGTAAATTCGAAAAGGATAAAATATCGAAAAATTTGATCTATTGGGATGTATCGTAGTAACTATGCAATGTTCTTGATGTTTATACTGTAAGCTGTAGATTACAGTACTGACTTGAGATTATTGTGTAGAGCTACATACCACCCGATAGTATACCTATATAAGGATAGTTACCAACGGCATCTGTTTTGGTATAGTTATGCCAGGACAGAATTTAATTGTTAGAAATAAGTTTGACAATCCTACTTAGGGATCTAAAACTCAAAGGTTAGAATATCGAAAGGTTATAATTCAGTACAAAAGAAAGTAAGTTATAGAATATTGACAGATAAAAAGAGTTATGGAAGTAAAAATTCGAACAGTTGGTTCAAATATAACAAAGAAATGTTACGAATGTGAGGAAGACTATGGACTAGAATGGTCAGAGGACCAATGACTAGATAAATGATTCTAACATGACCTCAAGGGTCATTCAAGAAGGAACATGAATCGAAATATTAGACAGGACAATAGTAAGAGAAGATTGGTGTTATACAAACAAATTAAATGTTGTATTAGATTGTTAAAAGTCTTATACAAATTCGAGAGAAAGAAGATTATACGATCATATAGAAAGGAGAAAATAAACGTATGACTATTGTAAGATGGCTATTGAGAAAAATTTCGTGGACGAAATTTATTTTAAGGGGGGGAGAATTGTAACACCGCTAAGTTCGGTAGTGCGTTCTACTGTTCTGGTGACCAGTGTTGTCCGGACAGCTAGAATGCCTAGAACTACACTTCGATATGAGTGAGGAGACATTAAATAATGAAATACAAGAAAAGAAAATACAAGAAAACAAAGGAAAAATAATAGTAAAGAAATGCAACCAAGTTAAGCGAGCTAAGAACCCTAGCGATGGGTGACCGCACGGGGAAGTCACGGCATGGACCGTTGACTAGCCCTGGACCGCGGGGAACCCTGAAAAATATTTTTAAGACTTAAAGAGACACCTATTGAAGTATAAATATCAAAAGAAATATTAAAGAAAAATTAAATCATTAGTACAAAGAAAAGTGAGAAACCGAAAAACGGACAAAACCCGGTATTACCGAAAAATCGGGAATGCAACCCGAACAGGGGCATTGTGGTCATTTGACACCCCGAGTTGTCTTTTGACTTAAATGTCCATTAAAAATACATGATATTACACTTGGAAAATGTCATGAAAAATTAAATTGGTGGTACCTAAAGTAAATAGCAAAAATTGGGAGCTTAATGTGAGAAATTGGGAATTTAAGATTAAATAAATATTTAATCACCCATGGTGCTCCACTAACTCACCTAAGTGGACCACTACATCCTCATTTTTGGACAGATTGTCATCTTCTTCAACCTTCCCAAACAGCAGCCGATTTGCTCCCAAGAAGAACTCCATGGCCAAAGCTTCCAAGCTCCATGCATGAACTCCAATCTTCACTTTCAAGCCATAATTTCTTGTAAGTCTCTCCATTAAAAGTGATCCTTACACAATGGGCAGTAGATAGGCAGCAAGAAGACCAAGTTTTTTAGGAGTTTTGAAGAATTTCCAAAATGGTAAGTTTGTATTTTTGAATATTGCTTTGTTAAAGTTTGTAAGCATGTTATGGGTGTTTGAATTATGAAGAAACTTTTGAGGTTTGATGTTGAATGGGAATGTGTAATTTTGGCAGCCATGGAAATACCTTGAAGGCAGGTTATTTGTGCTTGTAAATGGTGAATTAAATGATTGATTAAATGTATATTGTGTAGGAAATTGTTTAGGTGTTGTATACTTAGTATATGTAAATGTAAAATGAAATTTAAAGCTTGGAAAGTAATGGAATGTAAGTGTACCATTGTGGCAGTTTGCTAACCCTTGAAGAATGCTGGAATTCATGCTTGGTTTATGGAATAATGATGTTAAAATGTGTTGGTTGTTATGGCAGTTTGAATGTATGCATAGTGGTGTGAAGGTTGGACATGTGAATGAGCTTGGTTATGGAGTTAAATTGTTGTAAATTGAGTTGGGCAAATTCTGCACTTGTTGGTGCACATTGAATGTAATTGTAAGCTGCCAAAATGACCTATAATGTGTTGTGAATTATGTTTAGGTCATGGTACAACCAGAATTAGTTTGAATGTTAAGTTTGGTGAGTGTTAAAAGTGATGTTTGATATGTATGCAAGAATTACAATAAGGCAGTTTGTGTTTTAGGCCTATAACTTTAAGTGTGTGGCTCCAATTGGTATGAGACCAAATGGAGGTGAAACTAGGCACAAAATGTGCCAACTTTCATGAAGGAAGCTTGCCAAAATTCTGCTTGCAAGGTAGCTTGAAAAATGACCAAATCCGGATTAAGTGCAATTGAAGCCTGAAAACTGACCATTTGGGCAGCAGTTAGTGTTTAGGCCATAACTCACTCAAAACAGGTCCAATTGACCTGAAATTTTAAACATGAATAGTTAAGACCCATATCTACAAGTCTTATGAAGACATCAAAGCCGAGAAATGACCATAAGCAAGTCAAACAGCTTGCACAAGTTCGGATCCAAAAACTGGCTAAACCTAAAATGACCTAAAGTGACCTAAAATGACCAATTTTGGTGCAATTTGACCAGCAATAGTAAAATGACCATAACTTGGTCTACATAACTCGGAATGACCTGAAATTTTGCCCCGCGTTCCATAAGACATAGATCTACAAGTTTGAAGTTTTGACTGAAACCCGAAAACTGAGGCAACTAGGTCGTCCGGCTAGGTCAAACTAGTATCCCGGAATCCAGCAAATCGCAAGAAAATGCAGTATACACGGAAATGAATTTGGTAACATGTACCAACCCTAAAAGACTATCGAATGTGACATATTAATGACATTAAAACATAAATTACCTAGAATGTACCAAGAGTCGACATAGTAGGTTGACTAAGCGAATAAATGAATTCAGTGAATTAATTATCAAGCATTATCGTTAGAGACAGTTTAAATGAGTACTGAAACACTTCAAATTGTGTTTCTCAGTTAGCAAAGACTCAGGGAGGGGAAGGAAACACTGAGTCAGAGCCAAGAGACAGTTATCAGAGGTTTGTGCACAATAATTATTTCTTTTGAATTTTTCAATTGAAATAAATTATGATTATTTCTATGTTATTATTTTAAATTGTGTTTGTGCACAATAAGTTTGACTTCTCATTTTCTACTTAAAAATTTAATTCAACATTATAGTTTTAAATTGTGTCCGTGCACAATACTTTTATATTCACTGCTTTTTACTAGCAAATTTATGTAGAGAAATGAGTTATGAATAAATTTTGATTGCTTTGGTTTTGGGAATATTATTTGGAACTTATTGTATTGCCAACTTTGCAAATGGAAATTTTGAGATAAAATGTGATTTATGGTTTGTATGAAATATTGTGATTTGAAATTGTTTTGATTCACATTTGGCATGACACTGTTGATATATTCCTCCCTCTTTGACTTATCAGTCTGGGGTGAGTGTGATTATGTTCCTCCCTCTTTGACTTCCCAGTCTGAGGTGAGTGTGGATGAGTACTCATTATTCAGCTAGCTTCCTCCCTCATTGATTTCGATTATTGGGGTGAGTGTGTCTTGTCGTGGTGTACAACACGGCATGTGTGGAAAATCTGTGTCATGGCCTAAATTATGTTATCGATTGGCAACATTGTATTATTCAGTTATTTGATCGAATTGTGTTATTGATTTGCAAAACGGTATTATTCAGTTATTTGATCGAATTGTGTTATTGATTTGCAAAACGGTATTATTCAGTTATTTGATCGAATTGTGTTATTGATTTGCAAAACGGTATTATTCAGTTATTTGATCGAATTGTGTTATTGATTTGCAAAACGGTATTATTCAATTACTTGATCAAATTTGTGTTAGGTGAATTTTGTAAATTGTGAAATGGAATTGTGAATCATTTGATTTGTGAACTGTCAATAAAAGATTTATATATCGCATTTCAAATTGTTATTGTGCACCACTGAGTAAATTTTACTCAATGATAGCTTTCATTCATTGTCGCGCAGTAGACAGATCGACAGTGAAGCGCACTAGGCTGCTAGTACTACATTGAGAGATCATCGGGTATATTGAGTATACCACATTTTGCATTTTGTACTGTAATGTATGTTCACTGTATGTATATATTATTCTTGGTTTTGAGCAGTTGTAAAATAAAATTGTACATTAAAGTTGTAAAATAAATTATGAGTTATTTTGACTTGTAAAAATTGTATTATATTTCTTGTATCTCAGTCTTTGAAAAATTACTATGGATTTGAGTTGAGAAATATGTTGTGTTGAGAAACATGTTGGAGTTGAGATTTGGAAATATATATTGAAGTGCTTTTTACAGTGTTTTTCAAGAACTGCTTTTTCCAAAATACGATGGCACTCTGCCCAAATTTTTACGAAATTCCAAATTTAAATGTGTTAGTTCTATCACTTGATTGAAAAGTTTTTTAACACTGTAAATAGTGCTCACCATCAGAAAAGAAGTAAGAAAAGTTTTTAAAATCCCTTGTAGTGTATTTAATGGGTTATCAGTAGACGGAGTTTGTAATTCATTAGGTATACTACGGGATCATGTTATGCCTTACAGAGGGGTAGGGTGTGATATGCTTTAGTGGTATCAGAGCTAGTTTTTTTTAAATTCTGTTTTCACGTGTTACTTGAAGATTCTTTCTTCATAGTACAACTGCTCAATATCATTGTCTGATACATACAGTACATTACATTATAAATATGCACTAATGGGAGGAAATCTCCTTGTGTTATTTGTTTAGGAGGTCTAAGATCCTCGCATTGACTATGGAAGAGGGTGATCGTTCAGTCGATCAATCTATAGAGGCTGAGGTGCAAGGGGATGCCCCACCGCATAATATCGATGGTCCAAAGAAGACCAGCATGATCGCATGATTCAGCCTCGATTCGGGCCAAAGATGGCTGTTTGTAGTATGCCCTAGAGCATACCATTTAGTATGTATCTTGTACATATTTTTATTAATAAAAGGCATTTCCACTTTTCCGTTTACATAATATATTTATGTGTAATAGAAAAGGTCCATTGATATTTTGTTAGAAATATTATTCTCAAGTTGTTAAGAATATGAGTGACAATATTTGTAGCACAAAGTATCACAAATAGGTTCACAATCGAGGATACTTCATAATAAGGACATGACTTATCCAGAAAGATTATATTCATGTTTGTTCCCAAGTTATTTATATGAGATATAAATAAGATGGAATGGTGAGTTTCATGCCATATAACAAACATGATAGGCACTTATAAATGATAAGTAGGCCGAACCAGTGACACTTATGACAAGCACATGGAGTTTACTCTTGTCAATGTTTTGTCATAAATCATATCAGTGCATATAATCTTTAGACCTGAGATAGCACAGTTATCTTGTATATAGGTAGTTTGAGTTTGATACTGCTTTCATACTTGTACTGTGTATGGGTATATGGGCATTTGTTGGCTCCTACTAGTTATATATGGAGGTAGGTGTTGATAAAGATGGAATCTGTTCCTCTAAGTAAATAGAGATAAAATCCTATGTTCATTTAATTGTTCTTAATGTTTCAAGTTCCTGTCCAGGAAAGATAGATTTATTCAGAAAAGAGTTTCTTATGAGAAAATCTTTTTAATCAAGAACTGGAATTAAAAGAGAACATAATATTCATAGCAAATGGAGTTTGACATAAACCATGACTCCAGCTTGAGTTGGGATTTTGTAACAGAGAGATTCTAGTGCATGGTAACATATGATTATAGGTTCATTTAAGGTAAACCTTATTACTAATTGGGTAGCCATGGCATGCTATGCTAGGTGTTAACCATGGTCGATGAGGTTCATAAAATGATTTAGAGAAATCATTTATGGTAAGAAAGAGTTCTGATGATATTAAGAGTTGATATAATGTCTCATTGCCAATTAGTGATGAGCCTAGTAAGTCACACACATACACAGGTTATCACCTATTTAAATATGATTTAATTAATTAATTAAAGAGTTTAATTGATTAATTAAATAGGTTTGCTTTGGAATTAAATTGCAAAGTCCCTAGCATGACTTGAAACCAAAATCTAGATTATTGGATGTGTAGTATAAATTAAATTTATATTTAAAGTGTTGAAATATGAATTTAATTAATGAGAAATTAATTAATAGAGATTAATTAATTAATTTATATTTGATATAAATTGAATAGTAGAAGAAAAATAATTAGTTTGGGTTAAGAACTCAAAATTAAGACACAGGGGCATTTTGGTCATTTCACAGTGTGACACGTGGCATCATGAGATGGTGACATATGGGATTACACATAAGCTTGCCAAATGTTTTTTAATCATGTAAGATAATTAAAATCAAGATTACATATAGGTTTGACACTTGGCACAATGTGATTGGGTCACTTAAACCTGGAGCTAATCAAAGGGTGACCTGTGGCGAGGGTTTAATGTGTTAACCTAGCTATTTAAGTGTTGTTATGAAAAGAAAAGCAACCAGCAGCCACTCCTCTCCTTTGTCACACCACTTTGAGGCATTTCATCTATTCTTCTTCATCTCTCTTCAATTCAAAGAGATTAGCCATCAATCTCTTGAATTAAAAACACTAGAAATTGTTTCTAGTGTCCTGTTTACATCTCTAATCTCTTAAAAGGTAGAACTTGAATTTCTAATGTAACACCCTCCCGGTAGCGATTCCGTACATTCTACTGTTCTGGTGACCGGTGTCGGTCCGGACAGCTAGAACGTTCGGAAAAATATTTAAACTTAAGTGAGGAACCATAATTAACTCAAATATTAATAAGAAAAATTTAGTAAAAATTTTAGAAATAAAATACAACCAAGTCAAATGAGCCGGTGCCCAAGCGATGGGTAATCGGAGGGAAGTTGCGGTTCTCGCAACGAGGAGCCCTAGACCCGAGGAAAAATTCATAAAATAATTTTTGGGACTTCAGAGAAGGGTCATTGAGGTTCCTATGGCATTAGAATGCCAAGAAAATACCTAGAAAAATATTTCAATCGGTACAGACAATTTTGACCCGTTAAGCCAAACGGAGGGCATTTTGGTCATTTCGCCTTCAGAGGTGATTTTTGGCCGACTTGTCCAGTTGAGTAAACTCATGTGTGTGTCCACCATAGAATTCGGCAGCCCTAAGGAAGGAATGATTTTGATTGTTTTGATGGACTTAGAGTGGACTATAAATGGTGTTTAAGGTATGTATATGCATGGATAATGAACTAGTGTGCTAATTAAGGTGTATGGGTAAATTGAATTGGACATTAGGGTTTTGAGAAGTGAAAATTTGGCTTGGCTTAGGAAATTGTTAGAGAACATTTTAATGGTCAATTAGTGACCATTTTAGGTAAGTTGACCACAATTTGGACTGAAATATAGCATGGCAAAGTGAATGTGTAGGCTGCCTAAGGACAGCAGCAGAGTGACTGAAATTTCAGTCCACTTGGACTACCATATTTTTGGCTGTGTAGGTTCAATTGGTGTTTGGCCAATTGGACATGAAACTAGGCTTATAAAGGCACATTTTTGCTGAAGAAACCATGCCCAAAAGACTAAAGCAAGAGGACCAAAAGTTGGCCCCAATCCGGATACCCTGCAACAGCACCTGCAGAAATGACCAAATGAACTATTCATTTGGCCATAACTCACTGTAGATATGGTCAATTGACCTGAAATATTTACAGCAACAAGATAGGATATAGAAAAACAACTTTCATGAAGAACATTACCCCAAATTATGCCATTAACCCATTCAAATTATTGAACAAAGTTGAGTTATCAAAACTGCAACTCTGCAGATTTACATTTGAACAGTAATGTTTGGATGGCTATAACTCTCTCTAGAAAACTCAGATTTAGGCGATTCTTGAACCGATGGAAACCTAAGGTATGGTAGAACATTTCATAAGAAGAAAGTTAGACCAAATTATGAACTTAACTTGATCAAATTACTGACCAAAGTTGGACCAAAAATCGCGGATCCAAAATCTCAAAGATGAACGATTGCATGTGAACAGTAAACTTATTTTAGCCATAACTTGAGCTAAAAAACTCAAAATGGAGTGATTCAAAAAAGGAAATTCAACTAGACAAAGTAAGGAACAACTTTCATGTTTACCATTTCCTCAAATTCCCACTGCAACAGTGCTTAACGGAATAGTAAAGTTAAGTTTCAAAAACTGAAAATTTTGTTTCCCTTGGTTAAAGCTTAGAAATGGTATTAATGCTTAATGCCAACAAGTTTTAAATGAAAAATGTGGTATGTTTGAAGTGCCAAAGTCAGTGTACATATTTTCTATTCAAAAGTCAACTTTTTTTTGTTGACCAATGAAATGAATAGTGACACCAAAAGTTGAAATTCAAAGATTGAAGAATTTTAAAGTATCAAATGCCCTAGTATACCTAACAAGATTGGTTTGGATAGTTTGGCATGCCAATAGGGTATTGTTTTAGCAGTACTGCGAAAGGCTTTATGCCTGTATTCATGGCTTTATGCCCGTATTCATGGCTTTTATGCCCGTATGCATGGCTTTTATGCCCGATTATGTGATATCATGGCTTTTTAGCCATACTGACTACATACATGGTTGACGTTCTGCGTCCCATGGTATGACAGCCCGAGGCACCGCGGTGCCCAGTGCCAACGACCCATTATCCAGTCCAGTCATCCAGTATAGGTTACTTGGGCAACCAAATGAATGGAAAAGCATAACTGTGAATTGATTATTAAAGAAAATACGAAAATTAAGTATCAGGAATGATTACAAAAATACAAGGAAGCTCAAGATCATGAAGAAAAAAAATAATTAACGAAATGCATGAAAAAGTTAATATCATAAAACATAATTAGCCCTCGACTAAACATTAAGTTGGTAATTATTCAGTTCTTATGAACACAATGGCTAAGAAATTATGATTTTTATTTGCATATTATATTTTCTTGTATTATTGGCACCACTAAGCTTTATGCTTAGCGCGTCGCTTTTGCAACGCGTAGGTACTGAAGATTTGGACAGAGGGCCCAGTAGACCACCGATTCGGTAAGGCAGTTCACAGTTCTGCATAGTATCCGTGTCACCTCACCGTCTACAGTGCATTGGTAGGACACTAGGTCCCATTTTGTATTTTGAGATTTTTTGTAAATTTGGTAATTAAACTCTTATTTTATCATATGTATTTGAACTTATGGAATGTATTTTGAGGTTCATGTAAATAATGAAAAATCGTATTAATGAATGTAAAAGTGAATGTTTATCTGTGATTTATACATGATATCACATGAGATGAATGATTGAGAAATGAATGGTGAAAAATGTTGAGATTTTGATATTGAAGTTTGAGAGTGATGAGATGATTGAATATGATCATAGGAAGTGTTTTTCACAGGTTCCAAGAACTGCTTTCCATTTTTAGCCAGATTTGCTTTGATTTTCTATAAAATTCTCGGAACCTCAAATAAATTATAATTTCGATAAATGGCTTAAATAAATTATATTTCACAAGTTATATTCAAAAGGAAGAATAAAAATGAATTAAGATAAAATAGAGTGCTCGGCACACTGAGTGGCATAACTTGCTCGGCTACACTGTAGTCGGGTAAGGGGTGTCACATCTAATTAATAGAAAAAGCTTTAGAAGTTGTTCAAGGGCTGCCATAGGTGTTCTTGGTGTGGACAAGCTAGAGGGACAACATCTGGTGTCCTGAAGACGAATCTCAAAGGCGCAGACACGCTGCAGTGCATCAAGAGGTTAGTGTAATCGTTCTTGATTTAATCTAGGGTTCTAAAATTAATCTGATTTATTTTAAAATCTTAAAAGGCAAATACAGATCCAAAAACATATTAAAAGAGTTTTAATATGTTGTTTATCTTTGAAATCAAATAGATAAAAATAAATCTTTCATGATGCATGTGACCCTAGGTGAAAATTTTTGAATTCAATGGTATAAACTTGTGTTTTTCACGCTTCCGTTCCTTCAATTGGTATCAGAGCCACTATATTTGCCATTTAGATTGTTGATTATATGATTTAATTGTGCGATTTGATCATGAGATGATTGATCCATTGCTGGTTGCAATGGATGTGTGGTGGCACACAAGGTGAAGCCACCATTGGTGGCGGCAACAATGGTTCTTCAAGGTGGCGCAAGGTTTGCTTTTTAATTTACAATTGTTGTATGATCTAAAAGCTCATCCTATGTCTAATTAAATTGTTTAATTAGAATTTTAATCACACAGTTAAATTATGATTCAAATCAGAATTTTAAAAATTGTTTGAATGTGATTCAAATCTGAATTTTAAAAGTTGTTTGAATGTGATTCAAATCTGAATTTTTAAAGTTGTTTGAATCATATTTAAATCTGATTTTTTTAAATTGTTTGAATAAAATTCAGATCTGATTTTTTAAAAAATGTTTGAATGTGATTCAAATCTGATTTTTTAAAAAATGTTTGAATGTGATTCAAATATGAATTTTTAAAGTTGTTTGAATGTGATTCAAATCTGAATTTTTAAATTTATTTGAATGAGATTCAAATCTGAATTTTTAAATTTATTTGAATCATATTCAAATCTGGATTTTTAAGTTGAATATGAGATATTCAATTTAATTTAAGTATGTATATTTTATTTAATTGTTAAATAGTGATATGCATGATGGATGATCATGGACTATAAAAGACCAATATGATTGGATTTATTTCTTTTATGTTTCTTTGGGATTGTAAATTAATTAATTTATTTTAATTTATTTTGGGCATGTATTATTAAGTTTGTAATAATTTTTGGGTTCTAATTTCATTTATTTAAGTTCTTGTAAATTAGCCTTGGTATGCCAAGGATTACTATGTAATATTGGATTGCAAGAAGTTCAAGGAGGTCAAGAGCATTGGTGGGACCAGTGAAAGGAATTCAAGATCAAGTGTTGATTATGTACTCCTTCAGCAACTCTTGTAAAATGAATGAATGAAATGCACCTAGGAATGTCCTGATTCAATTCTTGGTGGCTCAGAATTGAATCCCTTAGAAAGTCCATGATCATACCATATTTACTGCTTATCCATGAATGCATGAGATGTATGGGAATGTATGCAATTATATGATATATGCATGCTAAATGGAAAATGGCAAAGTGAGACCTTAATAGTAATTAGAATGACCACAAAATCTTCCAAACAAATGATTAAGTTGGAAATGCTATAATTAAAGTAATTATAACATAGGCCCTCCATTGGGGCAATTATTTTAAGAAATTTTAAATAGTTGCATGATATGCATTTAATTTAAGAGATTTTCTTAAGAATAATTGTTAAACATGAGATGTTGTAAATATGTAAATGGTTTTGTGGCCAATATTGGATGTACCTGAGGATATTAAAATTATTTGCTTAATTACTGGCTCAATGGGATCAACTTAACTAATGCAAGATAAGTCAATAATGGATGTACCTGAGATTTTGAGCATTAGGGTCTAGGTTAAGGATTGAACCTCACATGAGATGTGATTATTGGGGTGAGTGTGTCTTGTCGTGGTGTACAACACTGCATGTGTGGAAAAATTGTGTCATGGCCTAAATTATGTTATCGATTGGCAACATTGTATTATTCAGTTATTTGATCGAATTGTGTTATTGATTTGCAAAACGGTATTATTCAGTTATTTGATCGAATTGTGTTATTGATTTGCAAAACGATATTATTCAATTACTTGATCAAATTTGTGTTAGGTGAATTTTGTAAATTGTGAAATGGAATTGTGAATCATTGGATTTGTGAACTGTCAATAAAAGATTTATATATCGCATTTCAAATTGTTATTGTGCACCACTAAGTAAATTTTACTCAGCGATAGCTTTTCATTGCTGTCGCAAGTAGACAGACTGACAGGGCAGCAGATTAGGCTGCTAGTACTACATTGAGAGATCATCGGGTATATTGAGTATACCATATTTTGCATTTTGCACTGTAATGTATGTTCACTGTATGTATATTGTAACATCCTCCCGGTAGCAACTCCGTACATTCTACTGTTCCGGTGACCAGTGTCGGTCCGGACAGCTAGAACGTCCGAAAAAATATTTAAACTAAAGTCAGGAACCATAAATAACTCAAATATTAATAAGAAAAATTTAGGAAAAATTTTAGAAATAAAATACAACAAAGTCAAATGAGCCGGTGCCCAATCGATGGGTAACCGGAGGGAAGTTGCGGTTCTCGCAACTAGGAGCCTTAGACCCAGGGAAAAATTCATAAAATAATTTTTGGGACTCCAGAGAAGGGTCATTGAGGTTCCTATGGCATTAGAATGCCAAGAAAATATTTAGAAAAATTTTACAATCAGTACAGACAATTTTGACCCGTTAAGCCAAACGGAGGGCATTTTGGTCATTTCGCCTTCAGAGACGATTTTTGGCCGACTTGTCCAGTTGAGTAAATAATTATTATGACATAAAATATGAATTAATATTGATGAAAAATTAATTGAAAGTTAGTAGAAAAGAAAAGAAAAGAAAATGCAATAAAATGCCAAATATGACATATTGTGATGTCATTTAAAAAGCTTCCTCCAATCACAATTAAACAACCCTTTAATTAACTAATAAAAGAGACCAAAGGAGACCAAAAATTCTGGTCATCTTCTTCTTCTTCTTCTTCAGCCAAAACGTGACCCTCTCTTCTTCCTCCCTCCATGAAAATTTTCTTTCATTACCTCCATTTCCCATGAATTTCCACTATAAAACCCTAGACACCTTTCATTAAAACTTGTCCATACAACTTGGGGAAGTGTTTGGCAGCCTAGAAAAGCAAAGAAAGTGGAGTTGAAGCTTAGAAAATTCTGCCCTACAAGAGGTTAGTGCTTACTTAAGCAAAGATTTCTTTATTTCCATGTTAGGGACTTGAATTTAGTAGGAATTTGTAAATTAAATGGACTAAATTCATGTGTATACATACCATGGATTTTGGCTGCCCTAAGGAAGGAACAAGATTGAGTATTTTTGATGGACTTAAAGTGGACAAGAGATCATGTTTGAAGTACATAATTATGTGGATAATGACTTAGCTAGTTAACTAGGGTAACTAGTGTGAAATGGAGATGGGAATTAGGGTTTTGAGAAGTGAAAATTTGACTTGGCTTAGGAAATTGTTAGAAAACATTTTAATGGTCAATTAGTGACCATTTTATGTAAGTTGATCATAATTTGGACTAAAATATAGCATGGCAAAGTGAATGAGTATGCTGCCTTGTGAGTGCAGTAGGGTGACTGAAATTTCAGTCCACTTAGACAGCCATAACTTTGGCTGTGTAAGTTAAATTGGTGTTTGGCCAATTGGACATGAAACTAGACTTATAATGGCACATTTTTGCTGAAGAAACCATGCCCAAAAGACCAAAGCAAGAGGACCAAAAGTTGGCCCCAATCCGGATACTCGCAACAAAGACCTGCAGAAATGACCAAATGAATAGTAACTGTTCATTTGGCCATAACTCACTGTAGATATGGTCAATTGACCTGAAATTTTTACAGCAACAAGTTAAGACATAGACAAATAACTTTCATGAAGGAACCTACCCCAAATTATCACCAGAACCCATCCAACAAAGTGATTCCAGTCACTGTTCATGTTACTGTAGATATGGTCAATTCTGCAGTTTGGCAATCCGGCCAGCTGTGGTTTTTGGACCATATCTGGAGCTACAAAACTCCAAATGCAGTGATTCAAAAAACGAAATTCAACTAGACAAAATAAGGATTAACTTTCATGTTTACCATTTCCTCAATTCCCACTGCAATAGGGCTTAATGGAACAGTAAAGTTAGGCTTCAAAAACTAAAAATTCTGCCATCTTGGTTTTAAGCATAGAAATGGTAATGGCAATCAATTCCAACAAGTTTTAAATACAAAATGTAGTATGTTTGGGGTGTTCAAACCAATACACCTATTTTCTATCCAAAAGTCAACATTTTTGTTGACCAATGAGGTGAATAGTGACACCAAAACTTGAAATTCAAAATTTGAAATTAGAAATGCATCTAGGGGACTTTAAATTGCAATTGGCAATTAATACTAGCAAATGTAAAACTCAAAATGTGGGATCTTGGTGTAATTAGAATTAACATATCCATTAAGTATAAAAGAGTCAACATTTTGGTTGACTAGTAAGGTAAATAGTAATCAAAATGATTAGTAAATTAAGATGAAGACCTAGAACTAATTCTAAGCTTAAATGCTTAGAATTGTATGACAAATGTGGACTATGCATCTTAGTTAAAATTGTTAAAAGGAAATTAAGAGCATAAATTTGAAATCTATGAAATTTTCATGGATTACTTGAAACATGGTAAATAAGTCACCTAATTGATGTGAATAGATAGTTAAGGCTTATATGCCCATCACAAATGGAATTCATAAAATATTAATAACTCAACTTGAAATATAAAATTTGTGACTACATAAGTAGATTCTTAAATGTATAAATGAGAAAGAAAAAATGTTTTGAATACAATGGTACATGTGAACCATTGTTTAGAATTGTGAGCAATATGAATAACATAATGAATGAATAAATGAACTATATTAATGTATGAATGAGACATTAGTTCTCATTATTATAGAAAGGAGAAGTATTTTGAGTACAATGGTATAAAAGGATAATTGATGTGAATTGTGATCATATAAATGATCAAATGAATGTATGAATTATAATTGAAATTTCTCATGAAATAATGAATTCATAAAACACAATATATTAATATTTAATGATATTATGTGCCCTTGTATTGCCTAGACACGTGTGTCAGATTGGATAGATTGGCATGCCAATAGGGTATTGTTTTAGCAGTACTGCGAAAGGCTTTATACCTGTATTCATGGCTTTATGCCTGTATTCATGGCTTCATGCCCGCATCCATGGCTTTATGCCAACATTCATGGCTTTTATGCCCCATTATGTGTTATCATGGCTTTGTAGCCATACTGACTGCATACGTGGTTGACGTTCTGCATCCCATGGTATGACGGCCCGAGGCACCGTGGTGTCCAGTGCCAACGACCCGTTATCTAGTTTAGTCAGCCTGTCGTAGGTTACTTGGGCAGTGTAATTTATTGAAATAAGTTAAGAATATTAGCAATTAAAAAAATATTAGAAACTAAATAAAATAAATGAGTAAGATGACCTAAAATAAATTAGGATAGTTATTTATTAGAAAGAATCGAAATGAACTGGACAGATATCAAAATTTACTTATTATGAAATAATCTGAGACAACCTAGCAAGTATAGAGAAAATGCTAGAAGATTAGCAAAGAAAATTATAACATAAATGAATATTGCAAACGTGCTTATATAACAATATAAGCATAAATTTATTATTTTCAAATCATTTTTCTTTGTACATTATTACTGTACATTGGCAAATAAACACTTTCAAAGAAAACTAAATTAGGATTAAACATATTAAATTCCATATGAATATAAATTGAGTATTTTTATAAATTCTGTATATTGTACATTATCACTGTGAATTTCGGAATTAAACGCTTCCAAAGCGAAACAAATGAGAACAAAAGATAATTAATATTAGACACATTGTATTAAATTAAATTGATTCTTAAATATTCAAATTATGCTTCGTTTTTTCCTTATTTGTATATTTTATTTTCTTGTTCTATTATTGCACCACTAAGCAGCAATGCTAAGCGCAATGAATTTGTTTCCTCGCGCAGGTGCTTTGACTAAGATTTTTGGAGTCTAGATCTACAGAAGTGCCTGAAGCATTCAAGGTTGTCACCTCCTCAGCAATGCATGTAGATAGGGCCCATATAGATCATATTTTGTATTTTGTATAAAATGCTAGATATTGTATTATGATGTAAATTATGAAATTTTGTAATTATTTTGTAAATTATGTAAATTAAGGAAATTTGAAAACTTTGCTTATGTAATTTGAGAATGTTTACATATGAATTGAGTATGAATGGAAATGATTATGAAATTGAAATGTATGGATGAGATTTGAAATATGAGATAATTATGATTAGCATGGATAAGATTTTATTTTAGAAATATTGTTGAATTGAATTTCAAACAGGTGAATATTGAAATACGCCAAACGATAATAAAATAGGGGAAACTCTACTAGTTTCTCCATAAAAAAAAATAATTGATATTAAATTAAATGAATTCAAAATTATTAAAGAAATAAAGTAAGATAAGTTAGGGTCCTCCGGCACCGATTGTAGCACGCCTTGCTCGGCTACACTGTAGTCGGGTGATGGGTGTTACATTTATTGGTATCAGAGCGCGGTTTAGGCGTTCCTAGGCATAGATAGATAGAATGAGATAGTGTGCATAACATGCATTGCATTCATATGAGTTGAGGTGACACTAATGTAGATCTATTTTCTTGGTTATTTTAGGTTAAGGTATGGACTCAGAATCGCAGAGGGCAGTAGAAGAAGAAGTAGTAAGCCGTATTCCGGCTGGGAGTGATATTGGAAATCGGGGAGATCCTGCTCCACTAGTGCAAGAGGTGCCTGTACAACCCCAACAGGCTTTGTTTGAGCAGATGACTGGATTCTTTCGACAGATGACTGGGGTTGTTCCACCATTGTCTCAGCAGAAATCACCTCTAGGAAAAATTAGGAAGTATGGAGCTATAGATTTCAATGGTAGAAAGGAAGACGATTCTTCAGCGGCTGAGTATTGGTTAGAAAGCACTGAAAGAGTCCTGCAGCAGCTCCATTGCACACTAGAGCAGAGTTTGGAGTGTGCAGTTTCGTTGTTACAAGAAGCTGCATATCGATGGTGGGATGTCATAACCAAGGTAGTGCCACCAGCCGACGTAACTTGGAAATTCTTTCTGATAGAGTTCAGAAAGAAATATATTAACTGTGTTCATAAAGAGGAACAGAAGAGGAGTGGTGATCAGCAAAAGAGGAAATTTGAACAGTCTAGTAATAAGAGGCCGAGAGAACAGTTAAGTCAGACATCTTATCAAAGTAGGAGATCTAGACCCAGGCCTATACCCAGAAGAGATCAACTAGAAACACAAGTAGTGAGTGCGCCAGGATTAGCAAGAAAATGTGGCCATTGTAACAAGTGGCATAAAGGTGAATGTAGGGGATTGACTGGAGCCTGTTATAGATGTGGGGCCATAGACCATCGTCTGAAAGATTGTCCTAAGAGGAATTTACCACAGACCCAGACAGAGGTCGTGGAAGGACCAAACACAACAGTAACACCACTTCCAAATGTCACCCAAGCCAGAGAGGAGCAAGAAGCCCCAAATGTGAATTTAAGGTAAAGTATCCTTCCCTTCTGATATGCCTAAGTGTATAATGAAAAAAAAAAAAAAAGACTAAATAGTACAACATATATAAAAGAAGTAGACAGAGGGAGAAATAGAAAGGTAAAAGAATTATCTTAGATACCTACACCCAGTAAATTTCGAGGACGAAAATTAAATAAGAGGGGAAGAGTTGTAACATCCTCCCGGTAGCAACTCCGTACATTCTACTGTTCCGGTGACCAGTGTCGGTCCGGACAGCTAGAACTTCCGGAAAAATATTTAAACTAAAGTCAGGAACCATAAATAACTCAAATATTAATAAGAAAAATTTAGGAAAAATTTTAGAAATAAAATACAACCAAGTCAAATGAGCCGGTGCCCAATCGATGGGTAACCGGAGGGAAGTTGCGGTTCTCGCAACTAGGAGCCCTAGACCCGGGGAAAAATTCATAAAATAATTTTTGGGACTCCAGAGAAGCGTCATTGAGGTTCCTATGGCATTAGAATGCCAAGAAAATATTTAGAAAAATTTCACAATCAGTACAGACAATTTTGACCCGTTAAGCCAAACGGAGGGCATTTTGGTCATTTCGCCTTCAGAGACGATTTTTGGCCGACCTGTCCAGTTGAGTAAATAATTATTATGACATAAAATATGAATTAATATTGATGAAAAATTAATTGAAAGTTAGTAGAAAAGAAAAGAAAAGAAAATGCAATAAAATGCCAAATATGACATATTGTGATGTCATTTAAAAAGCTTCCTCTAATCACAATTAAACAACCCTTTAATTAACTAATAAAAGAGACCAAAGGAGACCAAAAATTCTGGTCATCTTCTTCTTCTTCTTCTTTAGCCAAAACGTGACCCTCTCTTCTTCCTCCCTCCATGAAAATTTTCTTTCATTACCTCCATTTCCCATGAATTTCCACTATAAAACCCTAGACACCTTTCATTAAAACTTGTCCATACAACTTGGGGAAGTGTTTGGCAGCCTAGAAAAGCAAAGAAAGTGGAGTTGAAGCTTAGAAAATTCAGCCCTACAAGAGGTTAGTGCTTACTTAAGCAAAGATTTCTTTATTTCCATGTTAGGGACTTGAATTTAGTAGGAATTTGTAAATTAAATGGACTAAATTCATGTGTATACATACCATGGATTTCGGCTGCCCTGAGGAAGGAACAAGATTGAGTGTTTTTGATGGACTTAAAGTGGACTAGAGATCATGTTTGAAGTACATGATTATGTGGATAATGACTTAGCTAGTTAACTAGGGTAACTAGTGTGAAATGGAGATGGGAATTAGGGTTTTGAGAAGTGAAAATTTGACTTGGCTTAGGAAATTGTTAGAGAACATTTTAATGGTCAATTAGTGACCATTTTAGGTAAGTTGATCATAATTTGGACTAACATATAGCATGGCAAAGTGAATGAGTATGCTGCCTTGTGAGTGCAGTAGGGTGACTGAAATTTCAGTCCACTTAGACAGCCATAACTTTGGCTGTGTAAGTTCAATTGGTGTTTGGCAAATTGGACATGAAACTAGACTTATAATGGCACATTTTTGCTGAAGAAACCATGCCCAAAAGACCAAAGCAAGAGGACCAAAAGTTGGCCCCAATCCGGATACCCTGCAACAGCACCTGCAGAAATGACCAAATGAATAGTAACTGTTCATTTGGCCATAACTCACTGTAGATATGGTCAATTGACCTGAAAGTTTTACAAAAACAAGTTAAGACATAGACCAACAACTTTCATGAAGGAACCTACCCCAAATTATTGCCAGAACCTATCCAACAAAGTGATTCCAGTCACTATTCATGTTACTGTAGATATGGTCAATTCTGCAGTTTGGCAATCCGGCCAGCTGTGGTTTTTGGACCATATCTGGAGCTACAAAACTCCAAATGGAGTGATTCAAAAAACGAAATTCAACTAGACAAAATAAGGATTAACTTTCATGTTTACCATTTCCTCAAATTCCCACTGCAACAGGGCTTAATGGAACAGTAAAATTGGGCTTCAAAAACTAAAAATTCTGCCCTCTTCGTTTTAAGCATAGAAATGGTAATGGCAATCAATTCCAACAAGTTTTAAATACAAAATGTGGTATGTTTGGGGTGTTAAAACCAATACAACTATTTTTTATCAAAAAGTCAACATTTTTGTTGACCAATGAGGTGAATAGTGACACCAAAACTTGAAATTCAAAATTTGAAATTAGAAATGCATCTAGGGGACTTTAAATTGCAATTGGCAATTAATACTAGCAAATGTAAAACTCAAAATGTGGGATCTTGGTGTAATTAGAATTAACATATCCATTAAGTATAAAAAAGTCAACATTTTGGTTGACTAGTAAGGTAAATAGTAATCAAAATGATTAGTAAATTAAGATGAAGACCTAGAACCAATTCTAAGCTTAAATGCTTAGAATTGTATGACAAATGTGGACTATGCATCTTAGTCAAAATTGTTAAAAGGAAATTAAGAGCATAAATTTGAAATCCATGAAATTTTCATGGATTACTTGAAACATGATAAATAAGTCACCTAATTGATGTGAATAGATAGTTAAGGCTTATATGCCCATCACAAATGGAATTCATAAAATATTAATAACTCAACTTGAAATATAAAATTTGTGACTACATAAGTAGATTCTTAAATGTATAAATGAGAAAGGAAAAATGTTTTAAATACAATGGTACATGTGAACCATTGTTTAGAATTGTGAGCAATATGAATAACATAATGAATGAATAAATGAACTATATTAATGTATGAATGAGACATTAGTTCTCATTATTATAGAAAGGAGAAGTATTTTGAGTACAATGGTATAAAAGGATAATTGATGTGAATTGTGATCATATAAATGATCAAATGAATGTATGAATTATAATTGAAATTTCTCATGAAATAATGAATTCATAAAACACAATATATTAATATTTAATGATATTATGTGCCCTTGTATTGCCTAGACACGTGTGTCAGATTGGATAGATTGGCATGCCAATAGGGTATTGTTTTAGCAGTACTGCGAAAGGCTTTATGCCTGTATTCATGGCTTCATACCCGCATCCATGGCTTTATGCCAACATTCATGGCTTTTATGGCCCATTATGTGTTATCATGGCTTTGTAGCCATACTGACTGCATACGTGGTTGACGTTCTGCGTCCCATGGTATGACGGCCCGAGGCACCGCGGTGTTCAGTGCCAACGACCCGTTATCCAGTTTAGTCAGCCTGTCGTAGGTTACTTGGGCAGTGTAATTTATTGAGATAAGTTAAGAATATTAGCAATTAAAAAAATATTAGAAATTAAATAAAATAAATGAGTAAGATGACCTAAAATAAATTAGGATAGTTATTTATTAGAAAGAATCGAAATGAACTGGACAGATATCAAAATTTACTTATTATGAAATAATCTGAGACAACCTAGCAAGTATAGAGAAAATGCTAAAAGATTAGCAAAGAAAATTATAACATAAATGAATATTGCAAACGTGCTTATATAACAATATAAGCATAAATTTATTATTTTCAAATCATTTTTCTTTGTACATTATTACTGTACATTGGCAAATAAACACTTTCAAAGAAAACTAAATTAGGATTAAACATATTAAATTCCATATGAATATAAATTGAGTATTTTTATAAATTCTGTATATTGTACATTATCACTGTGAATTTCGGAATTAAACGCTTCCAAAGCGAAACAAATGAGAACAAAAGGTAATTAATATTAGACACATTGTATTAAATTAAATTGATTCTTAAATATTCAAATTATGCTTCGTTCTTTCCTTATTTGTATATTTTATTTTCTTGTTCTATTATTGCACCACTAAGCAGCAATGCTTAGCGCGATGGATTTGTTTCCTCGCGCAGGTACTTTGACTAAGATTTTTGGAGTCCAGATCTGCAGAAGTGCCTGAAGCATTCAAGGTTGTCACCTCCTCAGCAATGCATGTAGATAGGGCCCATACAGATCATATTTTGTATTTTGTATAAAATGCTAGATATTGTATTATGATGTAAATTATGAAATTTTGTAATTATTTTGTAAATTATGTAAATTAAGGAAATTTGAAAACTTTGCTTATGTAATTTGAGAATGTTTACATATGAATTGAGTATGAATGGAAATGATTATGAAATTGAAATGTATGGATGAGATTTGAAATATGAGATAATTATGATTAGCATGGATAAGATTTTATTTTAGAAATATTGTTGAATTGAATTCAAACAGGTGAATATTGAAATACGCCAAACGATAATAAAATAGGGGAAACTCTACTAGTTTCTCCATCAAAAAAAAATAATTGATATTAAATTAAATGAATTCAAAATTATTAAAGAAATAAAGTAAGATAAGTTAGGGTGCTCCGGCACCGATTGTAGCATGCCTTGCTCGGCTACACTGTAGTCGGGTGAGGGGTGTTACATATATATTGTTCTTGGTTTTGAGCAGTTGTAAAATAAAATTGTACATTAAAGTTGTAAAATAAATTATGAGTTATTTTGACTTGTAAAAATTGTATTATATTTCTTGTATCTCAGTCTTTGAAAAATTACTATGGATTTGAGTTGAGAAATATGTTGTGTTGAGAAACATGTTGGAGTTGAGATTTGGAAATATATATTGAAGTGCTTTTTACAGGTTTTTCTGAAGAACTGTTTTATCCAAAATACAGATGGCACTCTGCCAAAATTTTTATAGAAATTCCAAATAATTTAAATGTGTTAGTTCTATCACTTCAGTTCAAAATGTTTTTTAACACCTGTAAATAATGCTCACCACTGTAAAAGAAGTAATAAAAGTTTTTAAAATCCCTTGTAGTGTATTTAATGGGTTATCAGTAGACGGAGTTGGTAATTCATTAGGTATACTACGGGATTATGTTATGCCTTCCAGAGGGGTAAGGTGTGACAGAGGTCTACCTCTCACTCAGAAGAAGCATGATGCAATATGGGTGATTGTGGATAGGTTAACCAAATCAGCACATTTTCTGCCAATCAGAACTGACTACTCACTGGAAAAGCTAGCAGAATTATACATCAGTGAGATAGTTAGACTACATGGAATTCCACTTTCCATTATATCTGATAGAGACCTGAGGTTTACATCTAGATTTTGGAAGAAATTACAAGAATCCTTGGGCACACAACTCCATTTTAGTACGGCTTTTCATCCTCAGACGGATGGACAGTCAGAAAGAATAATCCAGGTAAATTTTGAAACTCACTAAGTTATTGCAAACAATAAACTGATAATAATGATAGTAATAACTAAATATGTGTGATAGGTCCTTGAGGATATGCTGAGAAGTTGTGTTATTGAGTTTGAGGGAAGTTGGGACAGATACCTTCCACTGGCAGAATTTGCATATAATAATAGCTATCAAGCTAGCATACAAATGGCACCCTATGAAGCATCAGATGGGGAGAAAATGCAGAACACCTGCATGTTGGACTAAATTGGGTGAAGATAAGCTAGTGGGGCCAGACCTGATAAAACAGACAGAGGAAAAGGTGAAACTGATAAAGGCCAATTTGAAAGTTGCCTCAGACCGACATAAATCTTATGCTAACTTGAGGAGAAAAGACATTGAGTATGAAGTTGGCGAGAAGGTATTTCTCAAAGTATCACCGTGGAAGAAAGTGTTGAGATTCGGGAGAAAGGGAAAATTAAGCCCTAGGTTCATTGGCCCATATGAAGTTATTGAATGTGTGGGACCAGTAGCCTACCGATTAGCCTTACCACCTGAGCTGGACAAGATACATAATGTGTTCCATGTCTCGATGCTCAGAAGATACAGATCAGATCCTTCACATGTCATCTCAGCAAAAGAAATTGTGGTACAACCTGACCTGACATATGAAGAAGAACCAATTAAAATCTTGGCACGAGAGGTAAAAGAGCTTAGAAATAAGACAATTCCACTAGTGAAAATCCTATGGAGACACCACAACACGGAAGAGGCAACATGGGAGAGCAAGGAGACAATGAGACAATAGTACCCTCAGCAATTCACATCAGGTAAATTTCGAGGACGAAATTTTTATTTAGAGGGGAAGAGTTGTAACATTCCCATTGCATGTGTTATGTACATTCTGTTGCTCCAGTGGTCAAATAACAGTCCAGGCAAGTCAGGATGTCTGGAACTACACTTCGGTGATGGTGAACAGACATATAATGATGAAACAAATAAAAAGAAAATACAAGAAAAATCAAACAAAAATGAAAGAGAGAAAATGAAGCTAAGTTAAACGAGCCGGCACCGCAGCGATGGGTGACCGCACTGGGAAGGCCGTTGCCGACCCCAGGACCGCGGGGAACCCTCTGAATCTAATTTTGAGACATAAATAAAGGTTTATTGAAATGTAATTGTGTCACACCATATCCCTTGTAAGGCACGACATGTTCCCATAGCATACCTAATGAATCACCGAACTCCACCTACCGATAACCCATTAGTTATGCTACAAAGGATTTTAATATAACCATAACTTTTTATCTTATCAATTCTTTTGCGGAAAACTGCATGAGAATAGTTAAAATTTCATGTAAACATTCATTGGAAATAATGATAGACTAAATATTGCAAAAGTTACATTTTCATAAGTCTCAAAGTAAAATACAAAATAGTTACAAACTCAAAATGTGATAGCAATGCAATGCTTTTAAATATAAACTGCTCAATATCCGTACATCCATACATATAGGTACAAAATACATCAAAAGGAAATTACAGGAGTATACCTATGATATATACCCACAATCAATACCAAAATGCTGCTTTCAAGTCTCTCACTCGGCAGCCTTCTCCTTTTCCTTACCTGCGACAGCATTAAGAAGCTATCGCTGAGTATATCACTTAGTGGTGCATAACTAATAACTTTAAAACTTAAGGTAAAACACAATTTGTCAAAGCATAATAAATCACATTTTTCTTAAGCATGAAAACTTCATAATAGTTCTAAGTTCATAAGAGCCATTTATTGGAATAACATTTCAAATGAGAAATCACATTTCGTAAATCACAATTCACAAAGCATTAGTGCTGCCAACATCAACACACAGTTTAGGCCATGACACAAAATTTCACGATCAGTGCCGTGTTGTACACCACGACAAAGCAATCTCAACCTCACTAACCGTTATTAATGAGGGAAAGGCTAGCTAGCTAATGAGTACTCATGTAGTGTTACCCCACTAACCATTATTAATGGGAGACATAATCAATATCAATTATAAAACCCCAAGTAGCCATTACTACTGGGGAGTTTCGAAAGGGACTGTCATGCTAACTGTGGTTTCAAAACAGTTTTCAAAATTTTCCATTCAATAATCACATTTATAAACTAATAAACACATTTAAATGCATCATAATATCCAAATAAAGGTGGGAACACCTAAATTTCTTAAATGCAAGAGAAAAACCATATTTCAGTCAAAGTAACTTGTTCAAAGCAAACTCATTCAATTTAACACATTCCAAGCAATTTACAAGCTTAAAAACGAAGAAAATGTTGGTTGTGCACAAACCTTCAATGCTCTCCTTTCTTGTTACCTACTTCTCCTTGTCCATTCCAACTTCTTTTTCTACTGAAAATACACAAATAGAATACCTCAATACCAATCTCAATTGCTACCAAGAACACATTACATGCATGTCTAATGCATCCCAAGTTAGCTTTGAAAATTTTAGAATATTTTGGCTTTGGGACAGCTTGGTGCCCCAATCTTTGAACCCAATTTTTACCTAGTTTTGATCATAATTTGGTGTGTTCTTCATGAAAATTGTTCATTTAGGTATTAACTTTATTTTCCTTTTTGAATCGCCTAATTCGGAGCTGTGTAGCTCAAGTTATGACCAAAATACGGTTACTGTTCACGTCACTGTTCATGCTGCAGAATCAGCTATGGCAAATTTATCAATCCAAATTCGTTCAGCAATTTGATCAAGTTAAGTCCATAATTTGGTCTAATGTTCTTCATACGAAATGTTCTACTATGTCTTAGGTTTCCATCAGTTTAAGAATTTCCTAAATTAGAGTTTTCTAGAAAGAGTTATGGCAATACAAAGTTTACTGTTCATATAGTAAATCTGCAATTCTACAGATTCGATGATTCAACTTTGCTCAGTAATTTGATTAGGTTAAGTCCATAATTTGGCCTCAAGTTCTGCATATGAAATGTTCTACTATATCTTAGGTTTCCATCGGTTTAAGAATTACCTAAATTGGAGTTTTCTAGAGAGAGTTATGGATTTCCAAAATTTACTGTTCATATGGTCAAATTCTATAGGTTCCAAAATTGTGTCTCTAAGTTCAAGCCAAGGTTTAGGCAATTTCTGGGCAGTTTCTAGGGTTGGTCTCTTAATGAAAATTCTAGCCCTATGTCTTAAGTTTCATTTCCAATTAGTTTCACACCAATTGGAGTTGTGTAGCTCAATTTATGGGCTATTAAACACACTGAACTCAGTGTGCAAATTCTGCCCTAGGTTTAAAATTTTCATTGCTTCAATTATTCCCTTTAACCAACCTCAATTCACATTTAATTCACCCAAAATGACTATAATTTAGCATTGACACATCAATGGCACTTCCTAGCACAAACCCCACAATTTTCAAGCACCAAAGTTTGCAATTTTCCTTAATCCTACCATTTCATTACTTCCACTCATCAACCCAATGTCAATTCAAACTAAATAAACCTCAAATGATCATAATTTAACACTACACACACCAATTTCACTCTCTAGCACCAAAAACCAATTTTTTCATGAACCCTAATCTCCCATAATTCAATTTATGCAATCTCATGAAATCTTACTACTCCCAATCATGCATACTACTTCAATTTAACTTAGATTTATCATCAATTTAACTAAAATACATCAAAACCCTAATTTCCTCTAAGTTGGCCAAAACCCTAGTTTAGATTTCCATAAATGTTTCCTTTCAATTTCTCATGAAATTTCATCATAAGTTAACTTCATTCAAGGCTTACACAACTAATCTAACATGAAAAGAAACTTACCTCAAATGATTTCTTTCCAACTTTAATTTTTCTTCCAATTTCTATTACTCTACTTGCTCCAATACCTCAATCAAAGTTCTCTTTGATCGTTTCTTTTAGTGGGTTATGGGATTTTTGAATGGAATTGAAGTGAATCAAGACTTGGAAGGGAAAACAATGGTGGAAGAATATTGGAGAAGAAGAGAAAAGAAGAGAAAGGGAGAGTGAAGATGGGTGGTGGCACATAGAGAATAAAAGGGAGGGGTTTGTCTTCTTTCATACCCATTTTATTTCTTTTAATTAGTTAATTAAGTTTAATTGTCACAAGCCTATTGGTCCCTTAATTTTTTTTTTAGGTAAAAAATGCAATTTAAAATTCTAGATTTTTGCCTCTTTTATTTTCTTTTCACTTTTACTCTAATTTTTCTCTCAATATTTCTTCATAGTTCAATATTTTATTTTCATTTAATTAAATTGATATTTTGGTAAAAAATCAACTCTTGAAGTGAATTGACCAAAATGCCCCTAATCGGGTCATAATCCTTCTTTTTTTTTTTAATACCCATTAAATCCATAGGTCTTTGCTTCACTTGAATTTTTATTGTGTCTATCTCAATTAATTTTTTATTTATTTTTAGTCCTCAAGGTGATTTTGAATAGTACTAGTCACGGACAAAAAATGGTACTATTCATAACTCAGAGGTTCGGGCTGTTACAATTCTCCCCTCCTTAAAAATAAATTTCGTCCTCGAAATTTACCTGGTCTCAGTCTCTGAATAGTTGTGGGTGTTGTCTCCTCATGTCCTCCTCACGCCCCCATGTAGCCTCCTGGCCTGAATGATGGTTCCACAACACTTTGACTAGAGGTATCTATTTGTTTCTCAGCTGCTTCACCTCATGTGCCAAGATCTTTATGGGCTCTTCATCATATGTTAGGTCTGGATTCACCTCAATCTCCTCTATTGGCAAAATGTGAGAGGGGTCTGATCTGTACCTCCTCAACATAGAGACATGAAAGACATTGTGAATCTTTTCTAACTCCAGAGGCAATGCAAGTCTATATGCCAATGGACCCACTCTTTCCAGAACCTCATACGGCCTAATGAAGCGAGGACTTAGTTTCCCCTTTCTACCAAACCTCATGATCCTCTTCCATGGGGAAACTTTTAGGAACACCTTGTCACCCATACTATACCGAATATCTCATCTCTTTAGGTCAATGTAGGACTTATGTTTATCCGTTGCAACTTTGAGTCTGTCTCTAATGAGCTTAACCTTTTCTTCTGTCTGCTGCACTAATTCTAGACCAATCAACGTCCTCTTGCCCACTTCATCCCAACACAAGGGAGTTCTACACTTCCTACCATCAAGTGCTTTGTATGGAGGCATTCCGATGCTTGACTGATAACAATTGTTGTAGGCAAATTCAATTAAAGGCAAGTGTGCGTCCCAACTCCCTTCAAACTCAATGACATAAGCCCGAAGCATATCCTCTAAAATCTGAATGATCCTTTTGTTAGTAGTATGCCATAGAGTATATCATTTAGTATGTATCTTGTACATAATTTTATTAATAAAAGGCTTTTCCACTTTTCCGTTTACATAATATATTTATGTGTAATAGAAAAGGTCCATTGATATTTTGTTAGAAATATTATTCTTCAGTTGTTAAGAATATGAGTGACAATATTTCTAGCACAAAGTATCATAAATAGGTTCACAATCGAGGATACTTCACAATAAGGACATGACTTATCCAGAAAGATTGTATTCATATTTGTTCCCAAGTTATTTATATGAGATATAAATAAGATGGAATGGTGAGTCTCATGCCATATAACAAATATGATAGGCACTTATAAATGATAAGTAGGCCGAACCAGTGACACTTATGACAAGCACATGGAGTTTACTCTTGTCAATGTTTTGTCATAAATCATATCAGTGCATATAATCTTTAGACCTGAGATAGCACAGTTATCTTATATATAGGTAGTTTGAGTTTGATACTGCTTTCATACTTGTACTATGTATGGGTATATGGGCATGTGTTGGCTCCTACTAGTTATATATGGAGGTAGGTGTTGATCAAGATGGAATATGTTCCTCTAAGTAAATAGAGATAAAATCCTATGTTCATTTAATTGTTCTTGATGTTTCATGTTCCTGGCCAGGACAGATAGATTTATTCAGAAAAGAGTTTCTGATGAGAAAATCTTTTTAATCAAGAACTGGAATTAAAAGAGAACATAATATTCATAGCAAATGGAGTTTGACATAAACCATGACTCCAGCTTGAGTTAGGATTTTGTAACACAGAGATTCTAATGCATGGTAGCATATGATTTTAGGTTCATTTAAGGTAAACCTTATTACTAATTGGGTGGCCATGGCATGCTATGCTAGGTGTTAACCATGGTCTATGAGGTGCATAAAATGATTTAGAGAAATCATTTATGGTAAGAAAGAGTTCTGATGATATTAAGAGTTGATATCATGTCTCATTGCCAATTAGTGATAAGCCTAGTAAGTCACACACATACACAAGTTATCACCTATTTAAATATGATTTAATTAATTAATTAAAGAGTTTAATTGATTAATTAAATAGGTTTGGTTTGTAATTAAATTGCAAAGTCCCTAGCATGACTTGAAACCAAATCTAGATTATTGGATGTGTAGTATAAATTAAATTTATATTTAAAGTGTTTAAATATGAATTTAATTAATGAGAAATTAATTAATTAATTTATATTTGATATAAATTAATTAGAAGAAGAAAAATAATTATTTTGGGTTAAGAACTCAAAATTAAGACACAGGGGCATTTTGGTCATTTCACAGTGTGACACGTGGCATCATGAGATGGTGACACATGGGATTACACATAAACTTGCCAAATGTTTTTTAATCATGTAAGATGATTAAAATCAAGATTAAATATAGGTTTGACACTTGGCACAATGTGATTGGGTCACTTAAACCTAGAGCTAATCAAAGGGTGACATGTGGCAAGGGTATAATGTGTTAACCTAGCTATTTAAGTGTGGTTATGAAAAGAATAAATAACCAGCAGCCACTCCTCTCCTTTGTCATGCCACCTTGAGGCTTTTCACCTATTCTTCTTCATCTCTCATCAATTCAAAGAGATTAGCCATCAATCTCTTGAATTAAGAACGCTATAAATTGTTTCTAGTGTCCTGTTTACATCTCTAATCTCTTAAAAGGCAAAACTTGAATTTCTAATTAATAGAAAAAGCTTTAGAAGCTGTTCATGAGCTGCCATAGGTGTTCTTGGTGTGGACAAGCTAGAGGGACAACATCTGGTGTCCTGAAGACGAATCTCAAAGGCGCAGACACGCTGCAATCCATCAAGAGGTTAGTGTAATCGTTCTTGATTTAATCTAGGGTTCTAAAATTAATCTGATTAATTTTAAAAATATTAAATGGCAAATACAGATCCAAAAACATATTAAAAGAGTTTTAATATGTTGTTTATCATTGAAATCAAATAGATAAAAATAAATCTTGCATGATGCATGTGACCCTAGGTGAAAATTTTTGAATTCAATGGTATAAACTTGTGTTTTTCACGCTTCCGTTCCTTCAATTGGTATCAGAGCCACTATATTTGCCATTTAGATTGTTGATTATATGATTTAATTGTGTGTTTGATCGTGAGATCAAAAGATCATTGCTGGTTGCAAAGCAAGGTGGCGGCATACTTAAAAAAAAAAACACCATCAATGGTGCACATGGTTTGGCTACCATGGGTGGTTCAAGGTTTGGCTTTTAATTCTGTAGTTGTTATATGATCTAAGGCCTATTCTTTGACTAATTAAAGTGTGTAATTAGTAATTTTAATCACACAATTAAATTATGATTCAAATCAGAATTTTAAAAATTGTTTGAATGTGATTCAAATCTGAATTTTAAAAGTTGTTTGAATGTGATTCAAATTTGAATTTTTAAAGTTGTTTGAATCATATTTAAATCTGATTTTTTAAAATTTATTGAATAAAATTCAAATCTGATTTTTTAAAGTTGTTTGAATGTGATTCAAATCTGAATTTTTAAATTTGTTTGAATGAGATTCAAATCTGAATTTTTAAATTTATTTGAATCATATTCAAATATGGATTTTTAAGTTGAATATGAGATATTCAATTTAATTTATGTATGTTTTATTTAATTGTTAAATAGTGATATGCATGATGGATGATCATGGACTATAAAAGACCAATGTGATTGGATTTATTTCTTTTATGTTTCTTTGGGATTGTAAATTAATTAATTTATTTTAATTTATTTTGGGCATGTATTATTAAGTTTGTAATAATTTTTGGGTTGTAATTTCATTTATTTAAGTTCTTGTAAATTTGCCTTGGTATGCCAAGGATTACCATGTAATATTGGATTGCAAGAAGTTCAAGGAGGTCAAGAGCATTGGTGGGACCAGTGGGAGGAATTCAAGATCAAGTGTTGATTATGTACTCTTTCAGCAACTCTTGTAAAATGAATGAATGAATGAAATGCACCTAGGAATGCCCTGATTCAATTCTTGGTGGCTCAGAATTGAATCCCTTAGAAAGTCCATGATCATACCATATTTATTGCTTATCCATGAATGCATGAGATGTATGGGAATGTATGCTAATATATGATATATGCATGCTAAATTGGATAATGTGCAAAGTGAGACCTTAATAGTAATTAGAATGACTATAAAATCTTCCAAACAAATGATTAAGTTGGAAATGCTATAATTAAAGTTATTATAACATAGGCCCTCCATTGGGGCAATTATTTTAAGAAATTTTAAATAGTTGCATAAGATGCAATTAACTTAAGAGATTTTCTTAAGAATAATTGTTAAGCATGAGATGTTGTAAATATGTAAATGGTTTAGTGGCCAATATTGGATGTACCTGAGGACATTAAAATTATTTGCATAATTATTGGCTCAATGGGATCAACTTAACTAATGCAAGATAAGTCAATAATGGATGTACCTGAGAATTTAAGAATTAGGGGCTAGGTAAAGGATTGAACCTCACATGAGATGTCATGGGCAAGGAGTTGCTCACTTGTAGTTTATTGTAATTCCAATAATGGATGTACCTGAGGATGATCAATAGAATTATAAGAATTCAATCACCCATTAGAAATCCATCCAACTAGGATTTCTGTTTTCTACTTTGGAAGTGTAGGATTCACTAAGTTAGTGGGAGGACCAATTTGATTAAAAGACCATAATTATTTTGGTTAATTACATGATACATTTACTAATTAATATGGTTATTTTCTGTAGTTAATTTTCTGATAAAAATGAGCACAAAACAACCACCACCATCCAATATCCTTGCAAGCATACTTGATCACAATAGGCTGACAGGACCTAATCTGTCTGATTGGCTAAGAAATTTGAAACTTGTCCTGAACCTTGAACATATAGGATATGTTTTAGATTCAAATGTTCCTGGTCCCTTACCTCCAAAGGCCACACAAGAGGAACATGAAACTTTGGACAAGTGGAAGGAGCATGATATGAGAGCTAAGTGTTACATGCTTTCTTCCATGAGTAATGAGTTACAGAAGCAACATGAGAACATGCAGAGTGCGAGTGAGATCCTCATTCACCTACAAGAGTTGTATGGTGAGCACAGCAGGAATGCTAGGTATGAGATATCTAGACAGCTATTCCGTATGAGGATGTCTGAGGGACAGAATGTTGGGGATCATGTCCACAAGATGATTCGGCTGATTGAGCTGTTGGAACATCTTGACTTCAACATGGATTTCCAACTACAGACGGATTTGATCCTTCAGTCCCTTCCTGAGTGTTTTGGGAATTTTGTGATAAATTTCCATATGACTAAACAGGAATGCACCTTAGCTGGTTTACTCAACATGCTGGTTATTGCCCAAAAGAATATGCCAGGCAATAAAGGAAAAGAGGTAGCTTTGGTTGCATCTTCTTCTGCTGGAAAGTCCAAAAAGAAGAAGGACAATAAGAAAAAAAAACCTCAGATTCCTGGTCCTTCCAAGAAAATAGCTAAACAGAAAAGGAAGACTAAAGCTGATGGAGGCAAAGGAAAGTGTTTCCACTGCTAAAAGGATGGGCACTGGAAAAGGAACTGCCCAGAGTATCTTGCTTCTCTGAAGGACAAGAAGGATACACCTTCGGAAGGTATGTCCATTCTGATGATACTCATAATTCATCTACAGCTTGGGTTTTAGATACTGGTGCCAGTTCTCACATTTCTAATGATATGCAGGAACTAGCAAACAGTAGCAGCTTGCGTTCTCAAGATATTAGAGTCCGGATTGGCAATGGCTCAACTGTTGAAACTTTAGCCATATGATCTAAATCTTTTTACATGTTTGGACATGTTTTGTGTTTGGATAATATTTTATATGTACTTGATGCTTTTAAGAACATCATTTCTATATCTAGTTTGACTAGAAATGGCTATGAATTTCAGTTCACAGATGATGTTTGCAATATTTATTTTGGAAATAAATATGTTGGTTCGGGTTATATGAATGATGGTCTTTATTATTTGGATAATAATGACAAACACAAATTGAATGCAAGTGATCTAAAAGAATGCAATGCCATGGTGAAAACAAACTCAAGTTCAAAATATATTTGGCACTTAAGGTTATGTCATGTTGCAGAAGATAGGATTGCAAAACTGGAGAAAATGGGGATTCTAACCTCATTAGGCTCTGAGCCTACTCCAACTTGTGAATCTTGCCTTCAGGGCAAAATGACTAGATCACCCTTTGTTGGACAAGGGCTAAGAGCTGAAAATATTTTGGAACTAATACATAGTGATGTATGTGGTCCATTTAAAGAAATGGCTGGAGGGGCTTTTCATTATTTTATTACCTTTACTGATGATAAATCAAGGTTTGGGCATTTGTATTTGATGAAATACAAACATGAATCTTTTGAAAAGTTCAAAGAATTTAAATCTGAAGTAGAAAATCAAACAGGAAAGAGTATTAAAGCTCTTCGATCAGATCGTGGAGGTGAATATTTAAGTACTGAATTTGATGAATACTTGAGAGAGCATGGCATTGTTTCTCAGCTGACTCCTCCAGGAACGCCACAACTGAATGGTGTATCTGAAAGGAGAAATCATACCCTATTGGATATGGTACGTAGTATGATGAGCTATACTGATATGCCAATCTTCTTTTGGGGATTTGCATTAGAATCAGCTTTGTATATTCTGAATAGGATTCCATCAAAATCAGTTTCTTCCACACCTTATGAGATATGGCATGGAAGAAAACCAAGTCTTAAGCATGTTAAGATTTGGGGTTGTCCAGCTTATATCAAAAAGCTGAACACTGATAAATTGGAGACCAGATCAGAAAAAGGTCGATTTGTTGGATATCCAAAAGATAGTTTTGGATATTATTTTTATTTTCCTACTTCACAAAAGGCTGTGATAAGTAGAGATGCCACATTTCTTGAATAACAGTTTGTTCAAGAAGGAGGCAAAGGAAGGCAAAGGAAGGCAAATAGAGTTAGAATTGGAGAATTCTGACCAACCAACAGATCATATGGGTATAGATCCATCTAGTCAACCTATACCCATTGATGAAACATTTGAAGCTGCTCCTCGTAGAACAACCAGGGTATCTCACCCACCAGTGAGATATGGTTTTCTTCATGAAGAAGAACAAGAGTTGTCTACTCATGAAGAAGTAGATCATGGAAATGATCCACTTACTTATGAAGAAGCTATATCAGATATAGACTCTTCAAAATGGATTGATGCTATGAAATTCGAGATTGATTCCATGTATAAGAATCAAGTTTGGGATCATGTTGACCCACCTGAAGGTATTGTACCTATAAGGAACAAATGGGTTTTCAAGAAGAAAATTGGTTCTGGTGGAAAGGTAGAGACCTATAAGGCAAGGCTAGTAGCGAAAGGGTTTCGCCAAAGGCAAGAAATCGACTATGAGGAGACTTTCTCGCCTGTTGCCATGCTTAAATCAATTAGGATTTTATTAGCAATAGCTGCATACTATGATTATGAGATTTGGTAGATGGATGTCAAAACAGCTTTTCTCAATGGATACATTGAAGAAAACATTTTCATGGAACAACCTAGGGGATTTGAATCCCAAGATGGTTCCAGGGTATGCAAGCTAAAGCGATCCATTTATGGGTTGAAACAAACTTCGAGGAGTTGGAACATCAATTTTGATGAAGCCATTAAATCCTTTGGTTTTATCAAAAATGAGGATGAGCCATGTGTATATAAGAAGGTTAGTGACAGTGCTATCACTTTCCTTGTCTTATATGTGGATGACATACTGTTGATGGGTAATGACACAGGTATGTTGACAATTATAAAGGTATGGTTGTCAAATACATTCTCCATGAAAGACTTAGGGGAGGCAACCTATATTCTTGGGATTCACATCTATAGAGATAGAGCGAAAATAATAATTGGTTTATCCCAAAGTCTATACTTGGAAAAGGTGTTAAAGAGGTTTAACATGCTTGATTCCAAGAGAGGATTGTTACCAGTGAGACATGGTATCCATCTTTCTAAAGAGATGTCTCCAAAGACACCTGAAGAAAGGGATAAGATGGTCAGGATTCCATATGCTTCGGCTATTGGAAGTTTAATGTATGCAATGTTGTTTACTAGGCCGGATATCGCATATGCTGTTAGTTTGACTAGCAGGTATCAATCCAATCTAGGTTTGGAACACTGTCAAGAATATCCTTAAGTACTTGAGAAGAACTAAGGATTTATTCTTGATTTATGGAGGTGGAGACTTGCAATTGGATGGTTATACTAATTCTGATTTCCAATCACATATCGATGATAGAAAGTCTACCTCTGGATATGTGTTCATTTGTAATGGAGGTGCGGTTGGAAGAGTTCCAACAGAGCACGATTGTAGATTCCACTACAGAGGTGAGTATATTCTGCATCACATGCCGCAAAGGAAGTCGTTTGGATAAAGAAGTTTGTGACAGAACTTACGTAGTTCCTTCCATTGAGTCGTGGTTCCATTACATCGTGACAACAATGCGATCATCTGAGCTAAGGAACCAAGGTCTCACCAGAAATCCAAACACATAGAAAGGCGCTACCACATTATCAGAGAAATAGTTGGGCGAGGCGATGTAGCCATCAGAAAATAGCATCAGCTTAAAATCCATCTGATCCATTCACTAAGCCTATGTCACAGACTCAGTTAGACCGACATCTTGAGTAGATGGGTCTAAGGTATTGTAATGAATGGCTCTAGTGCTAGTGGGAGATTGTTAGTAGTATGCCCTAGAGCATATCATTTAGTATGTATCTTGTACATAATTTTATTAATAAAAGGCATTTCCACTTTTCCGTTTCCATAATATATTTATGTGTAATAGAAAAGGTCCATTGATAATTTGTTAGAAATATTATTCTTAAGTTGTTAAGAATATGAGTAACAATATTTCTAGCACAAAGTATCATAAATAGGTTCACAATCAAGGATACTTCATAATAAGGACATGACTTATCCAGAAAGATTGTATTCATGTTTGTTCTCAAGTTATTTATATGAGATATAAATAAGATGGAATGGTGAGTCTCATGCCATATAACAAATATGATAGGCACTTATAAATGATAAGTAGGCCAAACCAGTGACACTTATGACAAGCACATGAAGTTTACTCTTGTCAATGTTTTGTCATAAATCATATTAGTGCATATAATCTTTAGACCTGAGATAGCACAGTTATCTTGTACATAGGTAGTTTGAGTTTGATACTACTTTCATAATTGTACTATGTATGGGTATATGGGCATGTGTTGGCTCCTACTAGTTATATATGGAGGTAGGTGTTGATCAAGATGGAATCTGTTCCTCTAAGTAAATAGAGATAAAATCCTATGTTCATTTAATTGTTCTTGATATTTCAAGTTCCTGGCTAGGACAGATAGATTTATTCAGAAAAGAGTTTCTGATGAGAAAATCTTTTTAATCAAGAACTGGAATTAAAAGAGAACATAATATTCATAGCAAATGGAGTTTGACATAAACCATGACTCCAGCTTGAGTTAGGATTTTGTAACAGAGAGATTCTAATGCATGGTAACATATGATTATAGGTTCATTTAAGGTAAACCTTATTACTAATTGGGTGGCCATGGCATGCTATGCTAGGTGTTAACCATGGTCTATGAGGTGCATAAAATGATTTAGAGAAATCATTTATGGTAAGAAAGAGTTCTGATGATATTAAGAGTTGATATCATGTCTCATTACCAATTAGTAATGAGCCTAGTAAGTCACACACATACACAAGTTATCACCTATTTAAATATGATTTAATTAATTAATTAAAGAGTTTAATTGATTAATTAAATAGGTTTGGTTTGCAATTAAATTGGAAAGTCCCTAGCATGACTTGAAACCAAATCTAGATTATTGGATGTGTAGTATAAATTAAATTTATATTTAAAGTGTTTAAATATGAATTTAATTAATGAGAAATTAATTAATTAATTTATATTTGATATAAATTAATTAGAAGAAGAAAAATAATTATTTTGGGTTAAGAACTCAAAATTAAGACACAGGGGCATTTTGGTCATTTCACAGTGTGACACGTGGCACCATGAGATGGTGACACATGGGATTACACATAAACTTGCCAAATGTTTTTTAATCATGTAAGATAATTAAAATCAAGATTAAATATAGGTTTGACACTTGGCACAATGTGATTGGGTCACTTAAACCTAGAGCTAATCAAAGGGTGACATGTGGCAAGGGTTTAATGTGTTAACCTAGCTATTTAAGTGTGGTTATGAAAAGAATAAATAACCAGCAGTCACTCCTCTCCTTTGTCACGCCACCTTGAGGCTTTTCACCTATTCTTCTTCATCTGTCATCAATTCAAAGAGATTAGCCATCAATCTCTTGAATTAAGAACGCTAGAAATTGTTTCTAGTGTCCTGTTTAGATCTCTAATCTCTTAAAAGGCAGAACTTGAATTTCTAATTAATAGAAAAAGTTTTAGAAGCTATTCAAGGGCTGCCATAGGTGTTCTTGGTTTGGAGAAGCTAGAGGGTAAACATCTGGTGTCCTGAAGATGAATCTCAAAAGCGCAGACACACTGCAGTGCATCAAGAGGTTAGTGTAATCGTTCTTGATTTAATCTAGGGTTCTAAAATTAATCTGATTAATTTTAAAAATCTTAAATGGCAAATACATATCAAAAAACATATTAAAAGAGTTTTAATATATTGTTTATCATTGAAATCAAATAGATAAAAATAAATCTTACATGATGCATGTGACCCTAGGTGAAAATTTTTGAATTCAATGGTATAAACTTGTGTTTTGCACGCTTCCGTTCCTTCACCTTTTAGACTGGCCATCTATCTGTGGATGGAATGCTGTACTGAAGTTTAATCTAGTCCCTAGAACTTTTGGGAGAATACCCCAGAATCTAGAAGTGAACCTAGGATCTCTATCAGACACAATAGACATTGGCACTCCATGCAACCTCACCACTTCATCAATGTATAGTTTGGCCAATCTTTCCAGGTTATAATCCATTCTCACTGGCAAAAAGTGTGCAGACTTGGTCAATCTATCAACAATAACCCAAACTGCATCATGATTCTTTTGTGTACGTGGAAGTCCTATCACAAAATCCATAGTGATTCTTTCCCATTTCCACTCGGGAATTGGCAATGGTTGTAGCAACCCTGCAGGCACTTGGTGTTCTGCCTTTACTTACTGACAAGTTAGGCATTTGGCAACATATTCTGCAATGTCTTTCTTCATTCCTCTCCACCAATAGTTCTCTTTCACACTTCTGTACATTTTGGTTCCACCGGGAAGCATTGCAAAAGGTGAATCATGTGCTTCCTTTAAAATGGTCTGCCTCAGTTCAACATTCTCAGGTATGCACATTCTGCCCTTATATAACAATAAGCCCTCATCATTTACTGATAATTCTGGTTTCTTGCCATCCCGAGTCTCTTCCATCAACTTCACATACTTATCATCCTTATGTGCAACTGTTTTAATTTGTTCTGCCAGCATTGGCTTCACTTGCCAAGTAGCTACCATCTGACCATCTTCATTAATCTCCAAATTAGCATGCAATGCCCTTAACTCATGCACCATGGACAATGGAGAAACCCTCAAACCAGCCATAGTCTTGCGACTTAAAGCATCAGCTACAACATTAGCTTTTCCAGGCTAATAGTCTATCAAATAATCATAATCTTTTATTAGCTCTAACCATCTCCTCTGCCTCAAATTTAACTCCTTTTGTGTGCCCAAGTACTTCAAACTTTTATGATCTGTGTATATATATAACATATCTCCCCATACAAGTAATGTCTCTAGATCTTCAAGGCAAAGACAATGGCTACCAACTCCAAGTCATGCGTGGGATAATTCCTCTCATGCGGTTTAAGCTGGCGTGAAGCATAAGCAATGACGTTTCTATCTTGCATCAACACACAGCCTAATCCGTTATGAGAAGCATCACTATATATGATATACTCCTTACCCAAAGTGGGCAAGATTAAGACGGGAGCTTCAGTTAAACACCTTTTTAACTCATCAAAACTTTCCTGGCACCGATTAATCCACTGAAATTTTACATCCTTCCTAAGTAGCTTGGTCAGTGGAGAATCCCTTCACAAACCTTCGATAATACCCAGCTAAACCAAGGAAACTCCGAACTTCTGTGACATTTCTAGGTGGCTTCCAATTAAGAATGGCTTCTACTTTGCTAGGATCCACCTGGATACCTTCTGCAAATACAATGTCCCAAAAATGAAATCTCCTTTAGCCAAAACTCACATTTTGACAGTTTGACATACAACTGCTTCTCCCTCAAAGTCTGCAATACTATCCTCAAGTGTTTGTCGTGTTCCTATGCATTCTTTGAGTACACCAAAATATCATCAATGAACACCACAACAAACTGGTCTAAATATGGCTTGAAGATAGTGTTCATTAGGCCTATAAAAGCAGCTGGAGCATTAGTCAACCCGAATGGCATTACCAAGAACTCATAGTGGCCATACCGAGTCCTAAAGGCAGTTTTAGGAATACTTTGCTCCTGCACCCTCAATTGGTAGTAGCCTGATCTCAAGTCAATTTTGGAGAATACAGTTGCATCCTTCAACTGATCAAACAAATCATCGATCCGTGGCAGAGGATATCTATTCTTTATGGTCACTTTATTCAATTGTCTGTAGTCTATGCATAGATGGAGAGTACCATCCTTCTTCTTCACAAATAATACTAGTGCTCCCCAAGTTGACAAGCTAGGGCGGATGAAACCCTTATCTAACAATTCCTGTAATTGCACCTTCAACTCTTTCAACTCAGCAGGTGCCATCCTATAAGGAGTGATGGAGATTGGCTCCACACCGGGCATAGTCTCAATTTTAAACTGTACCTCCCTTATTAGCTCCACACCAGGCATATGAAGGAACGGAAGCGTGAAAAACACAAGTTTATACCATTGAATTCAAAAATTTTCACCTAAGGTCACATGCGTCATGCAAGATTTATTTTTATCTATTTGATTTCAATGATAAACAACATATTAAAACTCTTTTAATATGTTTTTCGATCTTTATTTGCCATTTAAGATTTTAAAATTAATCAGATTAATTCTAGAACCCTAGATTAAATCAAGAATGATTACACTAACCTCTTGATGCACTGCAGCGTGTCTGTGCCTTTGAGATTCGTCTTCAGGACACCAGATGTTGTCCCTCTAGCTTGTCCACACCAAAAGCACCTATGGCAGCCCTTGAACAGCTTCTAAAGCTTTTTCTATTAATTAGAAATTCAAGTTCTACCTTTCAAGAGATTAGAGATGTAAACTGGACACTGGAAACAATTTCTAGTGTTCTTAATTCAAGAGATTGATGGCTAATCTCTACGAATTGAAGAGAGATGAAGAAGAATAGATGAAAAGCCTCAAAGTGGCATGACAAAGGAGAGGAGTGGCTGCTGGTTGTTTTTCTTTTCATAACAACACTTAAATAGCTAGGTTAACACATTAAACCCTTGCCACATGTCACCCTTTGATTAGCTCTAGGTTTAAGTGACCCAATCACATTGTGCCAAGTGTCAAACCTATATTTAATCTTGATTTTAATCATCTTACATGATTAAAAAATATTTGGCAAGCTTATGTGTAATCCCATGTGCCACCATCTCATGGTGCCACGTGTCACACTAGAAAATGACCAAAATGCCCTTGTGTCTTAATTTTGAGTTCTTAACCCAAAATAATTATTTTTCTTCTTCTAATCAATTTATATCAAATATAAATTAATTAATTAATCTCTATTAATTAATTTCTCATTAAATAAATTCATATTTAAACACTTTAAATATAAATTTAACTATACATCCAATAACCTAGATTTGGTTTCAAGTCATGCTAGGGACTTTGCAATTTAATTGCAAACCAAACCTATTTAATTAATCAATTAAACTCTTTAGTTAATTAATTAAATCATATTTAAATAAGTGATAACTTGTGTATGTGTGTGACTTACTAGGCTCATCACTTATTGGCAATGACACATGATATCAACTCTTAATATCATCATAACTCTTTCTTACCATAAATGATTTCTCTAAATCATTTTATGAACCTCATAGACCATGGTTAACACCTAGCATAGCATGCCATGGCCACCCAATTAGTAATAAGGTTTACCTTAAATGAACCTATAATCATATGTTACCATGCACTAGAATCTCTCTGTTACAAAATCCCAACTCAAGCTGGAGTCATGGTTTATGTCAAACTCCATTTGCTATGAATATTATGTTCTCTTTTAATTCCAGTTCTTGATTAAAAGATTTTCTCATCGTAAACTCTTTTACGAATAAATCTATCTCTCTGCCAGAACTTGAAACATCAAGAACAATTAAATGAACATAGGATTTTATCTCTATTTACTTAGAGGAACAGATTCCATCTTGATCAACACCTACCTCCATATATAACTAGTAGGAGCCAACACATGCCCATATACCCATACATAGTACAAGTATGAAAGCAGTATCAAAGTCAAACTACCTATATACAAGATAACTGTGCTATCTCAGGTCTAAAGATTATATGCACTGATATGATTTATGACAAAACATTGATAAGAGTAAACTCCATGTGCTTGTCATAACTGTCACTGGTTCGGCCTACTTATCATTTATAAGTGCCTATCATGTTTGTCATATGGCATGAGATTCACCATTCCATCTTATTTATATCTCATATAAATAACTTGTTAACAAACATGAATACAATCTTTCTGGATAAGTCATGTCCTTATTATGAAGTATCCTCGATTGTGAACCTATTTATGATACTTTGTGCTAGAAATATTGTCACTCATATTCTTAACAACTTAAGAATAATATTTATAACAAAATATCAATGGACCTTTTCTATTACACATAAATATATTATGTAAACGGAAAAGTGGAAATGCCTTTTATTAATAAAAATATGTACAAGATACATACTAAATGATATGCTCTAGGGCATACTACTAACAATCTCCCACTAGCACTAGAGCCATTCATTGCAATATCTTAGACCTATCTTCTCAAGATGTCGGTCTAACTGAGTCTGTGACATAGGCTTAGTGAATGGATCAGCTGGATTTTCAGCTGATGCTATTTTCTGCATGGCTATATCGCCTTGCCCAACTATATCTCTGATAATGTGGTAGTGCCTTTCTATGTGTTTGGATTTTGGGTGAGACCTTAGTTCCTTAGCCTGTATGACTGCTCCATTGTTGTCACAGTGTAGTGGAACTGCTGACTCAATGAAAGGAACTACTGTAAGTTCTGTCATGAACTTCTTTATCCAAACAGCTTCCTTTGCAGCATCTGATGCAGCAATATACTCAGCCTCTATAGTGGAATCTGCAGTCGTGCTTTGTTTGGAACTCTTCCAACTGACTGCACCTCCATTACAAATGAACACATATCCAGAGGTAGACTTTCTATCATCGATATCTGATTGGAAATCAGAATCAATATAACCATCCAATTGTAAGTCTCCACCTCCATAAATCAAGAATAAATCCTTAGTTCTTCTCAAGTACTTAAGGATATTCTTGATAGCTATCCAGTGTTCCAAACCTACATTAGATTGATACCTGCCAGTTAAACTAACAACATATGCGATATCCGGCCTAGTACACAACATTGCATACATTAAACTTCCAATAGCCGAAGCATATGGAATCTTAGCCATCTTATCTCTTTCTTCAGGTGTCTTTGGAGACATCTCTTTAGAAAGGTGGATACCATGTCTCACTGGTAACAATCCTCTCTTGGAATCAAGCATGTTAAACCTCTTTAACACCTTTTCCAAGTATAGACTTTGGCATAAACCAATTATTCTTTTCTCTCTATCTCTATAGATGCGAATCCCAATAATATAGGTTGCCTTCCCTAAGTCTTTCATGGAGAATGTATTTGACAACCATGCCTTTATAGTCGTTAACATACCTGTGTCATTACCCATCAACAGTATGTCATCCACATATAAGACAAGGAAAGTGATAGTACTGTCACTAACCTTCTTATATACACATGGCTCATCCTCATTTTTGATAAAACCAAAGGATTTAATGGTTTCATCAAAACGGATGTTCCAACTCCTCGAAGCTTGTTTCAACCCGTAAATGGATCGCTTTAGCTTGCATACCTTGGAACCATCTTGGGATTCAAATCCCCTAGGTTGTTCCATGAAAATGTTTTCTTCAATGTATCCATTGAGAAAAGCTATTTTGACATCCATCTGCCAAATCTCATAATCATAGTATGCAGCTATTGCTAATAAAATTCTAATTGATTTAAGCATGGCAACAGGCGAGAAAGTCTCCTCATAGTCGATTCCTTGCCTTTGGCGAAACCCTTTCACTACTAGCCTTGCCTTATAGGTCTCTACCTTTCCATCAGAACCAATTTTCTTCTTGAAAACCCATTTGTTCCCTATAGGTACAATACCTTCAGGTGGGTCAACAAGATCCCAAACTTGATTCTTATACATGGAATCAATCTCGGATTTTATAGCATCAATCCATTTTGAAGAGTCTATATCTGATATAGCTTCTTCATAAGTAAGTGGATCATCTCCATGATCTTCTTCTTCATGAGTAGACAACTCTTATTCTTCTTCATGAAGAAAACCCTATCTCACTGGTGGGTGAGATACCCTGGTTGTTCTACGAGGAACAGCTGTAGATGTTTCATCAATGGGTATAGGTTGACTAGATGGATCTATATCCATCTGATCTGTTGGTTGGTCAAAATTCTCCAATTCTAACTCTATTTGCCTTCCTTTACCTCCTTCTTGAACAAACTGTTGTTCAAGAAATGTGGCATATCTACTTATCACAACCTTTTGTGAAGTAGGTAAATAAAAATAATATCCAAAACTATCTTTTGGATATCCAACAAATCAACCTTTTTCTGATCTGGTCTCCAATTTATCAGTGTTTAGCTTTTTGATATAAGCTGGACAACCCCAAATCTTAACATGCTTAAGACTTGGTTTTCTTCCATGCCATATCTCATAAGGTGTGGAAGAAACTGATTTTGATGGAATCCTATTCAGAATATACAAAGCTGATTCTAATGCAAATCCCCAAAAGAAGATTGGCATATTAGTATAGTTCATCATACTACGTACCATATGCAATAGGGTACGATTTTTCCTTTCAGATACACCATTCAGCTGTGGCGTTCCTGGAGGAGTTAGCTAAGAAACAATGCCATGCTCTCTCAAGTATTCGTCAAATTCAGTACTCAAATATTCACCTCCACGATCTGATCGAACAGCTTTAATACTCTTTCCTATTTGATTTTCTACTTCAGATTTAAATTCCTTAAACTGTTCAACGGATTTATGTTTGTATTTCATCAAATACAAATACCCAAACCTTGATTTATCATCAGTAAAGGTAATAAAATAATGAAAACCCCCTTTAGCCATTTCTTTAAATGGACCACATACATCACTATGTATTAGCTCTAAAATATTTTCAGCTCTTAGCCCTTGTCCAACAAAGGGTGATCTAGTCATTTTGCACTGAAGGCAAGATTCACAAGTTGGAGTAGGCTCAGAGCCCAATGAGGATAGAATCCCCATTTTCTCTAGTTTTGCAATACTATCTTCTGCAACATGACATAACATTAAGTGTCAAATATATTTTGAACTTGAGTTGGTTTTCACCATGGCATTGCATTCTTTTAGATCACTTGCATTCAATTTGTGTTTGTCATTATTATCCAAATAATAAAGACCATCATTCATATAACCCGAACCAACATATTTATTTCCAAAATAAATATTGCAAACATCATCTGTGAACTGAAATTCATAGCCATTTCTAGTTAAACTAGATATAGAAATGATGTTGTTAAAAGCATCAGGTACATATAAAATATTATCTAAACACAAAGCATGTCCAAACATGTAAAAAAGATTTAGATCCTATGGCTAAAGCTTCAACAGTTGAGCCATTGCCAATCCGGACTCTAATATCTTGAGAATGCAAGCTGCTACTATTTGCTAGTTCCTGCATATCATTAGAAATGTGAGAACTGGCACCAGTATCTAAAACCCAAGCTGTAGATGAACTATGAGTATCATCAGAATCTAAATAACAAGATATGGACATACCTTCCGAAGGTGTATCCTTCTTGTCCTTCAGAGAAGCAAGATACTCTGGGCAATTCCTTTTCCAGTGCCCATCCTTTTGGCAGTGGAAACACTTTCCTTTGCCTCCATCAGCTTTAGTCTTCCTTTTCTATTTAGCTATTTTCTTGGAAGGAATAGGAATCTGAGGTTTCTTTTTCTTATTACCCTTCTTCTTGTTGGACTTTCCAGCAGAAGAAGATGCAACTAAAGCTACCTCTTTTCCTTTATTGCCTGGCATATTCTTTTGGGCAATAACTAGCATGTTGAGTAAACCAGCTGAGGTGCATTTCTGTTTAGTCATATGGTAATTTGTCACAAAATTCCCAAAAGACTCAGGAAGGGACTGAAGGATCAAATCCGTCTGCAGTTGGAAATCCATGTTGAAGTCAAGATGTTCCAACTGCTCAATCAGCCGAATCATCTTGTGGACATGATCCCTAACATTCTGTCCCTCAGACATCCTCATACGGAATAGCAGTCTAGATATCTCATACCTAGCATTCCTGTTGTGCTCACCATACAACTCTTATAGGTGAAGGAGGATCTCACTCGCACTCTGCATGTTCTCATGTTGCTTCTGTAGCTCATTACTCATGGAAGCAAGCATGTAACACTTAGCTCTCATATCGTGATCCTTCCACTTGTCCAAAGTTTCATGTTCCTCTTGTGTGGCCTCTGGAAGTAAGGGACTAGGAACATTTAAATCTAGAACATATCCTATATGTTCAAGGTTCAGGACAAGTTTCAAATTTCTTAGCCAATCAGATAGATTAGGTCCTGTCAACCTATTGTGATCAAGTATGCTTGCAAGGATATTGGATAGTGGTGGTTGTTTTGTGCTCATTTTTATCAGAAAATTAACTGCAGAAAATAACCAGATTAATTAGTAAATGTATCATGTAATTAACCAAAATGATTATGGTCTTTTAATCAAATTGGTCCTCCCACTAACTTAGGGAATCCTACACTTCCAAAGTAGAAAACGGAAATCCTAGTTGGATGGATTTCTAGTGGGTGATTGAATTCTTATAATTCTATTGATCATCCTCAGGTACATCCATTATTGGAATTACAATAAACTATAAGTGAGCAACTCCTTGCCCATCACATCTCATGTGAGGTTCAATCCTTTACCTAGCCCCTAATGCTCAAAATCTCAGGTACATCCATTATTGACTTATCTTGCATTAGTTAAGTTGATCCCATTGAGCCAGTAATTATGCAAATAATTTTAATGTCCTCAGGTACATCCAATATTGGCCACTAAACCATTTACATATTTACAACATCTCATGCTTAACAATTATTCTTAAGAAAATCTCTTAAATTAATTGCATCTTATGCAACTTTTTGAAATTTCTTAAAATAATTACCCCAATGGAGGGCCTATGTTATAATTACTTTAATTATAGCATTTCGAACTTAAACATTTGTTTGGAAGATTTTATGGTCATTCTAATTACTATTAAGGTCTCACTATGCACATTATCCAATTAGCATGCATATATCATATAATAGCATACATTCCCATACATCTCATGCTTTCATGGATAAGCAATAAATATGGTATGATCATGGACTTTCTAAGGGATTCAATTCTGAGCCACCAAGAATTGAATCAGGGCATTCCTAGGTGCATTTCATTCATTCATTCATTTTACAAGAGTTGCTGAAGGAGTACATAATCAACACTTGATCTTGAATTCCTCCCACTGGTCCCACCAATGCTCTTGACCTCCTTAAACTTATTGCAATCCAATATTACATGGTAATCCTTGGCATACCATGGCGAATTTACAAGAACTTAAATAAATGAAATTACATCTCAAAAATTATTACAAACTTAATAATACATGCCAAAAATAAATTAAAATAAATTAATTAATTTACAATCCCAAAGAAACATAAAAGAAATAAATCTAATCACATTGGTCTTTTATAGTCCATGATCATCCATCATGCATATCACTATTTAACAATTAAATAAAACATACATACTTAAATTAAATTGAATATCTCATATTCAACTTAAAAAACCAGATTTGAATATGATTCAAATAAATTTAAAAATTCAGATTTGAATCTCATTCAAACAAATTTAAAAATTCAGATTTGAATCACATTGAAACAACTTTAAAAATTCAGATTTGAATCACATTCAAACATTTTTTAAAAAATCTGATTTGAATCACATTCAAACATTTTTTAAAAAATCAGATCTGAATTTTATTCAATCAATTTTAAAAAATCAGATTTAAATATGATTCAAACAACTTTAAAAATTCATATTTGAATCACATTCAAACAACTTTTAAAATTCATATTTGAATCACATTCAAACAATTTTTTAAAATTCTGATTTGAATCATAATTTAATTGTGTGATTAAAATTCTAATTAAACAATTTAATTAGACATAGGATGAGCTTTTAGATCATGCAACAATTGTAAATTAAAAAGCAAACCTTGTTCCACCTTGAAGAACCATTGTTGCCGCCATCAATGGTGGCTTCACCATGTGTGCCGCCACACATCCATTGCAACCAGCAATGGATCAATCATCTCATGATCAAATCACATAATTAAATCATATAATCAACAATCTAAATAGCAAATATAGTGGCTCTGATACCAATTGAAGGAACAGAAGTGTGAAAAACACAAGTTTATATCATTGAATTCAAAAATTTTCACCTACGGTCACATGCATCATACAAGATTTATTTTTATCTATTTGATTTCAATGATAAACAACATATTAAAACTCTTTTAATATGTTTTTGGATCTGTATTTGCCATTTAAGATTTTAAAATTAATCAGATTAATTTTAGAACCCTAGATTAAATCAAGAATGATTACACTAACCTCTTGATGCACTACAGCGTGTCTGTGCCTTTGAGATTCATCTTCAGGACACCAGATGTTGTCCCTCTAGCTTGTCCACACCAAGAACACCTATGGCAGCCCTTGAACAGCTTCTAAAGCTTTTTCTATTAATTAGAAATTCAAGTTCTGCCTTTTAAGAGATTAGAGATGTAAATAGGACACTAGAAACAATTTCTAGTGTTCTTAATTCAAGAGATTGATGGCTAATCTCTTTGAATTGATGAGAGATGAAGAAGAATAGATGAAAAGCCTCAAAGTGGAGTGACAAAGGAGAGGAGTGGCTGCTGGTTGTTTTTCTTTTCATAACAACACTTAAATAGCTAGATTAACACATTAAACCCTTGCCACATGTCACCCTTTGATTAGCTCTAGGTTTAAGTGACCCAATCACATTGTGCCAAGTGTCAAACCTATATTTAATCTTGATTTTAATCATCTTACATGATTAAAAAACATTTGGCAAGTTTATGTGTAATCCCAGGTGTCACCATCTCATGGTGCCATGTGTCACACTATGAAATGACCAAAATGCCCCTGTGTCTTAATTTTGAGTTCTTAAACCAAAATAATTATTTTTCGTCTTCTAATCAATTTATATCAAATATAAATTAATTAATTAATCTCTATTAATTAATTTCTCATTAATTAAATTCATATTTAAACACTTTAAATATAAATTTAACTATACATCTAATAATCTAGATTTGGTTTCAAGTTATGCTAGGGACTTTGCAATTTAATTGCAAACCAAACCTATTTAATTAATCAATTAAACTCTTTAATTAATTAATTAAATCATATTTAAATAGGTGATAACTTGTGTATGTGTGTGACCTACTAGGCTCATCACTTATTGGCAATGAGACATGATATCAACTCTTAATATCATCATAACTCTTTCTTACCATAAATGATTTCTCTAAATCATTTTATGAACCTCATAGACCATGGTTAACACCTAGCATAACATGCCATGGCCACCCAATTAGTAATAAGGTTTACCTTAAATGAACCTATAATCATATGTTACCATGCACTAGAATCTCTCTGTTACAAAATCCCAACTCAAGCTGGAGTCATGGTTTATGTCAAACTCCATTTGCTATGAATATTATGTTCTCCTTTAATTCCAGTTCTTGATTAAAAATATTTTCTCATCAGAAACTCTTTTCTGAATAAATCTATCTGTCCTGGCCAGGAACTTGAAACATCAAGAACAATTAAATGAACATAGGATTTTATCTCTATTTACTTAGAGGAACAGATTCCATCTTGATCAACACCTACCTCCATATATAACTAGTAGGAGCCAACACATGCCCATATACCCATACATAGTACAAGTATGAAAGCAGTATCAAAGTCAAACTACCTATATACAAGATAACTGTGCTATCTCAGGTCTAAAGATTATATGCACTGATATGATTTATGACAAAACATTGACAAGAGTAAACTCCATGTGCATGTCACAAGTGTCACTGGTTCGGCCTACTTATCATTTATAAGTGCCTATCATGTTTGTCATATGGCATGAGATTCACCATTCCATCTTTTTTATATCTTATATAAATAACTTGGTAACAAACATGAATACAATCTTTCTGGATAAGTCATGTCCTTTTTATGAAGTATCCTCGATTGTGAACCTATTTATGATACTTTGTGCTAGAAATATTGTCACTCATATTCTTAACAACTTAAGAATAATATTTCTAACGAAATATCAATGGACCTTTTTTATTACACATAAATATATTATGTAAACGAAAAAGTGGAAATGCCTTTTATTAATAAAAATATGTACAAGATACATACTAAATGATATGCTCTAGGGCATACTGCTAACAGCATAGCCTCAATCTCAAACTGTACCTCTCTTTCTGGAGGCAATCTCGGTAATTCTTCCAGAAAGACATCCGAAAAATCCCATACCGTAGGAATATCTTTAAGATCTAGAGTCCCCACCTAGGTGTCTATCACATGAGCTAGATAAGCTTCACATCCCTTTCTAATCATCTTTCTAGCAAGTGCAGCTGAAATAATGTTGGATGGCAATAACTGCCTCTCCCCGTGTACCACTATGTGTGCATACTTGAGAAGACCAAAAGTTACTATCTTCAGTCTACAGTCGATCATGGTGTGATGCCTGGCTAACCAATCCATGCCCAAGATGATATCATAATCTCGGAAGGGCATGTCAATTAAGTCTGACAAGAATGTATGCCCTTGGATCACCAGAGAATAATCCTTATACAATTTGCTCACCTTAACCTCTTGTCCCAAAAGACTAGTCACTAGCACATCATAATCCAATTTCACACAAGGAATAGCAACAGAGCATGCAATACTGGCACTAGCATAAGAATTTGTAGAACCAGGGTCAAACAGCACATATACATCTCTATAAAAAATGGAGAAAGTACCAGCCACAATATCTGGTGTCTCAGTTTCATCCCTCTGGTGCATGGTGTACACCCTGACTGGTGCACCACTATGCTCTGGTTGGCTCACTGTGTTAGTAGTATGCCCTAGAGCATATCATTTAGTATGTATCTTGTACATATTTTTATTAATAAAAGGCATTTCCACTTTTCCATTTACATAATATATTTATGTGTAATAGAAAAGGTCCATTGTATTTTGTTAGAAATATTATTCTTAAGTTGTTAAGAATATGAGTGACAGTATTTCTAGCACAAAGTATCATAAATAGGTTCACAGTCGAGGATACTTCATAATAAGGACATGACTTATACAGAAAGATTGTATTCATATTTGTTCCCAAGTTATTTATATGAGATATAAATAAGATGGAATGGTGAGTCTTATGCCATATAACAAACATGATAGGCACTTATAAATGATAAGTAGGCGTAACTAAAGGACACTTATGACAAGCACATGGAGTTTACTCTTGTCAATGTTTTGTCATAAATCATATCGGTGCATATAATCTTTAGACCTGAGATAGCACAGTTATCTTGTATATAGGTAGTTTGAGTTTGATACTACTTTCATACTTGTACTATGTATGGGTATATAGGCATGTGTTGGCTCCTACTAGTTATATATGGAGGTAGGTGTTGATCAAGATGGAATCTGTTCCTCTAAGTAAATAGAGATAAAATCATATGTTCATTTAATTGTTCTTGATGTTTCAAGTTCCTGGCCAGGACAGATAGATTTATTCAGAAAAGAGTTTCTGATGAGAAAATCTTTTTAATCAAGAACTGGAATTAAAAGAGAACATAATATTCATAGCAAATGGAGTTTGACATAAACCATTACTCCAGTTTGAGTTGGGATTTTGTAACAGAGAGATTCTAGTGCATGGTAACATATGATTATAGGTTCATTTAAGGTAAACCTCATTACTAATTGGGTGGCCATGGCATGCTATGCTAGGTGTTAACTATGGTCTATGAGGTTCATAAATTGATTTAGAGAAATCATATATGGTAAGAAAGAGTTCTGATGATATTAAGAGTTGATATCATGTCTCATTGCCAATTAGTGATGAGCCTAGTAAGTCACACACATACACAAGTTATCACCTATTTAAATATGATTTAATTAATTAATTAAAGATTTTAATTGATTAATTAAATAGGTTTGGTTTGCAATTAAATTGCAACGTCCCTAGCATGACTTGAAACCAAATCTAGATTATTGGATGTGTAGTATAAATTAAATTTATATTTAAAGTGTTTAAATATGAATTTAATTAATGAGAAATTAATTAATAGAGATTAATTAATTAATTTATATTTGATATAAATTAATTAGAAGAAGAAAAATAATTATTTTGGGTTAAGAACTCAAAATTAAGACACAGGGGCATTTTGGTCATTTCACAGTATGACACGTGGCACCATGAGATGGTGACACATGGGATTACACATAAGCTTGCCAAATGTTTTTAATCATGTAAGATGATTAAAATCAAGATTAAATATAGATTTAACACTTGGCACAATGTGATTGGGTCAGTTAAACCTAGAGCTAATCAAAGGGTGACATGTGGCAACGGTTTAATGTGTTAACCTAGCTATTTAAGTGTGGTTATGAAAAGAAAAAACAAATAGCAGCCACTCCTCTCCTTTGTCATGTCACTTTGACGCTTTTCATATATTCTTCTTCATCTCTCATCAATTCAAAGAGATTAGCCATCAATCTCTTGAATTAAGAACACTAGAAATTGTTTCTAGTGTCCTGTTTACATCTCTAATTTCTTAAAGGCAGAACTTGAATTTCTAATTAATAGAAAAAGCTTTAGAAGCTGTTCAAGGGTTGCCATAGGTGTTCTTGGTGTGGACAAGCAAGAGGGACAACATCTGGTGTCCTGAAGACGAATCTCAAAGGCGCAGACACGCTGCAGTGCATCAAGAGGTTAGCGTAATCATTCTTGATTTAATCTAGGGTTCTAAAATTATTCTGATTAATTTTAAAAATCTTAAATAGCAAATACAGATCAAAAAACATATTAAAAGAGTTTTAATATGTTGTTTATCATTGAAATCAAATAGATAAAAATAAATCTTGCATGATGCATGTGACCCTAGGTGAAAATTTTTGAATTCAATGGTATAAACTTTGTGTTTTTCACGCTTCCGTTCCTTCAATTGGTATCAGAGCCACTATATTTGCTATTTAGATTGTTGATTATATGATTTAATTGTGTGATTTGATCATGAGATGATTGATCCATTGCTGGTTGCAATGGATGTGTGGTGGCACACATGGTGAAGCCACCATTGATTGCGGCAACAAAGGTTCTTCAAGGTGGCGCAAGATTTGCTTTTTAATTTACAATTGTTGTATGATCTAAAAGCTCATCCTATGTATAATTAAATTATTTAATTAGAATTTTAATCACACAATTAAATTATGATTGAAATCAGAATTTTAAAAATTGTTTGAATGTGATTAATCTGAATTTTAAAAGTTGTTTGAGTGTGATTCAAATATGAATTTTTAAAGTTGTTTGAATCATATTTAAATCTGATTTTTAAAATTGATTGAATAAAATTCAGATCTGATTTTTTAAAAAATGTTTGAATGTGATTCAAATCTGATTTTTTTAAAAAATGTTTGAATGTGATTCAAATCTGAATTTTTAAAGTTGTTTGAATGTGATTCAAATCTGAATTTTTAAATTTGTTTGAATGAGATTCAAATCTGAATTTTTAAATTTATTTGAATCATATTCAAATCTGGATTTTTAAGTTGAATATGAGATATTCAATTTAATTTAAGTATGTATGTTTTATTTAATTGTTAAATAGTGATATGCGTGATGGATGATCATGGACTATAAAAGACCAATGTGATTGGATTTATTTCTTTTATGTTTCTTTGGAATTGTAAATTAATTAATTTATTTTGGGCATGTATTATCAAGTTTGTAATAATTTTTGGGTTGTAATTTCATTTATTTAAGTTCTTGTCAATTCGCCTTGGTATGCCAAGGATTACTATGTAATATTGGATTGCAAGAAGTTCAAGGAGGTGAAGAGCATTGGTGGGACCAGTGGGAGGAATTCAAGATCAAGTGTTGATTATGTACTCCTTCAGCAACTCTTGTAAAATGAATGAATGAAATGCACCTAGGAATGCCCTGATTCAATTCTTGGTGGCTCAGAATTGAATCCCTTAGAAAGTCCATTATCATACCATATTTACTGCTTATCCATGAATGCATGAGATGTATGGGAATGTGTGCAATTATATGATATATGCATGCTAAATGGATATTGTGCAAAGTGAGACCTTAATAGTAATTAGAATGACCATAAAATCTTCCAAACAAATGATTAAGTTGGAAATGCTATAATTAAAGTAATTATAACATAGGCCCTCCATTGGGGCAATTATGATGCAATTAATTTAAAAGATTTTCTTAAGAATAATTGTTAAGCATGAGATGTTATAAATATGTAAATAGTTTGGTGGCCAATATTGGATGTACCTGAGGACATTAAAATTATTTACATAATTACTAGCTCAATGGGATCAACTTAACTAATGCAAGATAAGTCAATAATGGATGACCTGAGATTTTGAGCATTAGGGGCTAGGTAAAGGATTGAACCTCAAATGATATGTGATGGGCAAGGAGTTGCTCACTTATAGTTTATTGTAATTCCAATAATGGATGTACCTGAGAATGATCAATAGAATTATAAGAATTCAATCACCCACTAGAAATCTATCCAACTAGGATTTCCGTTTTCTACTTTGGAAGTGTAGGATTCGCTAAGTTAGTGGGAGGACCAACTTGATTAAAAGGCCATAATCATTTTGGTTAATTACATTACACATTTACTAATTAATCTGGTTATTTTCTGCAGTTAATTTTCTGATAAAAATGAGCACAAAACAACCACCACCATCCAATATCCTTGCAAGCATACTTGATCACAATAGGTTGACAGGACCTAATCATCGATTGGCTAAGAAATTTGAAACTTGTCCTGAACCTTGAACATATAGGATATGTTCTAGATTCAAATGTTCCTGGTCCCTTACCTCTAGAGGCCACACAAGAGGAACATGAAACTTTGGACAAGTGGAAGGAGTATGATATGAGAGCTAAGTGTTACATGCTTGCTTCCATGAGTAATGAGTTACAGAAGCAACATGAGAACATGCAGAGTGCGAGTGAGATCCTCCTTCACCTACAAGAGTTATATGGTGAGCACAGCAGGAATGCTAGGTATGAGATATCTAGACAGCTATTCCGTATGAGGATGTCTGAGGGACAGTAAGTTGGGGATCATGTCCACAAGATGATTCGGCTGATTGAGCAGTTGGAACATCTTGACTTCAACATGGATTTCCAACTACAAATGGATTTGATCCTTCAGTCCCTTCCTGAGTCTTTTGGGAATTTTGTGACAAATTTCCATATGACTAAACACGAATGCACCTTAGCTGGTTTACTCAACATGCTGGTTATTGCCCAAAAGAATAAGCCAGGCAATAAAGGAAAAGAGGTAGCTTTGGTTGCATCTTCTTCTGCTGGAAAGTCCAACAAGAAGAAGGGTAATAAGAAAAAGAAACCTCAGATTCCTGGTCCTTCTAAGAAAATAGCTAAACTAAAAAAGGAAGACTAAAGCTAACAAAGGCAAAGGAAAGTGTTTCCACTGCCAACAGGAAAGTGTTTCCATTGCCAACAGGAAAGTGTTTCCATTCCCAGTAAGAAAGTTTTTCCACTGGCTAGAGTATAGCAATATAAAACAATGCAATGCCATGGTGAAAACCAACTCAAGTTCAAAATATATTTGGCACTTAAGGTTATGTCTTGTTGCAGAAGATAGGATTGCAAAACTGGAGAAAATGGGGATTCTATCCTCATTAGGCTCTGAACCTACTCCAACTTGTGAATCTTGCCTTCAGGGCAAAATGACTACATCACCCTTTGTTGGACAAGGGCTAAGAGCTGAAAATATTTTAGAGCTAATACATAGTGATGTATGTGGTCCATTTAAAGAAATGGCTAGATGGGGTTTTTATTATTTTATTACCTTTACTGATGATAAATCAAGGTTTGGGTATTTGTATTTGATGAAATACAAACATGAATCTTTTGAAAAGTTCAAAGAATTTAAATCTGAAGTAGAAAATCAAACAGGAAAGAGTATTAAAGCTCTTCGATCAGATCGTGGAGGTGAATATTTGAGTACTGAATTTGATGAATACTTGAGAGAGCATGGCATTGTTTCTCAGCTGACTCCTCCAGGAACGCCACAACTGAATGGTGTATCTAAAAGGAGAAATCGTACCCTATTGGATATGGTACGTAGTATGATGAGCTATACTGATATGCCAATCTTTCTTTTAGTGATTTGCATTAGAATCAGCTTTGTATATTCTGAATAGGATTCCATCAAAATCAGTTTCTTCCACACCTTATGAGATATGGCATGGAAGAAAACCAAGTCTTAAGCATGTTAAGATTTGGGGTTGTCCATCTTATATCAAAAATCTGAACACTGATAAATTGGAGACCAGATCAGAAAAAGGTCGATTTGTTGGATATCCAAAAGATAGTTTTGGATATTATTTTTATTTGCCTACTTCACAAAAGGTTGTGATAAGTAGAGATGCCACATTTCTTGAACAACAGTTTGTTCAAGAAGGAGGCAAAGGAAGGAAAATAGAGTTAGAATTGGAGAATTCGACCAACCAATGCATCGATGGATATAGATCCATCTAGTCAACCTATACCCGTTGATGAAACATCTACACTGTTCCTCATAGAACAACCAGGTATCTCACCCACTGAGAGATATGGTTTTCTTCATGAAAAAGAACAAGAGTTGTCTACTCATGAAGAAGTAGATCATGGAGATGATCTACTTACTTATGAAGAAGCTATATCGAATCTGAGACTCTTCAAAATGGATTGATGCTATGAAATCCGAGATTGATTCCATGTATAAGAATCAAGTTTGGGATCTTGTTGACCCACCTGAAGGTATTGTACCTATAGGGAACAAATGGGTTTTCAAGAAGAAAATTGGTTCTGATGGAAAGGTAGAGACCTATAAGGCAAGGCTAGTAGTGAAAGGGTTTCGCCAAAGGTAAGGAATCGACTATGAGGAGACTTTCTCGCCTGTTGCCATGCTTAAATCAATTAGGATTTTATTAGCAATAGCTGCATACTATGATTATGAGATTTGGCAGATGGATGTCAAAACAGCTTTTATCAATGGATACATTGAAGAAAACATTTTCATGGAACAACCTAGGGGTTTTGAATCCCAAGATGGTTCCAAGGTATGCAAGCTAAAGCGATCCATTTATGGGTTGAAACAAGCTTCGAGGAGTTGGAACATCCGTTTTGATGAAGCCATTAAATCCTTTGGTTTTATCAAAAATGAGGATGAGCTATGTGTATATAAGAAGGTTAGTGACAGTGCTATCACTTTCCTTATCTTAAATGTGGATGACATACTGTTGATGGGTAATGACACAGGTATGTTGACGACTATAAAGGTATGGTTGTCAAATACATTCTCCATGAAAGACTTAGGGGAGGCAACCTATATTCTCGGGATTCGCATCTATAGAGATAGAGTGAAAAGAATAATTGGTTTATCCCAAAGTCTATACTTAGAAAAGGTGTTAAAGAGGTTTAACATGCTTGATTCTAAGAGAGGATTGTTACCAGTGAGACATGGTATCCATCTTTCTAAAGAGATGTCTCCAAAGACACCTGAAGAAAGATATAAAATGGCCAGGATTCCATATGCTTCGGCTATTGGAAGTTTAATGTATGTAATGTTGTGTACTAGGCCGGATATCTCATATGCTATTAGTTTGACTAGCAGGTATCAATCCAATCCAGGTTTGGAACACTGGATAGCTGTCAAGAATATCCTTAAGTACTTGAAAAGAACTAAGGATTTATTCTTGATTTATGGAGGTGGAGACTTGCAATTGGATGGTTATACTGATTCTGATTTCCAATCAGATATCGAGGATAGAAAGTCTACCTCTGGATATGTGTTCATTTGTAATGGAGGTGCAGTCAGTTGGAAGAGTTCCAAACTGTAACACCCCTATGTTCGATAGTGCGTACTACTGTTCCGGTGACCAGTGTTGTCCGGACAGCTAGGATGCCTAGAACTACACTTCGATATGAGTGAGGAGACATAAAATAATGGAATACAAGAAGAGAAAATACAAGAAAAATAAAGGAAAAATAATAGCAAAGAAATGTAACCAAGTTAAACGAGCCGAGAACCCTAGCGATGGGTGACCGCATCGGGAAGTCACGGCGTGGACTGTTGACTAACCCTGGACTGCGGGGAACCCTGGAAAATATTTTTAGGACTTAAATAGACCCCTATTGAAGTATAAATATCATTAGAAATATCAAAGAAAAATTAAATAATTAGTACAAAGAAAAGTGAGAAATCGAAAAACGAACAAAACCCGGTGTTACCGAAAAATCGGGAATGCAACCCGAACAGGGGCATTGTGGTCATTTGACACCCCGAGTTGTCTTTTGACCTAAATGTCCATTAAAAATAAATAATATTACACTTAGAAAATATAATGAAAAATTAATTTAGGGGTACCTAATGTAAATAGCCAAAAGTGGAGTGTAAATGGAGTAATTATCAATTAAAACATATAATATAGTTTAATTAAGGTGAGTGGACCACTATGGACTAAAATATTCACTAAGTGGGCAGATGTAAACCCACTAAACACTTCTTCATCTTCATTTCTTCTCCCATGCCGAAGTGAACTCCATTAAAGCCTCCATAGCCAAAACTTGAGAGAGCTCCTAATCTCCTCCATTCTCACCTCCAACCATCAAAGTTTCTTCACTAATCTTGGTCCCCACCTCACAAGGAAGAAGTAGATACCAAAATCAAGGGAGATTAGTGAAGATTTAATAAGTCTCAATAATAGGTAAGTTTGTATTTTTTTATTATTGCTTTGTTAAAGTTTGTAAGGATATTATGGGTGTTTGATTTATGGAGAAATTTTTGAGTTTTGATATTGAATGGGAATGTGCACTTTTGGCAGCCATGGAAGCACCTTGAAGGCAGTTTATTTGTGCTTCTAAATGGTGAATTAAATGATTGATTAAATGTATATTGTGTAGGAAATTGTTGGGTGATGTATACTTAATATATGTAAATATAAAATGAAATTTAAAGCTTGGAAAGTAATGGAATGTAAGTGTACCATTGTGGCAGTTTGCTAACTCTTGAGGAATGCTGGAATTCATGCTTGGTTTATGGAATAATGATGTTAAAATGTGTTGGTTGTTATGGCAGTTTGAGTGCATGAATGATGGTGTGAAGTTGGACATGTAAATGAGCATGAATTGGTGATTGAATTGTTGTAAATTGAGTTGGACAAATTCTGCACTCGTTGGTGCACATTGAATGTAATTGTAAGCTGCCAAAATGACCTATAATATGTTGTAAATTATGTTTAGGTTGTGGTACAACCAGAATTGGTTTGAATGTTAAGTTTGGTGAGTGTTAAAAGTGATGCTTGATGTGTATGCAAGAAGTGCAATAAGGCAGTTTGAGTTTTAGGCCTATAACTTTAATTTTGTGGCTCCAATTGGTATGAGACCAATTGGAGGTAAAACTAGGCATAAAATGTGCCAACTTTCATGAAGGAAGCTTGCCAAAATTCTGCTTGTAAGGTAACTTGAAAAGTGACCAAATCCGGATTAGTGCAATTGAGGCCTGAAAATTGATCATTTGGGCAGCAGTTAGTATTTAGGCCATAACTCACACAAAACAGGCACAATTGACCTGAAATTTTGACCATGAATAGTTAAGACCCATATCTATAAGTCTTATGAAGACACAAAAACGCAGAAATAACCATAAGCAAGTCAAACAGCTTGCACAAGTTCGGGTCCAAAAACTAGCCGAACTGAAAATGACCTAAAGTGACCAATTTTGATGCAATTTGACCAGCAATAGTAAAATGACCATAACTTGGTGTACATAACTTAGAATGACCTGAAATTTTGCCCCGCGTTCCATAAGACATATATCTACAAGTTTGTAATTTTGACCAAAACCCAAAAACTGAGGGAACTAGGTCTTCCGACTAGGTTAAACTAGTATCCTGGAATCCAGCAAATTGCAAGAAAATGCAGTATACACGAAAATGAACTTGGTAACATGTACCAACCCTAAAAGACTATCAAATGTGACATTTTAGTAACATTAAAACCTAAATTACCTAGAATGCACCGAGGGTCGACATATTAGGTTGATTAAGCAAATACTAGCATTCAGTGAATTACTTATTGAACCTTATTCTTAGAGACAGTTTAAATGAGTACTGAAACACTTCAAATTGTGTTTCTCAGTTAGCAAAGACTCAGGGAAGGGGAAGGAAACACTGAGTCAGAGCCAAGAGACAGTTATCAGAGGTTTGTGCACAACTAGTTTTTAACTAATTTTGTTTGAATATTTCATATGATTAAATGACATATTTTTCTTATGTATTATGTTTAACAAGCATTGGATTTAATTCAATGATTATTGAAAATTGTTATAGTATGTATGAATTTAGCTTTGTGAAATGGTATTTCCACAAGTATTAAGCATTGTTATGGATTGAATAAATTATATTTTGGAAAATTGTGATAGAACATGTTTTGAATTGTGATGGTAATTTTCATGGAAAAATGTAAATTTATGATTTGAATTGTGATGAGCATAAAAATTATTGGATATTGGAATTGAATTTGAATCGAATTATATTGTGATTTATGCTCATTAAAAGGATTGTGATATTGTTTTATATCTCACTATAGATGCTTGACTAGGTTATTACCCGTCTCTCTCATTTGTTGAGAAGACAATGGAGTTAGTTGTGTTTTGATTACCATGGTACGTGCACAGGCTTAGATTTTCCTCTGATTTGAGGTTAGATCTAAGTTTATTTTATCGTTATGGCCCTTGCGGAAGATTCATTATTGTGATGGTACTGTGCACGATGATTCGACCTCCCCGACCATAGGGAGTTAGAATCTGATTCGACCTCCCCGACCATAGGGAGTTAGAATCACATCGAATATGGCCCTTTCAGATTAGTCTTGCATAGTTAGTGAGATAAGAATAATTTTTGAGATACAACATGGTTTTTGAGACACAGAATGTTTTTGAATGGTAAAGAATTGTGATTTCAATTATGATTTATGTATAATTGATTTTGTTGGAATTGACTAAATGGTTAGTTATGATTTGATAAATTGAATTTTGTGATCAAAGTCATTTTATACAAATGATTCACATTATTGGCAATGAATATTTTGAGTTTTAAAATTTGATGAGTATTCAGATTTCCAAATTATTTACCGTAAATTTTGTCAATGTATATTGTACTATGTTTTAAATTATAGTTGTGTACCAGTTCACCACTCAGTAATAGCTTTGTATGCTGTCGCAGGTAAGAAGAGCATAGAGCAGTGAGTAAGTTTCTTTGAAGACACTTTCAGATCAGCTCCAGGTATATTATAGGTATACCTATGTACATAGGTTTTGATGTATGCATGCAATAATATGTATGTAAATTATTTGAGCAGTTGTATAAAAACTCTTATAAAATATTTTGGTATGTAATTAAATGTAAATTATTGTAAATGTAAATTTGAGATTTCATTTACTTGAATAGTTTTGTAATATAAATTTTGAGTCTTATAATCAATGAAATATTTCTTCATGATGAGATTGGTTTGAAAAAGAATTGATTGTTTATTGAGAATTGAATTGTGAATTGAAATAAAGTTTATTGGAGTTGTATTTGAGAAAACATATTGGGAGCATTTTCTTTTGTAGGATTGAAGAACTGTTTTCTCAAAATACAGCCTGCACTTTGCCGAAATTTTGAAAAAATTTTATAACACCAGATTTTAATCTATGACTTAAATTTCTCGAAAATTGTTTTAAAATCCCTTGTAGTATATTTAATGGATTATCGGTAGGAGAAGTACGGTAATTCATTAGGTATACTACGGGATCATGTTACATCTTATAGGGGAGTAGGGTGTGACAACGACTGCAGATTCCACAAATGCTGTAAAGGAAGCTGTTTGGATAAAGAAGTTCGTGACAGAACTTACAATAGTTCCTTCCATTGAGTCAGCAGTTCCACTACACTGTGACAACAATGGAGCAGTCGTATAGGCTAAGGAACTAAGGTCTCACCCAAAATCCAAACACATAGAAAGGCACTACCACATTATCAGAGATATAGTTGGGCAAGGCAATATAGCCATGCAGAAAAAATAACATCAGCTGAAAAACCAGCTGATCCATTCACTAAGCCTTTGTCACAAGCTCAGTTAGACTGACATCTTGAGAAGATGGGTCTAAGGTATTGTAATGAATGGCTCTAATGCTAGTGGGAGATTGTTAGTAGTATGCCCTAGAGCATATCATTTAGTATGTATCTTGTACATATTTTTATTAATAAAAGGCATTTCCACTTTTCCGTTTACATAATATATTTATGTGTAATAGAAAAGGTCCATTGATATTTTGTTAGAAATATTATTCTTAAGTTGTTAAGAATATGAGTGACAGTATTTCTAGCACAAAGTATCATAAATAGGTTCAAAATCGAGGATACTTCATAATAAGGACATGACTTATCCAGAAAGATTGTATTCATATTTGTTCCCAAGTTATTTATATGAGATATAAATAAGATGGAATGGTCAGTCTCATGCCATATAACAAACATGATAGGCACTTATAAATGATAAGTAGGACGAACCAGTGACACTTATGACAAGCACATGGAGTTTACTCTTGTCAATGTTTTGTCATAAATCATATCGGTGCATATAATCTTTAGAGCTGAAATAGCACAGTTATCTTATATATAGATAGTTTGAGTTTCATACTGCTTTCATACTTGTACTATGTATGGGTATATGGGCATGTGTTGGCTCCTACTAGTTATATATGGAGGTAGGTGTTGATCAAGATGAAATCTGTTCCTCTAAGTAAATCCTATGTTCATTTAATTGTTCTTGATGTTTCAAGTTCCTGGCCAGGACAGATAGATTTATTCAGAAAAGAGTTTCTGATGAGAAAATCTTTTTAATCAAGAACTGGAATTAAAAGAGAACATAATATTCATAGTAAATGGAGTTTGACATAAACCATGACTCCAGCTTGAGTTGGGATTTTGTAACAGAGAGATTCTAGTGCATGGTAACATATGATTATAGGTTCATTTAAGGTAAACCTTATTACGAATTGGGTTGCCATGGCATGCTATGCTGGGTGTTAACTATGGTCTATGAGGTTCATAAAATGATTTAGAGAAATCATTTATGGTAAGAAAGTGTTCTGATGATATTAAGAGTTGATATCATGTCTCATTGCCAATTAGTGACGAGCCTAGTAAGTCACACACATACACAAGTTATCACCTATTTAAATATGATTTAATTAATTAATTAAAGAATTTAATTGATTAATTAAATAGGTTTGGTTTGCAATTAAATTGCAAAGTCCCTAGCATGACTTGAAACCAAATCTAGATTATTGGATGTGTAGTATAAAATAAATTTATATTTAAAGTGTTTAAATATGAATTTAATTAATGAGAAATTAATTAATAGAGATTAATTAATTAATTTATATTTGATATAAATTAATTAGAAGAAGAAAAATAATTATTTTGGGTTAAGAACTCAAAATTAAGACACAGGGGTATTTTGGTCATTTCACAGTGTGACACGTGGCACCATGAGATGGTGACACATGAGATTACACATAAGCTTGCCAAATGTTTTTAATGATGTAAGATGATTAAAATCAAGATTAAATATAGGTTTAACACACGGCACAATGTGATTGGGTCACTTAAACCTAGAGCTAATCAAAAGGTGACATGTGGCAAGGGTTTAATGTGTTAACCTAGCTATTTAAGTGTGGTTATGAAAAGAAAAATCAACTAGTAGCCACTCCTCTCCTTTGTCACACCACTTTGAGGCTTTTCATCTATTCTTCTTCATCTCTCATCAATTCAAAGAGATTGGCCATCAATCTCTTGAATTAAGAACACTAGAAATTGTTTCTAGTGTCCTGTTTACATCTCTAATCTTTTAAAAGGCAGAACTTGAATTTCTAATTAATAAAAAAAGATTTAGAAGCTGTTCAAGGGCTGCCATAGGTGTTCTTGGTGTGGACAAGCTAGATGGACAACATCTAGTGTCCTGAAGACGAATCTCAATGGTGCAGACACGCTGCAGTGCATCAAGAGGTCAGTGTAATCATTCTTGATTTAATCTAGGGTTCTAAAATTAATCTGATTAATTTTAAAATCTTAAATGGCAAATACAGATCCAAAAACATATTAAAAGAGTTTTAATATGTTGTTTATCATTGAAATCAAATAGATAAAAATAAATCTTGCATAATGCATGTGACCCTATGTGAAAATTTTTGAATTCAGTGGTATAAACTTGTGTTTTTCACGCTTCCGTTCCTTCACACTGTGCCCTGGCTGCCAGAAGTGTTACCTTTACCCCTGCCTCTGCCTCTACCTCTACTAATTGTCTGCTGTCCTCTGGAAGCAAAACCTTGAACAGATCCCTCAGTGGTAATAGGCGGCCCAGATCTGTGGGCACTAGTGCAATCTCTAGCAAAATGCCTGCTTCCACCACAGTTGTAACAGGCTCCAATGGCCTTATAACATACTCCTCCATGAGTCCTGCCACAAGTTTCACAAGCACGGGTAGGAAAGGAACCCCTAGATCTCTGCTGTCGGGATCTAGGTGGCCTTTGCCCTAAGAATCCTCCCCTACTAGATCCTCTGTTACTTGGTCCCCCAAAGCTCTTCCTCTTACCCGAATTGTTACTTGGACTCTGACCTGTAGGCTTACTGCTCTTCTCTTTTTCAGTGGTTACCTTCTCAGATGCCCTTTCCAGTTCTATCTTTTCCAATTCAAGGGCCTGTGATATCAACCCAGAAAAGTTGTCATGTCGAAACCCAACCACTTGCAATCTCAAACTAGGCCTCAAACCGGCCTCAAACCGTTTGCATTTGTCTCTACTGGTAGTGAGTAGGCTTCCAGCATAGTGGCTGAGGCAAGAAAAGTCTCTCTCATACTCGGCTATAGTCTTGTTCCCTTGCTTCAAACTGAGAAACTCTTGTAGCTTCATATCCACATAGGTATCAGGAACATACTTCTATCTAAACTCCCTTAGAAAGTCATCCCATGTCAGCACTGGCGGCTCAGCCAAACTGTGGGGAATGGTCTTCCACCACTTATATGCATCTCCATGCAGCAAGGAAATTGAATATTCAAACTTCAACTCATCTGTTCAGTGTAATTTCTTGAAGACCCTCTCCATCCGTTCTAACCATTGCTCAGCTTCCAATGGGTCCACTGTACCCTTGAACTCTATTGCCCCATACTTCATTAACTTATCATATTGTCTGGCTAGGGATGGTGGTTGCACTGGAGGTGCTTGCACAGGAGCTTGGATTGGTATATTGCCAGCCATTTGCTGAGCGAACTGAGCAGGAAACTACATGGGTGGGATGGGTGCAGCCGATCCACTAGCATTCTGAGGAGCTGGGGCTTCCCCCTATACCTTAGCTGCTACTAATTGCTCTACTGTGTGATTCCCCTCTTCCATATTGAATCACAAGGAATTCTACTCCCTGAACAGCCAACACAAGGAGATTTCCCTCATTAGTCCATATTTATGATGTAATGCACTGTATGTATCAATAATGATAATTGAGCAGTTGTACTTATAAAAAATTTTCAAACATGCAATTTCAAAACTTGTATAAAAATCAAAGCTCTGATACCACTAAAACATGTCACACCTTATCCCTTGTAAGGCACGACATGTTCCCATAGCATACCTAATGAATCACCAAACTCCACCTACCGATAACCCATTAGTTATGCTATAAAGGATTTTAATATAACCATAGCTTTTTATCTTATCAATTCTTTTGCGGAAAACTGCATGAGAATAGTTAAAATTCCATGTAAACATTCATTGGAAATAATGATAGACTAAATATTGCAAAAGTTACATTTCCATAAGTCTCAAAGTAAGATACAAAATAGTTACAAACTCAAAATGTGATAGCAATGCAATGCTTTTAAATACAAACTGCTTAATATCCGTACATCCATACATATAGGTATAAAATACATCAAAAGGAAATTACAGGGGTATACCTACGATATATACCCACAATCAATACCAAAATGTTGCTTTCAAGTCTCTCACTCGGTAGCCTTCTCCTTTCCCTTACCTGCGATAGCATAAAGAAGCTATTGCTGAGTATATCACTCAGTGGTGCACAACTAATAACTTTAAAACTTAAGGTAAAACACAATTTGTCAAAGCATAATAAATCACATTTTTCTTAAGCATGAAAATTTCATAATAGTTCTAAGTTCATAAGAGCCATTTATTAGAATAACATTTCAAATGAGAAATCACATTTCATAAATCACAATTCACAAAGCATTAGTGTTGCCAACATCAACACACAGTTTAGGCCATGACACAAAATTTCACGATCAGTGCCGTGTTGTACACAATAAAGCAATCTCAACCTCACTAACCGTTATTAATGAGGGAAAGGCTAGCTAGCTAATGAGTACTCATGTAGTGTTACCCCACTAACCATTTTTAATGGGAGACATAATCAATATCAATTATAAAACCCCAAGTAGTCGTTAATACTGGGGAGTTCCGAAAGGGACTGTCATGCTAACTGTGTTTTCAAAATAGTTTTCAAAATTTTCCATTCAACAATCACATTTATAAACTAATAAATACATTTAAATGCATCATAATATCCAAATAAATGTGGCAACACCTAAATTTCTTAAATGCAAGAGAAAAATCATATTTCAGTCAAAGTAACTTATTCAAAGAAAACTCATTCAATTTAACACATTCCAAGCAATTTACAAGTTTAAAAACGAAGAAAATGTTGGTTGTGCACAAACCTTCAATGCTCTTTTTTCTTGTTACCCACTTCTCCTTGTCCGTTCCAACTTCTTTTTCTACTGAAAATACACAAATAGAATACCTCAATACCAATCTCAATTGCTGCCAAGAACTCATTACATGCATGTCTAATGCATCCCAAGTTAGCTTTGAAAATTTTAGAATATTTTAGTTTTGGGATAGCTTAGTGCCCCAATCTTTGAACCCAATTTTTACCTAGTTTCGATCATACTTTGGTGTGTTCTTCATGAAAATTGTTCATTTAGGTCTTAACTTTATTTTCCTTTTTGGATTGCCTAATTCGGAGCTGTGTAGCTCAAGTTATTACCAAAATACGGTTACTGTTCACGTCACTGTTCATGCTGCAGAATCAGCTCTGGCAGATTTATCAATCCAAATTCGTTCAGCAATTTAATCAAGTTAAGTCCATAATTTGGTCTAATGTTCTTCATACGAAATGTTCTACTATGTCTTAGGTTTCCATCAGTTTAAGAATTGCCTAAATCAGAGTTTTCTAGAAAGAGTTATGGCCATGCAAAGTTTACTGTACATATTGTAAATCTGCAATTTTGCAGATTCGATGATTCAACTTTGCTCAGCAATTTGATTGGGTTAAGTCCATAATTTGGCCTCAAGTTCTTCATATGAAATGTTCTACTATGTCTTAGGTTTCCATCGGTTTAAGAATCGCCTAAATCGGAGTTTTTTAGAGAGAGTTATGGCATCCAAAGTTTACTATTCATATGGTCAAATTCTACAGGTTCCAAAATTGTGTCTCTAAGTTCAAGCCAAGGTTTAGGCAATTTCTGGCAGTTTCTAGGGTGGGTCTCTTCATGAAAATTCTAGCCCTATGTCTTAAGTTTCATTTCCAATTGGCTTCACACCAATTGGAGTTGTGTAGCTCAATTTATGGGCTGTCAAACACACTGAACTCAGTGTGAAAATTCTGCCCTAGGTTTAAAATTTTCATTTTTTCAATTATTCCCTTTAACCAACCTCAATTCACATTTAATTCACCCAAAATGACTATAATTTAGCATTGACACATCAATGGCACTTCCTAGCACAAACCCCACAATTTTCAAACACCAAAGTTTGCAATTTTCCTTAATCCTACCATTTTATTACTTCCATTAATCAACCCAATGTCAGTTCAAACTAAATAAACCTCAAATGATCATAATTTAACACTACATACACCAATTTCACTCTCTAGCACCAAAACCCAATTTTTCCATGAACCCTAATCTCCCATAATTCAATTTATGCATTCTCATGAAATCTTACTACTCTCAATCATGCATACTACTTCAATTTAACTTAGATTTATCATCAATTTAACTAAAATACATCAAAACCCTAATTTCCTCTAAGTTGGCCAAAACCCTAGTTTAGATTTCCATACATGTTTCCTTTCAATTTCTCATGAAATTTCATCATAAGTTAACTTCATTCAAGGCTTACACAACTAATCTAACATGAAAAGAAACTTACCTCAAATGATTTCTTTCCAACTTTAATTTTTCTTCCAATTTCTCTTGCTCTACTTGCTCCAATACCTCAATCAAAGTTCTCTTTGATCGTTTCTTTTAGTGGGTTATGAGATTTATGAAGGGAATTGAAGTGAATCAAGACTTGGAAGGGAAAACAATGGTGGAAGAAGATTGGAGAAGAAGAGAAAAGAAGAGAAAGGGAGAGTGAAGATGGGTGGTGGCACATAGAGAATAAAAGGGAGGGGTTTGTCTTCTTTCATACCCATTTTATTTCTTTTAATTAGTTACTTAAGTTTAATTGTCACAAGCCCATTGGTCCCTTAATTTTTTTTTTAGGTTAAAAATGCAATTTAAAATTCTAGATTTTTACCTCTTTTATTTTCTTTTCACTTTTACTCTAATTTTTCCCTCAATATTTCTTCATAATTCAATATTTTATTTTCATTTAATTAAATTGATATTTTGGTAAAAAATCAACTCTTGAACTGAATTGACCAAAATGCCCCTCATCGGGTCATAATCCTTCTTTTTTTTTTTATACCCATTAAATCCTTAGGTCTTTGCTTCACTTGAATTTTTATTGTGTCTATCTCAATTAATTTTTTATTTGTTTTTAGTCCTCAAGGTGTCTTTGAATAGTACTAGTCACAGACAAAAAATGGTACTATTCATAACTCGAAGGTTCGGGCTGTTACAAATTGACACTAGAAATATCAAAGAAAAATTAGTAAATTAATACAAAGAAAAATGAAAAATCGAGAAACAGACAAAAATCGGTGTTACCGAAAAATCAGGAATATAACCCGAAGTGGGGTATTTTGGTCATTTGACACCTAGAGTTGCCTTTTGACCACAATGTCCATTAAAAATAAATGATATTACACTTTATAAATGTCATGAAAAATTAAATGGTGATACATTATGTAAATAGTGAAAGAATTGAGCTAAAGGTGCAAATAATGAGAGTTTAACTAATTAAACAATTAATTTAGAGTTAATGCTCCACTAACTCAAACCTTGGGACAATTATCTAAGCCATCAGTGGGCATAAACCACTTCATCTTCAACCTTCCACAAAACAGCCGAATTTCCACTATGGAAGAACTCCATTGCCGCACCTTGCTCTACCTCCATGCAAGCATGTTCTAGCCATCCTTTCCACTTCTTTCCTTCATTAAAGCTTGCATGTTCACCTTGGGGAAGATATTGGCAATAAGAAAAGCAAGATTTGGTGAAGTTTTAAAAAGCTTCAAAAGTGGTAAGTGTCCAAAACCTCTCCCTTGCTTTGGTAAATCTTGTGTTTAGGTTGAGGTGAGTATTTTGGTGAAGAGAAATGAAAGAAATAGTGAGAAATGGACTTGTCCATTTTTGGCAGCCATGAACCTTTGTTGAGCTTGAGTTATTTTTACTTCTAATGAATGGAAATGAAGGTTGATCAATTCAAATTAAAGTTGTAGTAAGTTTGTATCTAAGTATGTGCATGTAGTATCTAAATTAAGGGTGTGAAATGGAACCTTGATGCCTTGAGCAAACTGCCATGTTTGGCAGCTCCTAATAGCATGAATTTGTGTGTGAACATGTAGTTATTAATGAAATATGCTAATATTAAATTGTGGGTAGCAAGTGTAAGTGATATTGAAGTATGATTATGTTGAAGTGTATGTGTAATATTGACATTGAAATATGTTGAATTTTGATGGAAGTGAATGTTGAGCTTAATGGTGAATTGTGTGCATTAAGCACTTGAATATTCTGCCCAAAATTGTTGCTGGAATTGTGTACAATATATATATGGAAGTGTTATTGATTGAATATTGAAGTAATGAGGAGGAGAAGGAACATCAAATTGGAAGTGTATGTGCTTTGTGCAGGTTGTGTATTGAAGGTAGTACCTAAATTAGGCCATAAGTGCCAAACTATGAACCCAATTGGTATGAGGCCAATGGGGGGTGAAACTAGACACCAAATAGGCCAACTTTCATGTAGAAATGTTGCCAAAATTCTGCCTAGAAACTGACCTTAAAAATGACCAAATCCGGATTAGCAACCTTGCAACCCAGATTTTTGACCATATGAACAGTAGTCCTTGGGATGAGCATAACTCACTCGAAACAGGTCTAATTGACCTAAAATTTTTACCATGGTTAGTTTAGATATAGATCTACGATTCTTATGAAGACACCAAAGCCCAGAAAATGGCTAGAACCAAGTCAAATGGCTTGCACAAGTTCGAGTACAAAAACTGCCGAACCAAAAGTGACCTAAAATTGACCAAATTTTGCACTAAAGGTGCAATCTGTCCAGCTTTAGTAAGTTGACCATATCATGGTCTATATAACTCAGAATGACCTGAAATTTTGCCCCGCGTGCAATAAGACATAGAGCTACAATTTTGCTTCTTTGACCAGAAGCTAAAACCCAAGAGAAATAGGACTTTAAGCTAGATCAATCTAGCACACAAAAATTAAGAATTTGACATTTTACATATATTGATGCTTGAAGCATTTGGCAATGAATGCCAACTTGTAAAAATGGTAAATTGCACTATATTGGCAGCATATTGAGATATAAATTGTGACATATTGATGCTAGAAACAACTTATCCATATTACCTAAAAAGGTCAACATATGCATTGACTTGTGAATTATATAATAGTTAGTAAACTCCAAAAATTGAAGAATTAAACAATTAATTTATAATGTGCCCTAGTTTGCCTAGTTGACTAGTATGGATAGGTTGGCAAGCTAATAGGATTCTGACAGCTGTTCTGTAAATGGCTTCATGCCATACTATGTTTCTACAGCTTATTATGCCGCACTGTGACTTTAATAGCCTACAACTATACATATTGTGTATTTATTCTTGGCTTATCGCCAGATTGACTATATGGCTTCTTAGCCACACTATTTGCACACCGGGAGACACTTTGTGACCGATGGTGTGATGACCCGAGGTACTAGGTACCCAGTGCCAATATATCCGTTTATCCAGTCTGGTCAGTATATAGGCTACACGGGCATTAATTCAAGTACTACTAAATTCAAATACATAAATCCAGTCTACTGACATACAGTACCACCAAAAATTTGTAAACACTTTATTTACTTTATTTTAGTGTATATTTCTTTATATTTGGCACCACTAAGCAAGCGTTGCTTTTGTAATGCGTAGGTATTGGAGACACAGCTGGGGAGCCCAGTAGACCTACGACCGGGTGAGACATCTGATCTGCACAGGAGTCCAGAGTCATCTGCACTGCATTGCATACATAGTAGGACTTAGGATATTTTGTATTTTATACTTTTGTTGTATATTTGAAATTCAGCCTGTATTTTGTAATGTTATGAAAGCTCTGAAGTTTGAAAATTTTGTACATATTAAATAACATGGAGATTTTCTATATATATTTAAATTATTATGGACTGTTTTATGGAACTGTTTAATGACTGTAAAAGTCTATTGACTTTACTGAGAAGTATAGAGATTATGAAACATTTGAGATTCTAATATCATCATATTAAACTGTTTTCAACAGGTTTGGAAGGACAGTTTGTCCTAAATATAGACGGCACCTTGCCAAATTTTTATTACCATTTTTAAAACACTTATTTTATTAAAGTGTGAAAATAGAACCAGTATGCTATGAATAGAACATAAAGACTTCTTAAAATGAAATTGAGTTTAGAAAATGTGATAATCACAGATTAAGTGCTTTGGCACGCCGTGTAGCACGCCTTGCTCGGCTACACTATAGACGGGTGAGGGGTGTTACAAAATAACTTCATGAAATTATCACCCTTTTAAGCTCATCAAGGCTGCCATAATTTACCATTTGTCCTAAGTCTTCCACTGTTAGTAGTATGTCCTAGACCATATCATTTCGTATGTATCTTGCACATGTTTTATTAATAAAAAGGCAATTTCACTTTTCCGTTTACATAATATATTTATGTGTAATAAAAAAAGGTCTGTCACACCTTACCCCTCTGTAAGGCATAACATGATCCTGTAGAATACTTAATGAACTACCGAACTTCACCTACCGATAACTCATTAAGTACACTACAAGGGATTTTAAAATCATCTTCTTACATTTTGGAAGTGGTGAGCATTCTGATAGGAATTAAAAAAAAATTTAATTGAAGTTTCAAAACTAGTAAAAACTTTTGTCCATTTTTATTTTTCCACAATTTAGTAAAAATTTCGGCAGAGTGCCGTCTGTATTTTGAGAAAATAGTTCTTCCAAAACCTATAAAAAGCACTTTCAATACTTGTTTTCACAACTCCCAACCACCAAAATAACTTAGTTCATCATAATGTAATTCAAGTCCACAATTCAATCAAAATTTGTCATTTCAAAATATCTCATCAATTCATTCACATTGTATTTAATATTTAATTTACAAATACATATCTTAATTTACAAAAAGAAAATCTAAAATACTATATTACAATTTACTGTACAACTGCTCAACTTTACATTAATACATATGACATTACAATATTTACATAAAAATAACAACAAGAGTATAAATAAATACCCATACCAAAAAGGTCAATGTAGTCCTCTGTCTCAATAGCAGCTCACTCTGCTGCTTTCTCCTTACCCTTATCTGCGACAGCAAAATAAGTTGTCGCTGAGTATAAAATTACTCAGTGGTGCATAATAAAAATTCAAAATGCAGTACATAAAACATTCATTGATAAATCACAATTTAATTATTTCATAAATTATCAAAACTCATTATAGCACAGTTTTGGTCAAATAATTTAATAAACACAGTGTTGCCAATTCATATACAACTTAAGCCATGACACAAAATTTTCGATCAATGCCGCGTTGTACACCACGACAAAGCAATCTACAACCCCACTAATCGAAATCAATGAGGGAGGTGGCTAGCTAGCTAATTAGTACTCATCCGATCTATAACCTTAACTGGTAAGTCAGAGAGGGAGGAAAATAAATGATCTCAACCCCATATATGGAGGAGGAATAATGTGGTACTGTCATGCTAAGTGTGAACACGAAATCAATTCAAAACAACGTATTCAAATAATTTAGGAAAGATCCCAAACAATTTCCAAAGTCATTTTTACAGTCACAAAATGGCAACACAATTTATAAACTACACAGTGATTTTCATAAAGCATAACAATTCAACTTTTTACTTAGAAAATAATTACAAAAATTTATTGTGCACAAACCTAACGTGAGTCACCGCTAAGCCTTGACTCAGTCCCTTAGACTTTTTGGGTCTTTTTTTCCAGCTGAAACACACAATTAACAGTGTTTCAGTATCTTATCTCATAATAAATCAAATAATTACATTCATATATGCTCAATTCTAGCCCCAATATGCTTAAACTTACGTTCTTGGAAATTTTCTTGTCGGGGTTACTATTCATGGCATTATTCAAGTCAATTTGTTAACTTTCTAATGCTTAAAAGGTATGGAAAATCCAATTATACCCACATACCACATTTTGGTTACCAATTTTGTTGGTTTTGGTTGTTTTCTCAAATCTTAAGTCTTTTAGGCACAAATTTCAAATTTTCAGTTTTGGTGTCCTGTATTGCACTATTCCATTGGTCATGTTGCTGTGGAAAGTTGGCTAAGTTTTTTTCATAGAAGTTGTTGCTTATTGTCTTAACTTTATTTACCTTTCTGAATTACTCCATTTGGAGTTTTGTAGCCCAAGTTATAGCCACTTGAACATGGCTGGCCGGATTTGGTTTTACCCAGAATTCTGGGCATTCACTGGATAATGGCAGTTTTTGTGGGTTGATTGCAGGTGAGTTTTTGGACAGCTTATGGTCAAATTTTTGGTTTGTTTCTTCATGAAAGCTGTAGGGCTATGTCTAAGCTTTCTACCGGCAAAATTTCAAGTTATTTGGACCTTCCTAGACCAAGTTATGGTCATTTAAGTAAGTACTATTCATTTGGTCATTTTTGTACAGGCTAGTTTGCCAATTCCAGATTTGGCCTAATTGTTCACTAAGTTATGGTGACTTTTTGGGCATGATTCCTGAATAAAAAATGTGCCATTTTGTATCTAGTTTCATTCCCAATTGGTGTCACACTAATTGGGTTGGTAAATTTTCAGTTTTGGTCCCTAAAAGGGACCTAGGTCAAGCTGCTTGCAGATTAACCCTCTCCAATCTGAATTTAAACTTGTTTCCAACAATTCATACACACCAAAAATGGTCACAATTGACCATTTCTCAACTCAAATGAGGTCATTTGCATCAAGTGATCATTTTCTATAATTTTTTTCACCCAAACCCTAAGTTCCATAAACCCTAATTTCCAATTTATCAAAATTCATCAAATCAAAGTGTGCCAATCACATCTACATGCTCAATTAGGCTTTCATATACATTTACTTGAACTAAAACATATCAACACTTCGCAACCCTATGGCTGGCTGAAATTTACACCTTTGTTCTCATACATAATTTTCTCAAATTTTCATGTTATTCAATCCATTTCTACTCTAATTCTAACATTTCTACTTAAAGAAAAGGTTGGATCAACTTACTTCAATTGATGATTTTCCAAAAGCTCCAATTCTTTTAATTTCTTCTTTCTTTTTGTTCTCAATAAGCTTGCCAAGATCCAAAAAATAAGATTTATATAAGAAATTTGTGAGATTTATGGGGTCGATTCAAGCTTTGAAAGCTTGAATTTTCATGGCTATGGAGGAACTAAGGAGAAAAGAGAGAGAGAGAGTGTGTGGACGAGAAAGTGGGAAATGGAAAATGACCAATTTTTTTCTTTTCTTTTTGTGTATTTATCTCTTAATTTGACTTAGTTAAATTAAGTAATTAAATTAAAATTAAATATGAAGTCATGCATGATGTCATCTTGATGAGGTCATTAATTTATTTTCTTTTCTTTTTTCATTTTCATTAATTTTTTAAAAGTTCTTTAATTTAATTCTCGATTCCAAAATTTTCATTTGTCTGATTTTATTGGACAGTTAGGTTAGGTGTCAGCTCTAAGGGTAAATTGACCAAATTGCCCCTCGCTGGTTCAATTCAGTTTGCAAGTTATTCTATATTTCTTCTGGATCCCTAACCTAATTATCTAACCTGCTTAATATTTCTTTTTCATGATTTTCTCTTTTCCCCTGTATTCTGAATAGTCCTAAGGACTGTAGTGTCACATTTTACGGTTTGAAATTTGCATTTAGACTGACCTCGCAGTCATTCCCGAGAAGATCACCCATCGCTGTGACTCCTGGCTCATTTAACTTCTTGTGTTCTATTTTTCTTCTTTATACATAAGTATTTGGCAATTACTAATTATGAGTGTTCAAGGCCTATCTAAGTGTCTTAGACGTGGTTCTACTTCTCTTAATTGTCCGAACCGACACCAGTTACCGGAACAATGAAATATACCAAGCTATGCAAATAGGGGTGTTACAATTCTCCCCCCCCCCCCCATAAAATAAATTTTGTAACACCCCTAAGTTCGGTAGTGCGTTCTACTGTTCCGGTGACTAGTGTTGTCCGGACAGCTAGGATGCCTAGAACTACACTTCGTTATGATTGAGGAGACATAAAATAATGAAATACAAGAAAAGAAAATACAATAAAAACAAAGGAAAAATAATAGCAAAGAAATGTAACCAAGTTAAGCGAGCCGAGAACCCTAGCGATGGGTGACCGCACCGGGAAATCACGGCGTGGACCGTTGACTAGCCCTGGACCGCAGGGAACCCCGAAAAATATTTTTAGGACTTAAAGAGACATCAATTGAAGTATAAATATCATTAGAAAAATCAAAGAAAAATTAATTAACTAGTACAAAGAAAAGTAAGAAATCGAAAAACGGACAAAACCCGGTGTTACCGAAAAATCGGGAATGCAACCCGAACAGGGGCATTGTGGTCATTTGACACCCCGAGTTGTATTTTGACCTAAATGTCCATTAAAAATAAATAATATTACACTTGGAAAATATAATGAAAAATTAAATTAGTGGTACCTAATATAAATAGCAAAAATGGGGAGTTAAATGTGGGAAAATGAAATTTATGAATAAACTAATATTAAAGGCCCTTAGTGCTCCACTCACCCACCAAAGTGGACCACTTATTCATCAATTTGGACCAGCAGATTTTCATCTTCCTCACTTCTCAAAATTTCAGCCGTGAACCTCCATTGAAGATACTCCATGGGCAAAGCTTAACCAAGCCATGCAACCATGACTTAGCCACATTTTTCACTAGCTTCCTTCACAAAAACTGTTCTACACCACTTGGGAAGTAGATAGGCAGCAAGAAGACCAAGTTTTGGAGAGATTTTGAAGTGTTTCCAAAGTGGTAAGTTTGTATTTTTGATTAGTGCTTCATTAAAGTTAGTAAGGATGTTATGGGTTTTTGATTTATGGACAGATTTTTCAAGTTTGATGTTGAATGGGGACGTGTACTTTTGGCAGCCATGGAAACACTTTGAAGGCAGTTTATTTTTGCTTGTAAATGGTGAATTAAATGATTGATTAAATGTATATTGTGTATGAAATTGTTTGGGTGATGTATACTTAGTATATGTAAATGTGAATTGAAATTTGAAGCTTGGAAATTAATGGAATGTAAAGGTACCATTGCGGCAGTTTGTTAACTCTTGAGGAATACTGGAATTCATGCTTGGTTTATGAAATAATGGTGTCGAATTATGATAGTGGTTATGGCAGTTTGAGGGTATGTATGATGGTGTGAAGTTGAACATGTAAAAGTGTTATGGTTAGGTACTTGAATTGTTATAATTGAGTTGAAAAATTCTGCACTTTATGGTGTATGTTGAATGTAATTGTAAGCTGCCAAAATGACCTATAATATGTTGTAAATTATGTTTAGGTTATGGTACAACCAGAATTGACTTGAATGTTGAGTTTGGTAAGTGTTAGGAGTGATCCTTGATGTGTATGAAAGAAATGCAATAAGGCAGTTTGAGTTTTAGGCCTAGAACTTTGAGTGTGTGGCTCCAATTGGTATGAGACCAATTGGAGGTGAAACTAGACACAAAATGTGCCAACTTTCATGAAGAAAACTTGCCAAAATTCTGCTTGCAAGGTAGCTTGAAAAATGACCAAATCCGGATTAAGTGCAAATAAGGCCTGAAAAGTTACCATTTGGGCAGCAGTTAGTTTTTGGGCTATACCTCACTCAAAACAGGTCCAATTGACCTGAAATTTTTACCATGAATAGTAAATACCCATATCTACAAGTCTTATGAAGACACCAAAGCCCAGAAATGACCATAAGCAAGTCAAACAGCTTGCACAAGTTCGGGTCCAAAAACTGGCAGAACCAAAATTGACCTAAAATGACCTAAAGTGACCAATTTTGATGCACTTTGACCAGAAATAGTAAAATGACAATAACATGGTCTACATAACTCAGAATGACCTGAAATTTTTCCCTGCATGCAATAAGACATAGATCTACAAGTTTGTAGTTTTGACCAAAGCCCAAAAAGCGAGGGAACTAGGTCGTCCGGCTAGGTCAAACTAGTATCTCGGAATCCATCAAATTGCAAGAAAATGCAAGATACATGGAAATGAATTTGGTAACATGTACCAACCCTAAAAGACTATCGAATGTGACATATTGGTAACCTTAAAACCTAATTTACCTAGAACGCATCGAGGGTCGATATATTAGGTTGATTAGGCAAATAATAGCATTCAGTGAATTAGTTATCAAGCATTATCGTTAGAGACAGTTTAATTAAGTACTGAAACACTTCAAATTATGTTTCTCAGTTTGCAAAGACTCAGGAAAAGGGAAGGAAACACTGAGTCAAGGCCAGGAGACAATTATCAGAGGTTTGTGCATAACAGTAATTTCTTTTAAATTTTTCAATTGAAATAAATTATGACTGTTTGTATATTATTGTTTTCAATTATGGAAATGTGTTTGAATGGATACTTATTGCTTGAAAAGCATTGTAAATAGTTTGAAACTGTGGAAAAATTGATTTAGTGTGATTTGTGAAAATTTGAAGTTAATTATGAATTGTGTTGCCATTTTGTGAATGAATTTATGGCTTTAGAAATTTATTGGATTCTCACGAATCATTTGAATAAAATGTTTGGAATTGATTTTGTATTCACACTTAGCATGACAGTATCATATCATTCCTTCTCCATTTATGGGGTTGTGATCGTTTATTTTCCTTCTCCATTTATGGAGTCGTGATCGTTTATTTTTCTCCCTCTCTGGTTTACCAGTTGAGGTGAACGGATGAGTACGCATTCTATAGCTAGCTCCCTTCCTCATTGATTTCGATTAGTGGGGTCGTGATTGCTTTGTCGTGGTGTACAACGCGGCATTGATCGAAAATTTTGTGTTATTGCTTAAATTGTGTATGAATTGACAACACTGTGTTCTTAAATTATTCGACTAAATTGTGTTATTATGAGCTTTGATAATTTGTGAAATGGAGTTTAAATTCTTACTGACATTCACTGTCTTTTGAATTTAACTACGTTTTGATTACTGAGATTTATTGTGATATTGTGTTAAATTCCTTATGACATTCATTGTCTTGAATTTAACTATGGTTTTATGTATCTATCATTTATATGATTTATGAATTGTGATTTAAAGTTATATTTTGTTAATGTTGTGCACCACTGAGACATTGTCTCAGCGATAGCTTTTTATTGTTGTTGCAGGTAGACAGACGGACAGGGCAGCAGATTAGGCTGCTAGTACATCCAGCGAGACATTATCGGGTATAATGAGTATACCACATTTTGCATTTTGTACTGTAATGTATGTTCACTGTATGTACATATTGTTTTTGGTTTTGAGCAGTTGTAAATTAAAATTGTACATTGAAGTTGTAAAGTAAATTATGAGTTATTTTGACTTGTAAAAATTGTATTATATTTCTTTTATCTCAGTCTTTGAAAAATTATCGTGGATTTGAGTTGAAAAAGATATTGTGTTGTTTAACTGTTGAAGTGGAGATTGAAAATTATATTGAAGTGCTTTTACAGGTTTTCTAAACAACTGTTTTATTCAAAATACAGAAGGCACTCCGTCAAAATTTTTACAGAAATTTCTAATAATTCAAATGTGTTTTCTCTTTCATTTAAGTTCAAAAAAATTTTTAATACCTGTAAATAGTGCTCACCACTGTAAAAAGAAGTAAGAAAAGTTTTAAAATCCCTTGTAGGGTATTTAATGGGTTATCAGTAGACGAAGTTGGTAATTCATTAGGTATACTACGGGATCATGTTATGCCTTACAGAGGGGTAGGGTGTGACATGTTTTAGTGGTATCAGAGCTAGTTTTTAGATTCTATTTTCACCTGTAATTTGAATATTCTTTCTTCATAGTACAACTGCTCAATATCATTGTTTGATACATACAGTACATTACATTATAAATAAGCACTAACGGGAGAAAATCTCCTTGTGTTATTTGTTCAGAAGATCTAAGATCCTCGCATTGACTATGGAAGAGGGTGATCGTTCAGTCGATAAATCTATTGAGGCTGAGGTGCAAGGGGATGCCCCAGCCCTACGTAATGTCAGTGGTTTAGCAGCACCAGCCCCCGCAGTACCGCGGTTTCCTTCTTAGTTCGCTCAGCAGATGGCTGCGATGTTCCAACAAATGGCTGGTAATGTGCCTACTCAAGTCCCAATACAGACACCAGTGGTATAACCACAGTCTTCTGCAAGGCAGTATGACAAATTGATGAAATATGGGGCTACAGAGTTCAAGGGGACAGTAGATCCTCTAGAGGCTGAACAATGGTTAGAAAGGATGGATAGGGTATTCAAGAAACTACATTGCACAGAGGAGCTCAGATTTGAATACTCAGTATCTCTGCTATAGGGGGATGCTTATGATTGGTGGAAAACAATTCCCCACAGTCTGGTAGAACCTGCAGTGCTAACGTGGAATGACTTTCTCAGGGAATTCAGACAAAAGTATGTCCCCGATGCTTATGTAGACCAGAAACTACAAGAGTTCATAAGTCTGAAACAGGGAAGTAGATCAGTGGCTGAGTATGAAAGAGAATTTTCCCGCCTAAGCCATTATGCAGTAAATCTACTTTCTACCAGCAAGGAGAGAAGCAAGAGGTTTGAAACCGGCTTGAAACCTAATATCAGATTACAAGTGGTCGGATTCAAACACACTAACTTCTCTGAACTTGTTTCTCAAGCCCTAGAGTTGGAAAGAATTGAGTTTGAAGCTGCTCCTCAGAAAAACAAATCAGAGAAGACAAAGAAAGAGGGAAAATTAGTAGAACAGAGTTCCAGTGGTCCTACTAGAAAGAGGAAGAACTATGGGGGACACAGCGGAGGTGGCAAGAAGTCTGGTAAGGGAAGACATTCAGAACAGAAACCTCCTCTATCTGGTCAGTAGAGTACCAGAGGTTCCTACCCTTCCCGCCAATGTGAAACTTGTGGAAGATATCATGGTGGGATATGCTATAAGTCTATTGGAGCCTGTTATAACTGTGGAGGCACAGGATACTTTGCCAAGGACTGCACCAGTAGTCGCAGAGTTGGACCACCTCCTACTACTGTAGAAGGGTCAGTTCAGAGCCCTGTCACCAGAAGTTCACAACCACCCAGCAGAGGTAGAGGCAGAGGCAGGGGTAGAGGTAGCCCAGCAGGCAGCCAAAGCACAGTGAAACATTCAGAGCAAGATAGTGCTCCAGTCAGAATCTATGCAATGAGACAGAGAGAAGAGGCTGAGACATCTGATGTTGTGGCTGGTACCTTCTCAACTTTTAATCAAGATGTGTTTGTGTTATTTGATCCGGGTTCTACCCATTCTTATGTGAGTGCTAGCATCATTGATTGCATTGCTGTTCCATGTACAAAAATAGACTTTGAGGTGCTAGTAACGAGCCCGTTAGGACAAGAGGTCAGGGTTAATAGAATGTATAGGGATTGTCCTTTGGTGATCCAAGGACACACTTTTCTATCTAATCTCATTGAAATGCCCTTTAGAGATTACGATATCATCTTGGGCATGGATTGGTTAGCCACGCAATGATTGACTGTAGGCTGAAGACAGTCACTTTTGGTCTCCCTCAGTATAGTGATGTGGTAATACATGGGGAGAGGCAATTATTGCCATCAAACATCATTTCGGTTGCACTAGCCAGAAAAAAATGATTAGAAAGGTGTGTGAAGCATACTTGGCACATGTGGTAGACACCCAAGTGGGGAGTCCAGCATTGAGGGACATCCCTATAGTATATGACTTTCCAGACGTGTTTCCTGATGAATTGCCAGGATTACCTCCGGAAAGAGAGGTGTAGTTTGAAATTAATGTTATGCCTGGTGTGGATCCAATCTCCATAGACACCATATAGAATGGCACTCTTTGTTTATGTATTGTTTGACCTAGAGTCTGAATACTTTTATGTTAGTGTTAGAACTATATGTTCTGTTGTTATTCCTTTACAGGGGAATAAATATTGATGCATTAGTGATTAGTCCTTTAAGATAAGGATTGTGATAATAAGTGAAATTAGTTTTGAAAGAGTTTATCGGCGAAAAGTATTTTCTGACACACCATAAATTATAAAGCTAATTGGCTAGCCTAGTTAATGTAAGGCAAGAGGACGTAAAAGTAAGATGTAGTAATGGAATTGCTCTAGATGAGGGCAAGGATGTTACTGTTAGTAATTGCTAATGGATATTGTAATCAGAATAAGTTTGGATATCAGTGAATTCGAAAAGGATAAAAGATATGAAAGTCTGATCTATTGGAATGTATCGTAGTAACTATGCAATGTTCTTGATGTTTATACTGTAAGCTGCATATTACAGTACTAACTTGAGATTATTGTGTAGAGCTGCGTACTCCCTGATAGTACACCTAGATGAGAATAGTTGCCAACGGCATGTGTTTTGGTATAGTTATGCCAGGACAGAATTTAATTGTTAGAAATAAGTTTGAAAATCCTACTTAGGGATCTAAAACTCAAAAGTTAGATTATCGAAAGGTTATAGTTCAGTACAAAAGGAAGTAAGTTATAGAATATTGAAAGATAAAAAGAGTTATGGATGTAAAAATTCGAACAGTTGGTTCAGATATAACAAAGAAATGTTACGAATGTGAGGAAGACTATGACTAGAATGGTCAGAGGACCAATGACTAGATAAATGATTCTAACATGACCTCAAGGGTCATTCAAGAAGGAACATGAACCGAAATATTAGACAGCACAATAGTAAGAGAAGATTGGTGTTATACAAACAAAAAAAATGTTGTACTAGATTATTAAAAATCTTATACAAATTTGAGGAAATGAAGATTATACGATCGTATAGAAAGGAGAAAATAAACGTATGACTATTGTAAGATGGCTATTGGGTAAAATTTCACGGACGAAATTTATTTAAAGGGGGGGGGGGGGTGGAGAATTGTAACACCCCTAAGTTCGGTAGTGCATTCTAATGTTCCGGTGACTAGTGTTGTCCGGACAGCTAGGATGCCTAGAACTACACTTCGTTATGATTGAGGAGACATAAAATAATGAAATACAAGAAAAGAAAATATAATAAAAATAAAGGAAAAATAATAGCAAAGAAATGTAACCAAATTAAGCGAGCCGAAAACCCTAGCGATGGGTGACCGCACCGGAAAGTCACGGTGTGGACCGTTGACTAGCCCTGGACCGCGGGGAACCCTGAAAAATATTTTTAGGACTTAAAGAGACATCAATTGAAGTATAAATATCATTAGAAAATTTAAATAAAAATTAATTAATTAGTACAAAGAAAAGTGAGAAATCGAAAAACGGACAAAACCCGGTGTTACCGAAAAATCAGGAATGCAACCCGAACAGGGGCATTGTGGTCATTTGACACCCCGAATTGTCTTTTGACCTAAATGTCCATTAAAAATAAATAATATTACACTTGGAAAATATAATGAAAAATTAAATTAGTGGTACCTAATATAAATAGCAAAAATGGGGAGTTAAATGTGGGAAAATGAAATTTTTGAATAAACTAATATTAAAGGCCCTTAGTGCTCCACTCACCCACCAAAGTGGACCACTTATTCATCAATTTGGACCAGCAGATTGTCATCTTCCTCACTTCTCAAAATTTCAACCGTGAACCTCCATTGAAGATACTCCATGGGCAAAGCTTAACCAAGCCAGGCAACCATGATTTACCACATTTTTCACTAGCTTCCTTCACAAAAACTGTTCTGCACCACTTGGGCAGTAGATAGGCAGCAAGAAGACCAAGTTTTGGAGAGATTTTGAAGAGTTTCCAAAGTAGTAAGTTTGTATTTTTGGTTAGTGCTTCATTAAAGTTTGTAAGGATGTTATGGGTGTTTGATTTATGGAGATATTTTTGAAGTTTGATGTTGAATGGGGATGTGTACTTTTGGAAGCCATGGAAACACTTTGAAGGCAGTTTATTTTTGCTTGTAAATGGTGAATTAAATGATTGATTAAATGTATATTGTGTATGAAATTGTTTGGGTGATGTATACTTAGTATATGTAAATGTGAATTGAAATTTGAAGCTTGGAAATTAATGGAATGTAAAGGTACCATTGCAGCAGTTTGTTAACTCTTGAGGAATGCTGAAATTCATGATTGGTTTATGGAATAATGGTGTTGAATTGTGATAGTGGTCATGGTAGTTTGAGAGTATGTATGATGGTGTGATGTTGAACATGTAAAAGTGTTATGGTTAGGTACTTGAATTGTTGTAATTGAGTTGAAAAATTCTGCACTTTATGGTGTATGTTGAATGTAATTGTAAGCTGCCAAAATGACCTATAATATGTTTTAAATTATGTTTAGGTTATGGTACAACCAGAATTGACTTGAATGTTGAGTTTGGTAAGTGTTAGGAGTGATCCTTGATGTGTATGAAAGAAATGCAATAAGGCAGTTTGAGTTTTAGGCCTAGAAGTTTGAGTGTGTGGCTCCAATTGGTATGAGACAAATTGAAGGTGAAACTAGACACAAAATGTGCCAACTTTCATGAAGAAAACTTGCCAAAATTCTACTTGCAAGGTAGCTTGAAAAATGACCAAATCCGGATTAAGTGCAAATAAGGCCTGAAAAGTTACCATTTGGGCAGCAGTTAGTGTTTAGGCTATAACTCACTCAAAACAGGTCCAATTGACCTGAAATTTTGACCATGTATAGTAAAGACCCATATCTACAAGTCTTATGAAGACACCAAGGCCAGAAATGACCATAAGCAAGTCAAACAGCTTGCACAAGTTCGGGTCCAAAAACTGGCCGAACCAAAATTGACCTAAAATGACCTAAAGTGACCAATTTTGATGCACTTTGACCAGCAATAGTAAAATGACCATAACTTGGTCTACATAACTCGGAATGACCTGAAATTTTGCCCCGCGTGCAATAAGACATAGATATACAAGTTTGTAGTTTTGACCAAAACCCGAAAACCGAGGGAACTAGGTCGTCCGGCTAGGTCAAACTAGTATCCCGGAATCTAGCAAATTGCAAGAAAATGCAAGATACATGGAAATGAATTTGGTAACATGTACCAACCCTAAAAGACTATTGAATGTGACATATTGGTAACCTTAAAACCTAATTTACCTAGAACGTATCGAGGGTCGATATATTAGGTTGATTAACCAAATAATAGCATTCAGTGAATTAGTTATCAAGCATTATCGTTAGAGACAGTTTAATTAAGTACTGAAACACTTCAAATTGTGTTTCTTAGTTTGCAAAGAGTCAGGAAAAGGGAAGGAAACACTGTGTGACACCCCTTACCCGTCTACAGTATATCCGAGTAAGATATGTCACACGGTGTACCAGAACACTCTATTTTATCTCAATCATTTTTATTCTTCCTTAATTTATTTTTATCATAGTTTTGCATATAATTTATGAAATATAATTCATTTAAGTCATTTATTAAAATTATAATTTATTTGAGGTTCCGAAAATTTTATAGAAAATCCGGCAGAGTACCGGCTAAAAATAGAGAAAACAGTTTTTCGAAACCTGTGAAAAACACTTCAAATATTTTCAATCAATCCCAAACTCCATTTCATCAACAAAATCTCAATATGTTTTTCAACAACATTTCCATTTCTCAATCATTCATCTCATATGATAATCATGTAAAAGTCATAAATAAATGTTCACTTTTTCATTCATAAACACAATTTCTACTATTTACATTAATACCAAAATACATTACATAAGTTTCAATTACATATGAGAAATTAAAAGTTAATTACAAAATATCAAAATAAAATCTAGTGTCCTACCAATGCACTGATGACGGTGAAGTGACAAGGACACTATGCAGAGCTGCAGGAGGTCTCACCCAGTCTGTGGTCTACTGGGCTCTCGGTCAGTATCTCCAGAACCTACGCCTGGCAAAAGCAACGCGCTAAGCAATAATGCTTAGTGGTGCCAATAATAAAATAAAAATACATAACAGAAAATAAATATGCAGTGAATGTATTGATATCTCATTGCAAATAAATTTTCGTTGAGTATTTGTAGATTTACTTATTTTGTACTTGTTATATTCATTATTTCATTAAATTTATCCACTTTCATTTTTGGTTACGCAAGTAACCTATCTTAGACGATGGATCGATAAATAGGTAACCGCTTTGGGTATCAAGTACCTCGGGCCGTCACACCATCGGTCACATATGTATCTCCCGGTGTGCAACAGAACAGCTAATAAGCTGTAATAACATTAAGCACAAGGCCAAGTCTCAACGCAAAGTCAGAATGGCTAAAAGCCATGAAATCACAGAATGGCATAATGCCATGTGCAGTACTGCTAACTGAACCCTATTGGCATATCAAACTATCCAAACCAATCTTGTTAGGTATACTAGGGCATTTGACACTTTTGAGTTTTACAATTTTTGAATTTCAAGTTTTGGTGTTACTATTCCCTTCATTAGTCAACAAAAATGTTGACTTTTGCATAGACAATAGGTACATTGGTTTTAATACTCCCAACATACCACATTTTGCATTTAAAATTTGTTGGTATTGGTTACCAATACCATTTCTAAGCTTAAAGTTAATGGAGCAGAATTTTCAGTTTTCATACCTTATTTTACTGTTCCATTAGTTACTGTTGCAGTGGGAATTTGGAAAAATGATAAACATGAAAGTTGTTCCTTATTTTGTCTAGTTGAATTTCCTTTTTTTGAATCACTCCATTTGGAGTTTTTTAGCTCAAGTTATGGTCCAAAAACCACAACTGGCCGGATTGGAAATTTTACGGGTGACCATATCTACGGTCACGGTGAACAATGACTACAACTCCCTTGCTGGATAGGTTCTGGTCATAATTTGGGGTGGGTTTCTCCATAAAAGTTGTTGGTCTATATCTTAGCTTGTTGCTGGTAAAATTTCAGTTGGTCTATATCTTAGCTTGTTGCTGGTAAAATTTCAGGTCAATTGGGCCATTCTACACTGAGTTATGGCCAAATGAACAATCACTGTTCATTTAGTCATTCTGCAGAAACAGGTTGCAGGACACCCGGATTGGGGCAAGTTTTTGGTCCACTTGGTTTGGTCTTATGTGCATGGTTTCTTCACCAAAGTTGTGCCATTATGTGTCTAGTTTCATGTCCAATTGGCAAAACGCCAATTGAACCTCTACAATTCAAGTTATGGCTGCCCAAACCTGCTGGACTCATGTCCAATTCTGCAGGTCACCTAGGGCGGCCACACTAAACTTAAATCCTATCACTAAACACACTTCATTTCTTGTTTACCAATAGCCAAATGGTCAGTATTTGACCATTAAAACTTTAATTTATGTCCATTTTCATCCACCACCAAAATTAAATTTCAAAACCCTAACCCTAATTGACTAAGCCTCCAATTCATGCATCTTACTCCTAATTTGCTATACTAATCATATAATTTATAAGAGGGATAGCTAATATGTCACTTTAAACCAAAGAATTCTCCTAACTCTAACTCATGCCAAGGGTGCCAAAATTTCATGGAATATAACCATGCTTCATTAATTCAATTTTTATCAAATTTTCAACTTAACTTAGCTCAAATTCATGATTAGAAAGATGTAAAAGCAAAGAATATGGCACTAACCTTAGTAGGGCAGAATTTTCTCTTGTTAATTCTTCACTTTCTTTTGTTTTCTTGGCTGCCAAACACTTGCTCAAGATGTGGAGATAAATTTTATAGAAGTGGACTTAGGGTTTTAAGTGAGATTTGGGTGGGTTATAAAGCTTTGGTAAGCTTTCTATGGTGGAATGGGTATGGAGTTTGAGAGCTACGGGTGAGTTTTGTGAAGGTGATGGCTACTGGATTTTTATGAACTTTTGCTGTATTCTTATCCATATTTTATTAGTTAATTTAAGTGTTGATTAAATATGATTGGTGGGTAAGTGTTTAATGGCATCATATGATGTCATAATTAGTATTTTCTTCAATTTTTTTTCTCTCCTCTACTCATTTTCAATTTAATTTTTAGCAATATTTATTCATATTTTATGTCATAATAATTATTTACTTAACTAGACAAGTCGGCCAAAAATCACCTCTGAAGGCGAAATGACCAAAATGCCCTCCGTTTGGCTTAACGGGTCAAAATTGTCTGTACCGATTGAAAAATTTTTCTAAATCTTTTCTTGGCATTCTAATGCCATAGGAACCTCAATGAGCCTTCTCTGGAGTCCCAAAAATTATTTTATGAATTTTTCCCCGGGTCTAGGGCTCCTAGTTGCTAGAACTGCAACTTCCCACTAGGTTACCCATCGCTAGGGCACCGGCTCATTTAACTTGATTGTATTTTATTTCTAAAATTTTTCCTAAATTTTTCTTATTAATATTTGAGTTAATTATGGTTCCTCACTTTAGTTTAAATATTTTTTTTTCGAACGTTCTAGCTGTCCAGTCCGACACTGGTCACCGGAACAGTAGAATGTACGGGGTTGCTACAGGGAGGGTGTTACACACTAAGTCAAGGCCAGGAGACAGTTATCAGAGGTTTGTGCACAACAGTTATTTCTTTTGAATTTTTCAATTGAAATAAATTATGACTATTTGTATATTATTGTTTTCAATTATGGATATGTGTTTGAATGGATACTTATTGCTTGAAAAGCATTGTAAATAGTTTGAAACTGTGGAAAAATTGATTTAGTGTGATTTGTGAAAATTTGAAGTTAATTATGAATTGTGTTGCCATTTTGTGAATGAATTTATGACTTTAGAAATTTATTGGATTCTCACGACTCATTTGAATAAAATGTTTGGAATTGATTTTGTGTTCACACTTAGCATGACAGTATCATATCATTCCTTCTCTATTTATGGGGTTGTGATCGTTTATTTTCCTTCTCCATTTATGGAGTCGTGATCGTTTATTTTTCTCCCTCTCTGGTTTACCAGTTGAGGTGATCGGATGAGTACTCATTATATAGCTAGCTCCCTTCCTCATTGATTTCGATTAGTGGGGTCGTGATTGCTTTGTCGTGGTGTACAACGCGGCATTGATTGGAAATTTTGTGTCATGGCTTAAATTGTGTATGAATTGGCAATACTGTGTTCTTCAATTATTCGACTAAATTGTGTTATTATGAGCTTTGATAATTTGTGAAATGAAGTTTAAATTCTTATTGACATTCACTGTCTTTTGAATTTAACTACGTTTTGATTACTGAGATTTATTGTGATATTGTGTTAAATTCCTCATGACATTCATTGTCTTGAATTTAACTATGGTTTTACGTATCCATCATTTATATGATTTATGAATTGTGATTTAAAGTTATATTTGGTTAATGTTGTGCACCACTGAGACATTGTCTCAGCGATAGCTTTTTATTCTTTATCGCAGTAGAAATGACAGACGAGCGTGATTAGGCTGCTAGTACATCCAGCGAGACATTATCAGGTATAATGAGTATACCACATTTTGCATTTTGTACTGTAATGTATGTTCACTGTATGTACATATTGTTTTTGGTTTTGAGCAATTGTAAATTAAAATTGTACATTGAAGTTGTAAAGTAAATTATGAGTTATTTTGACTTGTAAAAATTGTATTATATTTCTTTTATCTCAGTCTTTGAAAAATTATCGTGGATTTGAGTTGAAAAAGATATTTGTTGTTTAACTGTTGAAGTGGAGATTGAGAATTATATTGAAGTGCTTTTACAGATTTTCTAAGCAACTGTTTTATTCAAAATACAGAAGGCACTTCTCCAAAATTTTTACAGAAACTCCTAATAATTCAAATGTGTTTTCTCTTTCATTTAAGTTCAAAAAAATTTTTAACACCTGTAAATAGTGCTCACCACTGTAAAAAGAAGTAAGAAAAGTTTTAAAATCCCTTGTAGTGTATTTAATGGGTTATCAGTAGACGAAGTTGGTAATTCATTAGGTATACTACGGGATCATGTTATGCCTTACAGAGGGGTAGGGTGTGACAAATTTTGTCCTGAAATTTTACCTGCTATCAATCTCTAAACAGCTGTGGGTGATGTCTTCTCATGTCCTCCTCTCTTTCCCAAGTAGCATCCTGGCCCGAATGATGGTTCCACTGTAACACCCCTCACCCGTCTACAGTATAGCCGAGCAAGGCGTGCTACACGGCGTGCCAGAACACCTAGTCTGTGATTATTTCATTTCCTGAGCTCAATTTGATTTTTAAGAAGTCTTTTATGTAATATTCATATCATACTGATACTATTTTCATACTTTGATAAAATCAGTGTTTCAATATTGGTAATAAAAATTTGGCAAGGTGCCATCTATATTTCAGATAAACTGTCCTTCCAAACCTGTTGAAAACAGTTTAATATGATAATATCAAAATCTTAAATATTTCACAGTCTCTATTTATCAGTAAAGTCAATAAACTTTTACAGTTATTAAATAGTTCCATGATACAGTCCATAATAACTTAAATATATCCAGAAAATCTCCATGTTATTTAATATGTACAAGATGTTACAAACTTTAGAGCTTTCATAATATTTCAAAATACAAGACCGAATTTCAAAAATACAATAAAAGTACAAAATACAAGATATCCTAAGTCCTACCATGTATGCAATGCAGTGCAGATGACTCTGGACTCCTGTGCAGATCAGATGTCTCACCCGGTCGTAGGTCTACTGGGCTCCCCAGCTGTGTTTCCAATACCTACGCGTTACAAAAGCAACGCGCTAAGTAATTTTACCTAGTGGTGCCAAATATAAAGAAATATACACTAAAATAAAGTAAATAAAGTGTTTATGAATTTTTGGTGGTGCTATATGTCAGTAGACTGGATTTAGCTATTTGAATTTAATAGTACTTGAATTACTGCCCGTGTAGGCTATATACTGACCAGACTAGATAAACGGATATACTGGCACTGGGTATCTAGTACCTCGGGCCGTCACACCATCGGTCACAAAGTGTCTCCCGGTGTGCAAATAGTGTGGCTAAAAAGTCATATAGTCAATCTGGCGATAAGCCAAGTATAATAACACAATATGTATAGCCGTAGGCTATTAAAGTAACAGTGCGGCATAATAAGCCATAAAAGAATAGTATGTCATGAAGCTATTTATAGAACAGCTGTCAGAATTGTAACACCCTCACTGTAGCAATTACGTACATTCTACTGTTCCGGTGACCGGTGTCAGTCTGGACAGCTAGAACATCTGGAAAAATAATTAGACTAGATTGAGGAGTCATAAATAACTCAAATATTAATAAGAAAAATTTAGGAAAAATTTTAGAAATAAAATACAACCAAGTTAAATGAGCCGATGCCCTAGCGATGGGTAACCCAGTGGAAAGTTGCGGTTCTCGCAACTAGGAGCCCTAGACCCGAGAGAAAATTTATAAAATAATTTTTGGGACTCCAGAGAAGGGTCATTGAGGTTCCTATGGCATTAGAATGCCAAGAAAATACTTAGAAAAATTTTTCAATCGGTATAGACAATTTTAGTCTGTTAAGCCAAACGGAGGGCATTTTGGTCATTTCGTCTTCGGAGATGATTTTTGACTAACTTGTCCAATTAAGTAAATAATTATTATGACATAAAATAGGAATAAATATTGATGAAAATTAAATTAAAAATGAGTAAAAGAAAGAAGAAAGAAAGATAAACCGACAACTTGGTAAGAGCAAAATTTGGTCAATTAAATTTGAGGGTCCAATATTGACCAAAAGTGATGATTATTAATTTAATGAAGCTAAATTAATTTAATTAATTGAAACTATGAAAATTAAAAATAATTATTGAAAAGTCAAATTATAATGATTATAAACTTCAAAATAATTTCAAATTTGTCATTCTACTTATTTACCATATTGTCATTAAATATTTAATTGTTATATAGGTTAATTATTGAACCAAAAATCTGCATCTTTTTTTCCCTTCTTCTTCCCGTCACTTGCCTTCTTCTCTTCTTCTCTAAAATTCTCCATTAAAAACCCAAAATCCAAAGCTTAAAACCCTAAGTCACAACCAAATTTTTTCTTGGAAAAATTATAGCCCACCCTAAACTAAAGCCTAATTAGTAGAAAGCACTCAAGAAAACCAAAAAAAAAAATTGAGTTTGGGGCAAGAGGAATTTCAGCCAAGGTGGACCAAGAAGGAGCTTCAAGTTTTTGATTGATTAGAAGGTTGAATTGAAGTTGAGTGAAGCTAAGGAATAAGGTTAGTGCTAGAAATTCTCTTGGAATTTAAAATTTATGCAAGTTGATTTAGGGTTTGCTCAAATATGGAATTTTGTGTTGCGACTTGAATTTGATGATGTTGAGGTTGATTATTGACTATTAGAAGTGTTATAAATGTGAATTGAAGTTTGAAAGTTGGGTGAAATTGAAAATTGGGAGTGCTTCTCTTATGCAGGAAATTTGGACCTATGAGTCCAGGGTATTGTTTGACCTATAACTGAGGTTGTGTGACTCCAATTGGTATGAGGCCAATTTGAGGTGAAACTAGACACATAATGGCACAACTTTTGTGAATAAACCATGCCCAGAGAACCAAATCAACTTGACCAAAAGTTTGCCCTAATTCGGGTGAACTGCAATCTGCCTGGGCAAAATGACCAAATGAACAGTATTTGGTCATTTGGCCATAACTCAATGTAGCAAGGTCCAATTGACCTGAAATTTTACCAACAACAAGTTGAGATATAGACCAACAACTTTCCTGAAGAAACCTGACCCAAATTATGACCATAACCTAGTCAAATTGCCAACCAAACTTGAGTTACCAAATCTGGCAGAAACAATTTTACCCAGAATTTTGGGTTCTGCCCAATCCGGCCAGTCATGGTTTTTAGGCCATAACTTGAGTTACAAAACTCCAAATGGAGTGATTCAAAAAAGGAAATTCAACTAGACAAAATGAGGAACAATTTTCATGTTGATCAGTTTGTCAAATTCCCACTGCAAAATTGACCACTGGAATAGTAAAAACAAGGTATGAAAACTAAAAATTCTGCCCAATTAACATTAAGCTTGGAAATGGTATTGGCAACCAATACCAACAAATTTTGAATGTAAAATGTGGTATCTTGGAGAACTTAGGTTCAATAAATTTATTATGTATTAAAAAGTCAACAATTTGAGTGAATAGTAATGTGAATAGTAATACAAAGACACAAAGTATAATAACTAAATTGGTAGAGGAAATTAAGGTATGAAATTTGGAATCCATGAAACATTCATGGATTACTTGGAATAGAAATAGTAATTTACCTAAATGACTTAATAAACATTTAAGTTATGTGAGTATATGATTAAGATTTGTATTCCCCTTACTAGTAGGTCTAATAAAACATAAGTACTACCACTTGAATATGAAATGAAATTAAACTAGATGGGTTGTTGAGTATAAATAGGATGAGATTTATATTAGGATTTATGTTTCCATTATAAATAAGATAATAACACCTTGTATGAGTTATGAATTCATATAAATATTGTAATGAATAAATGAATCACATGAAAATATGAATGGAACATTAGTTTTCTTTATAAGGGAAAGGAAGAACGTTTTGAGTACAATGGTATATGAACACCATTGTTATGAATTGTGATCAATATGAATGATGTAAGGAATGTATGAATATTATGATGAATGTAAAAATTATGAAATTTATCATGAAATAACAAAGTCATAAAACACAATATATTAATATTTAATGATATTATGTGCCCTTGTATTGCCTAGACATGTGTATCAGATTGGATAGTTTGGCATGCCAATAGGGTATTGTTTTAGCAGTACTGCGAAAGGCTTTTATGCTTGTATTCATGGCTTTATGCCTGCATTCATGGCTTTATGCCCGCACTCATGGCTTTTATGCCCGATTATGTGTTATCATGGCTCTTTAGCCATACTGACTGCATACGTGGTTGACGTTCTGGGTCCCATGGTATGACGGCTCGAGGCACCGCGTTGTCCAGTGCCAACGACCCGTTATCCAGTTTAGTCAGCCTGTCATAGGTTACTTGGGCAGTGAAATTTATTGAGATAAGTTAAGAATATTAGCAATTTAAAATATTAGAAATTAAATAAAATAAATGAGTAAGATGACCTAAAATAAATTAGAATAGTTATTTATTAGAAAGAATCGAAATGAACTGGACCGATATCAAAATTTACTTATTATGAAATAATTGAGACAACCTAAAAAGTATTGAGAAAATGCTAAAAGTTTAGCAAAGAAAATTATAACATACATAAATATTGCGAATGTGACTTACATGACAATATAAGCATAAATTTATCATTTTTATATCATTTTTCTTTGTACATTATTACTGTACATTGGCAAAATAAACACTTCCAAAGAAGACTAAATTAGGATAAAACATATTAAATTTTAGAAACCGCATGTGAAGTATAAATAAATCTTAATTATTTGAATTATGTTTTATTTCTATCTTTATTTGTATATTATTTCCTTGTTATATTATTGCACCACTAAGCAGCAATGCTTAGCGCGATGGAATTGTTTCCTCGCGCAGGTACTGAAGGTAAAGCCCAGATAAAAATATTAAACAGAGATTTTGGAGTTCTGGTCTGCAGAATTGTTTGAAGTATTCAAGGTTGTCACCTCCTCAGCAATGCATGTAGATAGGGCCCATATAGATTATATTTTATATTTTGTATAAAATGCTTAGATATTATATTATAATATATATTATGAACAGGTAATTAATAGGAATGCGATGTAAATTAATTAATTAGCTTTTTCATATGTAATTAATTTATATATCATGTAAATTATGAAATTATGTAAACTAATGAAATTTGAAAATTTTACTTATGTGATTTGAGCATGAGTGAGATTGTATGGATTTGAAGACTGATTTAAAATATATAGATAATGCATGGAACTGAATATGAAATTGAGATATATGAATGAGATGTGAATTATGAGATGGTTATGAAAATAATTGATGGGATTTTTATTATAAAATATTATTGAAATTTTCAAACAGATGAATAGTAAAACACGTCAAATGATAATAAAATAGGAAAAACTCCGTTAGTTTTTCCGTTGAAACATAATCGATATTAAATATAACGAGAACAAAATTTTTAAAGAAATAAAGTAAGGTAAGTTAGGGTGCTCCAGCACCGAATGTAGCACACCTTGCTCCGCTACACTGTAGTCGGGTGAGGGGTGTTACAAGAATCCTGCCAACCTATCCAAACTAGTCAACTAGGCAAACTAGGGCACATTATAAATTAATTGTTTAATTCTTCAATTTTTAGAGTTTACTAACTATTATGTAATTCATAAGTCAATGCATATGTTGAACTTTTTAGGTACTATGGATAAGTGGTTTCTAGCATTAACATGTCATATATTGTAATTCAATATGCTGCCAATATAGTGCAATTTACCATTTTTACAAGTTGGCATTCATTGCCAAAGTGCTTCAAGCATCATTATATGTAAATGTCAAATTCTCAATTTTTGGTGTGCTAGATTGGTCTAGCTTAAAGTCCTATTTCTCTTGGTTTTTAGCTTCTGGTCAAAGAAGCAAAATTGTAGCTCTATGTCTTATTTCATGCGGAGAAAAATTTCAGGTTATTCTGAGTTGTATAGACCAAGATATGGTCAATTTACTAAAGCTGCACAGATTGCACCTTTAGTGCAAAATTTGATCAATTTTAGGTCACTTTTAGTCCTGGCAGTTTTGGTACCCGAACTTGGGCAAGCTATTTGACTTGGTTCTGGTCATTTCTGGGCTTTGATGTCCTCATAAGAATTGTAGCTCTATGTCTAAGCTAACCATGGTAAAAATTTCAGGTCAATTGGACCTGTTTTGAGTGAGCTATGGTCATCCTAAATATTACTGTTCATATGGTAAAAAATCTGGGTTGTAAGGTTGCTATTCCGGATTTGGTCATTTTTAAGGTCAGTTTCTAGGCAGAATTTTTGCAACATTTCTACATGAAAGTTGGCCTATTTGCTGTCTAGTTTCACCCCCCATTGGCCTCATACCAATTGGGTTCACAGTTTGGCACTTATGACCTAATTTAGGTACTGCCATCAATACACAACCTGCACAAAATACATACACTTCCAATTTGATATTCCTTCTCCTCCTCATTACTTCAATACTCAATCAATGACACTTCCATATATATATTGTACACAATTCCAGCAACAATTTTGGTTAGAACATTCAAGTGCTCAATGCACACAATTCACCATTAAGTTCAACATTCACTTCCACCAAAATTTTAACATATCTCAATGTCAATATTGCACATACAGTTCAACATAATCATACCTCAATATCACTTACACATGTTGTCCACAATTTAACACAAGCATATTTCATTAATAAACTACATATTCACACACAAATTCATGATTTAATAGACTACCAAACATGGCAGTTTGCCCAAAGCATTAAGGTTCCATTTCACACCCTTAATTCAAGCACTACATGCACATGCTTAGATTTTAACTTACTAGATCCTCCATTTGAGTTAATCAACTATAATTTCCATCCATTAGAGGTAATAAAAACTCAAATACAACACATAATCATGGTTGTCGAAAATGGACCATTTCATTTCTCAAGATTTTCTTCATTTCTCAAGATTTTCTTCATTTCTGTTCACCAATATGCTCACCTCAACCTAAACACAAGGTTTACTAAAGCAAGGGAGAGGTTTTGGACACTTACCACTTTTGGAGCTTTTTAAAACTTCACCAAATTTCTTCCTTTTTGTTCCCTATAATCTGCCCAAGAGGTGTGGACCAACTTTAGTAAAGGAGCTTGAGAAAACTATGGCTTATTCATGGTGGATGTGATGCTTTTGCTTAGGACGTTAATGGTGGTTTTGGGAAGAGATGGAATTCAGCCAAAGTGAGTTATGAGGAAGAGGAAGATGCTATGGGATTACACGTGTCCATTTAGGTGTTTAAAATACTCCCCTAGTGGTCCACTAACTTAATATATATATAAATATAATTAAACTTTTAATTTCCTAAGTTTACCCCCCATTTCTTTCACTATTCTTATAATGTATGATAATTTAATTTTTCATGACATTTTCTAAGTGCAATATCATTTATTCTTAATGGAAATTGAGGTCACAAGGCAGCTCTTGGTGTCAAATGACCAAAATGCCCCACTTTGGGTTATATTCTCGATTTTTCGGTAACACGGATTTTTATTTGTTTCTCGATTTTTCGTTTTTCTTTGTACTAATTTATTAATTTTTCTTTGATATTTTTACTGTCAATTACATTTCAATAAACCTTTAAATTTCAAGGGTTCCCCGCGGTCCTAGGGTTGGCAACAGCCTTCCCAGTGCGGTCACCCATCGCTGCGGTGCAGGCTCGTTTAACTTAGCTTCATTTTCTCTCTTTCACTTTTATTTGATTTTTCTTTTTTTTTTTTTATTTCATCATTATATGTCTATTCACTATCACCGAAGTGTAGTTCCATACATCTTGACTTTCCTGGACTATTATTTGGCCACTGAAGCAACAAAACGTACAGAACACGTACAGTGGGGATGTTACAACTCTTCCCCTCTAAATAAAAATTTCATCCTCGAAATTTACCTAATGTGAGGAGCTGAGGGAACTGTTGCCTCATTGTCTCCTCGCTCTCCCATGTTGCCTCTTCCGTGTTGTGGTGTCTCCATAAGATTTTCACTAGTGGAATTGTTTTGTTTCTGAGCTCTTTTACCTCTCGTGCCAAGATTTTAATTGGTTCTTCTTCATATGTCAGGTCAGGTTGTACCACAATTTCTTCTACTGAGATGACATATAAAGGATCTAATCTGTATCTTCTGAGCATCGAGACATCGAACACATTATGTATCTTGTCCAGCTCAGGTGGTAAGGCTAATCTGTAGGCTACTGGTCCCACACGTTCCATAACTTCATATGGGCTAATGAACCTAGGGCTTAATTTTCCCTTTTTCCTGAATCTCAACACTTTCTTCCATGGTGATACTTTGAGAAATACCTTCTCGCCAACTTCATACTCAATGTCTTTTCTCCTCAAGTCAGCATAAGATTTCTGTCGGTCTAAGGCAACTTTCAAATTGGCCTTTATCAATTTCACCTTTTCCTGTGTCTGTTTTATCAGATCTGGCCCCACTAGCTTATCTTCACCCAATTCAGTCCAACATACAGGTGTTCTACATTTTCTCCTATACAGCGCTTTATAGGGTGCCATTTGTATGGTAGCTTGATAGCTATTGTTGTATGCAAATTTTGCTAGTGGAAGGTATCTGTCCCAGCTTCCCTCAAACTCAATAACACAACTTCTCATCATATCCTCAGGGCCTATCACATATGTTCGGTTATTATTATCATTATCAGTTCAATTATTATTTACAATAACTCAATGAGTTTTAGCCTTTACCTGGATTATTCTTTCTGACTATCCATCCGTCTGAGGATGAAAAGCCGTACTAAAATGGAGTTGTGTGCCCAAGGATTCTTGTAATTTCTTCCAAAATCCAAATGTAAACCTCGGGTCTCTATCAGATACAATGGAAAGCGGAATTCCATGTAGTCAAACTATCTCACTGATATACAATTCTGCTAACTTTTCTAATTAGTAGTCAGTTCTGACTGGCAGAAAATGTGCTGATTTGGTCAACCTATCCACAATCACCCATGCTGCATCATGCTTCTTCTGAGTGAGAGGTAGACCACTGACAAAGTCCATAGTGACTCGGTCCCGTTTCCATTCAGGTATGTTTATGGGCTGTAACAAACCTGATGAAACTTGATGTTCTCCTTTGACTTGCTGACATGTTAAGCATCTAGTTACATAGTCAACTATGTCCTTCTTCATACCTGGCCACCAGTATTAGAGTTTCAGGTCATGGTACATTTTTATGCTTCCTGGGTGCATAGCATACACACTATTATGTGCTTCTCTCAAAATACTGGTTTTCAATTCTTTATCATCTGGAACACACACTCTTTCTTTATAGTACAGGCACCCATTTTCTTTCACTTCATATTCAACTTCCTTCCCTTCAGTGATTTTACCCATAATAGCCATTAATTTCTCATCTGTTTTTTGCCCATCCTATATCTGTTGTAATAGATTTGGTTTCACTTGTAACTCAGCCAAAATAACTCCATTATGAGTTAAGGACAGTTGGGCATTCAGAGACCTTAATGCTACAATAGATTTTCTGCTTAAAGCATCAGCAACTACATCTGCCTTCCCAGGGTGGTAGTCAATCTCACAATCATAATCTTTCAGGAATTCAATCCATCACCTCTGTCTCAAATTATGTTCCTTCTGGGTTGGTAGATACTTCAGACTCTTATGGTCTGTGTATATGTAGCATTTTTCTCCATACAAGTAATGCCTCCATATCTTCAATGTGAAGATAATTACTGCTAACTATAAATCATGAGTAGGGTAATTTTTTTCATGTGGCCTTAACTGCCTGGAAGCATATGCGGCCACTTTCCCTTCTTGCATGAGTACACACCCTAACCCATTATGTGAGGCATCACTGTAGACTATAAAGTCTTTTCCTGACACTGGCTGTGTTAACACTGGTGCCTCTGTCAACATAGCCTTCAGCCTCTCAAAACTGGCTTAACACTTATCATTCCAATTAAATTTCATATTCTTGTGTAGTAATTTGGTTATTGGAGCAGCTATCAGGGAAAATCCATTTATAAATCTTCTATAATATCCAGCTAACCCCATTAAATTTTTGATCTCAATTTTATTTCTGGGAGGCTTCCATTCCATCACTGCTTCAATCTTTTTAGGATCCACTCTAATCCCTTCAATTGATACTACATGTCCAAGGAATGCAATCTCATTCAACCAGAACTCACACTTGGACATTTTAGCGTATAGTTTCTTCTCTTTTAGAGTCTGTAGAACAATTCTCAAATGCTCATCATATTCTGCTTTATCCTTGAAATACACCAGGATGTCATTAATGAAGACCACTACAAACCAATCTAAGTATAGGTGGAAGATACGGTTCATAAGGTCCATGAATACTACTGGAGCATTTGTTAACCCAAATGGCATCACCAGGAATTCATAATGCCCATACCGGGTTCTAAATGCAGTCTTAGGCACATCTGCATCCTTAACCCTTAGCTGATGATACCATGATCTGAGATCAATCTTAGAAAACACACCAACTCCCTTCAACTGATCAAACAAATCGTCAATTCTAGGCAACGGATACTTGTTCTTCACTGTTACTCTGTTTAACTGTAGGTAGTCAACACATAACCTCAGTGTCCCATCTTTCTTCTTTACAAATAGTACTAGAGCTCCCCACGGTGACACACTGGGGAGTATGAACCCCTTCTCTAGTAATTCTTGCAGTTGGATTTTTAACTCTTTCAATTTAGTAGGTGCCATCCTATATGGAGCAATTGAAATTGGAGCTGTACCTGGCATAATCTCAATAGCAAATTCAACTTCCCTTTCTGGTGGCAAACTACGCAATTCCTCAGGAAATACCTCAGAGAAATCCCTTACTGTGGGTATGTCAGACAAGTTAAGTTTGCCCTACCTAGTGTCAACCACGTGTGCCAGATAGGCTTCACACCCTTTTCTCAACCATCTTCTTACAACTGTAGCTGAGATGGCATTGGACAAGAAATCTGTCATTTCACCCACAACTATTATTTCTTCATTCTCACCAGTTTCCAGAGAGATTCTCTTCAATTTACAATCTACTATTGCCTGATGATGGGATAACCAGTCCATTCCCAAAATCACATCAAACTCATGGAAAGGCAGTTCGATTAAGTCTACTGAGAACTCTTTCCCTTGAATCTTCAATGGACAGCCCTTATACACCTTGTTTACTACCACACTGTAGCCTAGCGGATTTGTGACCAGGATGTCTTGATCACTTTCCTCTACTGGTATTCCCTCTTCTACGGGCAGCTTGATACAAATATATGAATGAGTAGATCCAGGATCCACTAATGCATGCACAAAAGTATTATAGAGGAGGAACGTACCCTTGACGACATCTGGAGCATCCTGGTCCTCCTGTGCCCTTATAGCATAGGCTCTGGCTGGTTTTTTTCCTTCTACTCTCTCCACAGACTCTGACATAGGTTTCTGTAAAGTATCGACTACCTCAGCCTTACCCGGCTTTCTACCCCTTGGAGCTGGAGGGGCAAGCCTATCAGTTGATACCGGAGTGGATGTAGCAGTTCTGTAAGGACAATCTCGGACTAGGTGGTTTTTAGATCCACACCGTAAACAAGCACCTATCATCCTCCAATAATCACCCTTATGCCATTTTTGGCAATGTGGGCAAGCAATAGATACTGTTGGGGCTAGTCCCCTATACCCTGTCCCTAGAGAACTAGCCATTAAAGGGGTGGACTGGCCTCTTCTTGGTGCAAACTGAGATTTGGGCCTCTGTGACTGACCCTGACTTGGTGCTCTATTGAAACTCTGAGTAGGCGAACCTCTGAATTTCTTACTAGGGGCATAAAATGTACTGGTCTGACCCTGACCTCTTTTCTGCTATCTATCCCTTCTATTCTGCTCATTCATTCTAAATTTTTCAACCTTCAATGCAGCTTCACTAATTTGGCAAACTCTGTAATCCCCAAGGCTGTAATCATTACTTTAATGTTATCATTGAGTCCTTGCTCAAATCTCTTGCATCTCTCTGCCTCATTAGGGACTATTTCCTGCCCATAGTGGCTCAGTCTGACAAATTCTCTTTCATATTCAGCCACTGTCAGCTGTCTCTGGCGTAGGGTAATAAACTCCCTTCTCTTCTCTTCCAAGTATACACTGCCCATATACTTCTTTCTGAACTCAGTGAGAAAGAAATCCCAAGTTATCTGTTCTGGTGGCACTTCATTAGTTACTGTATCCCACCACTAGTATGCATCATCTTGCAGTAGTGATACAGTAGCTTCCAAATTCTGCTCTGGAGTACAATGAAGTTGTTTCAAAACTCTTCCAGTTCTGTCCAACCAGTTTTCAGCTGTGACAGAATCATCTTCCCTTTTGCCTAGAAAATCCACTGCTCCAAACTTCCTAAGTCTATCCATATGAGATTTTTTATGTGGACGTGGTGGTGGTGGTGGCATAACTCCTGCCATTTGTATAAAGAACTTAGCTATTTGCTGAAACGTGGCTGGTGCATTTGGTACTGGTGGAGCAGGTTCCCTCCTGTCTCTTAGTTCAGTCATAGATGGAGCATAACTTTCCACTTCCTCATCGACCACTCTCTGTGATGTGGAGTCCATATTCTAATCAAAATAACAAATCAAATCAAAAGATCTGCATTATAGTCATCTTAACACTTACAATGCAATGCATGATATGAAAACTATCTAGGTCCATAAATGCCTAAACCGTGATCTGATACCACTAAATGTAACACCCCTCACCCGTCTACAGTATAGCAGAGCAAGGCGTGTTACACGGCGTGCCAAAACACCTAGTCTATGATTATTTCATTTCCTGAGCTCAATTTGATTTTAAGAAGTCTTTTATGTAATATTCATATCATACTGATACTATTTTCATACTTTGATAAAATCAGTGTTTTAAGATTGGTAATAAAAATTTGGCAAGGTGCCGTCTATATTTCGAACAAACTGTCCTTCCAAACCTGTTGAAAATAGTTTAATATAATAATATCAAAATCTCAAACATTTCACAGTCTCTATTTCTTAGTAAAGTCAATAGACTTTTATAGTCATTAAACAGTTCCATGATACAGTCCATAACAATTTAAATATATCCAGAAAATCTCCATGTTATTTAATATGTACATGATATTACAAACTTTAGAGCTTTCATAATATTATAAAATATAAGACCGAATTTCAAAAATACAACAAAAGTACAAAATACAAGATATCCTAAGTCCTACCATGTATGCAATGCAGTGCAGATAACTCTAGACTACTGTGCAGATCAGATGTCTCACCTGATCGTAGGTCTGCTGGACTCCCCAGCTGTGTCTCTAATACCTACGCTTTATAAAAGCAACGCGCTAAGCAAGTTTGCTTAGTGGTGCCAAATATAAAGAAATATATACTAAAATAAAGTAAATAAAGTGTTTACGAATTTTTGGTGGTGCTGTACGTTAGTAGACTGGATTTAGCTGTTTGAATTTAACAGTTGTTGAATTACTGCCCGTGTAGCCTATATACTGACAAGACTGGATAAATGGATATACTGGCACTGAGTACCTAGTACCTTAGGCCATCACACCATTGGTCATAAAGTGTCTCCTGGTGTGCAAATAGTGTGGCTAAAAAGCCATATAGTCAATCTGGCGATAAGCCAAATATAATAACACAATACGTATAGCCGTAGGCTATTAAAGTCATAGTGCGGCATAATAAGCCGTAAAAACATAGTATGGTATGAAGCCATTTACAGAACAGCTATCAGAATCCTATTGGAATGCCAACCTATCCAAACTAGTTAACTAGGCAAACTAGGGCACATTATAAATTAATTGTTTAATTCTTCAATTTTTAGAGTTTACTAACTATTATGTAATTCATAAGTCAATGCATATGTTGACTTTTTTGGGTACTATGGATAAGTGGTTTCTAGCATCAACATGTCACATATTGTAATTCAATATGCTGCCAATGTAGTGCAATTTACCATTTTTACAAGTTGGCACTCATTGCCAAAGTGCTTCAAGCATCATTGTATATAAATGTCGAATTCTCAATTTTTGGTGTGCTAGATTAGTCTAGCTTAAAGTCCTATTTCTCTTGGTTTTTAGCTTCTGGTCAAACAAGAAAAATTGTAGCTCTATGTCTTATTGCAAGTGGAGCAAAATTTAAGGTTATTTTGAGTTGTATAGACCAAGATATGGCCAATTTACTAAAGCTGGACAGATTGCACCTTTAGTGCAAAATTTGATCAATTTTAGGTCACTTTTAGTCCTGGCAGTTTTGGTACCCGAATTTATGCAAGCTATTTGATTTGGTTCTGGTCATTTTTAGGCTTTGGTGTCTTCATAATATTTGTAGCTCTATGTCTAAGCTAGACATGGTAAAAATTTCAGGTCAATTGGACCTGTTTTAAGTGAGTTATGGTCATCCTAATGATTACTATCCATATGGTTAAAAATCTGGGTTGCAAGGTTGCTATTCCGGATTTGGTCATTTTCAAGGTCAGTTTCTAGGCAGAATTTTGGCAACATTTCTACATGAAAGTTGGCCTATTTGGTGTCTAGTTTAACCCCCCATTAGCCTCATACCAATTGAGTTCACATTTTGGCTCTTAAGACCTAATTTAGGTACTGCTATCAATATACAACCTGCACAAAATACATACACTTCCAATTTGATATTCCTTCTCCTCCTCATTACTTCAATATTCAATCAATGACACTTCCATATATATATATATATATATATATATATTGTACACAATTCCAGCAATAATTTTGGGCAGAACATTCAAGTGCTCAATGCACACAATTCGCCATTAAGTTCAACATTCACTTCCAACAAAATTCAACATATCTCAATGTCAATATTACACATACACTTCAACATAATCATACTTCAATATCACTTACATATGCTGCCCACAATTTAACACTAGCATATTTCATTAATAAACTATATATTTAAACACAAATTCATGATTTAATAGGCTGTCAAATATGGCAGTTTGCCCAAAGCATTAAGGTTTCATTTCACACCCTTAATTCAAGCACTACATGCACATACTTAGATTTTAACTTACTACATCCTCCATTTGAGTTAATCAACCATAATTTCCATCCATTACAGGTAAGAAAAACTCAAGTACAACACATAATCATGGCTGCCGAAAATGAACCATTTAATTTCTCAGGATTTTCTTCATTTCTCTTCACCAAAATACTCACCTCAACCTAAACACAAGGTTTACTAAAGCAAGGGAGAGGTTTTGGACACTTACCACTTTTGTAGCTTGTTAAAACTTCACCAAATTTCATCCTTTTTGTTCCCTATAATCTGCCCAAGAGGTGTGGACCAACTTTAGTGAAGGAGCTCGAGAAAACTATGGCTTATTCATAGTGGATGTGAAGCTTTTGCTTGGGACGTTAATGGTGGTTTTGGGAGGAGATGGAATTCGGCCAAAGTGAGTTATTGTAACACCCTCACTGTAGCAATTCCATGTATTCTACTGTTCAGTGACTAGTGTCAGTTCGGACAGTTATAACGACAGGAAAAATATTTAGACTAAAGTGAGGAGTCATAAATAGACCAAATAATAGTAAGAAAAATGTAGGAAAATTTTTTGAAGTAAAATACAGCTAAGTTAAATGGGCCAATGCCCTAGCGATGGGTAACCCAGTGGGAAGTTGCGATTCTCGCAACTAAGAGCCCTAAACTCGGGAGAAAATTCATAAAATAATTTTTGGGACTCCAAAGAAGAGTCATTGAGGTTTTGATGGCATTAGAATGCCAAGAAAATGCTTAGAAAAATTTTTTGATCGGTACAGACGATTTTGGCTTAATAAGCCAAACGGAGGGCATTTTGGTCATTTCGCCTTCAGAGACGATTTTTGACCAACTTGTCTATTTAAGTAAATAATTATTATGACATAAAATATGAATAAATATTGCTAAAAATTTAATTGAAAATGAGCTGAAAAGAAAAGAAAAGAAAAATAAAAGAAATTAGGAATTATGACATCACATGATGTCATTAAATACTCTCCACCCAATCACAACTTGACAAACTAATTAAAAGTGATAAAAACTAATTAAAAAGAGACAAAATTAAAAACCAAACTGCACTCCCATCTTCATCCTTTGGGCAGCCAAAACGTAGAGAGAGAGAGAGAGGAGAGGGTTTCCACCATGTGTTTGGTCTTGCAAGCTTGATTTCCCCAAGTTTTTCACCCCAAAACCCTTAGGCCCCTTCACAAAAAAATTATTCTTACACCTTGAGGAAGTGTTTGGCTGCCAAGAAAAGCCAAGAAAGTGAAGGAAAATTTAAGATTGGCTGAGGGAAAATTCTACTCACACAAGGGTTAGTGCCTATTTCTTCTCTTTTTCTTTAGATTTTGTGCTAGTAACAATATTTATGCTAGGAAATTGAGAAAATTGAATAAATATGTGCATGTTTGGGCATCTACAAATTTTGGCAACTATATGGGGGAAAGTAGCTATGATTATTTTGATGGATTAAAGTGGATTAGAGGTGGTGTTTGAAGTGTATATGTAGAGTGATAATGAATTAATATGTTTAATTGATGTATGTGCATGAACAGACATTTGAAAACTAGGGTTTGAGGCATGAAGTTAGGGTTTTGCTCATGTGTTGGTGAATGGAAGTCCTAATGGTCAATTAGTGACCATTTGGCTGTGTTTGGTTAGGAAATGAAGTGATTTGTGCCATGGGAATTGAGGTTAGGTATGCTGTCCAGTGTGTACTGCAGGACTGATTGTGAGTCCAGTAGGTTTGGGCAGCCATAAATGGAGTTGTATAGGTTCAATTGGTGCAAGCCCAATTAGACATGAAACTAGACACATAATGGCACAACTTTGGTGAAGAAACCCTGCCCAGAAAAACCAAACCAAGTTGACCTAAAAATTTCCCTAATCCGGGTGACTTACATTCTGCCTGGGCAAAATGACCAAATGAATAGTCTTCATTCATTTAGTCATAACTTAGTGTAGAAAAGTTCAATTGATCTGAATTTTACCAGCACAAAGCTGAGACATAGCCCTATAACTTTCATGGAGAACACAAATCCAAATTTTGACCATAACCTAGTCATATTGCCAACCAAACTTAGGTCACCAAATATGACAGAACCAAATTGCCCATAAATTCTGGATACAGGTCACTCCGGCCAGTTATGGTAAAATGACCGTAACTTGAGCTACAAAACTCCAAATGGAGTGATTCAAAAAGGGAATTAAAGAAGACACAATAAGGAACAACTTTGATGAAGAAAAGTTAGCCCAGTTTCCACTGTAAAATTGTTCAATAGAACAGTAAACTTAGGTAATCAAAACTGAAAATTTAGAAATGCATCTAGGGGACTTTAAATTGCAATTGGCAATTAATACTAGCAAATGTAAAACTCAAAATGTGGGATCTTGGTGTAATTAGAATTAACATATCCATTAAGTATGAAAAAGTCAATATTTTGGTTAACTAGTAAGGTAAATAGTAATCAAAATGATTAGCAAACTAAGATGAAGACCTAGAACCAATTCTAAGCTTAAATGCTTAGAATTGTATGACAAATGTGGACTATGCATCCTAGTCAAAATTGTTAAAGGGAAATGAAGGCCATAAATTTGAAATCCATGAAATGTTCATGGATTACTTGAAACATGAAAAATAAGTCACCTAATTGATGTGAATAGATAGTTAGGGCTTATATGCCCATCACAAATAGAATTCATAAAATATTAGTAACTCAACTTGAAATGTAAAATTTGTAATTACATAAGTAGATTTTTGAATTATAAATGAGAAAGGAAAAATGTTTTGAATACAATGGTACATGTGAACCATTGTTTAGAATTGTGATCAATATGAATAACATAATGAATGAATAAATAAACCACATTAATGTATGAATGAGATATTAGTTCTCATTATTGTAGAAAGGAAAAGTACTTTGAGCACAATGGTATAAAAGGATAATTGATGTGAATTGTGATCATATAAATGATCAAATAAATGTATAAATTATAATTGAAATTTATCATGAAATAATGAAGTCATAAAACACAATATATTAATATTTAATGATATTATGTGCCCTTGCATTGCCTAGACATGTGTGTCAGATTGGATAGTTTGGCATGCCAATAGGGCATTGTTTTAGTAGTACTGCAAAAGGCTTTATGCCCGTATTCATGGCTTTTATGCCTGATTATGTGTTATCATGACTTTTTAGCCATACTGACTGTATACGTGGTTGATGTTCTACATCCCATGGTATGACGGCCCGAGGCACTGCGGTGTCCAGTGCCAACGACCCGTTATCCAATTTAGTCAGCCTGTCGTAGGTTACTTGGGAAGTCTAATTTATTAAAATAAGTTATGAATATTAGTAATTAAAAATGCTAGAAAGTAAATAAATGAGAAGTTCTGAAATAAATTAGATTAGCTCCAAAATTTTGTTCCTTATAATGATTTGAAGTAAATTAAACTAGTTCTAAAAATTTTAAATATTACGAAATGATTGTAAACAACTTAGAAAGTATCAAAGAAGTGATAAAAAGACTAGTAGAAGAATTATAACCTAAATAACAATACAAATGTGACTTTCATAAGAATATAAGTATAAATTTTAGATTTATTTGTACATGATATAAATGATTATTGTAAACTTATGAAAGAAGTGATTCTAGAGAGCAACATAAAGGACGAAATATATATTGTATGGAAAATTTCATATGAACCCAATAAAATTTTTGAGTATAGAAAATATGCCCCAATTGTTTTTACTTGTTATATTATTTCCTTGTTATATTATTGAAAGAACAGAAGCGTGAAAAACACAAGTTTATACCATTGAATTCAAAAATTTTCACCTAGGGTCACATGCATCATGCAAGATTTATTTTTATCTATTTGATTTCAATAATAAACAACATATTAAAACTTTTTTAGTATGTTTTTGAATCTGTATTTGCCATTTAAGATTTTTAAATTAATCAGATTAATTTTAGAACCCCAGATTAAATCAAGAACGATTACACTAACCTCTTGATGCACTACAGCGTGTCTGCGCCTTTGAGATTTGTCTTCAAGACACCAGATGTTGTCCCTCTAGTTTGTCCACAACAAGAACACCTATGGCAGCCCTTGAACAGCTTCTAAAGCTTTTTCTATTAATTAGAAATTCAAGTTATGCCTTGTAAGAGATTAGAGATGTAAACAGGACACTAGAAACAATTTCTAGTGTTCTTAATCCAAGAGTTTGATGGCTAATCTCTTTGAATTGATGAGACATGAAGAAGAATAGACTGAGAACCTCAAAATGGCGTGACAAAGGAGAGGAGTGGCTGCTGGTTGTTTTTCTTTTTCATAACAACACTTATATAGCTATGTTAACACATTAAACCCTTGCCACATTAAACCCTTTGATTAGCTCTAGGTTTAAGTGATCCAGTCACATTGTGCCAAGTGTCAAACCTATATTTAATCTTGATTTTAATCATCTTATATGATTAAAAAACATTTGGCAAGCTTATGTGTAATCCCATGTGTCACCATCTCATGGTGCCACGTGTCACACTGTGAAATGACCAAAATGCCCCTGTGTCTTAATTTTGAGTTCTTAACCCAAAATAATTATTTTCTTCTTCTAATTTATAACAAATATAAATTAATTAATTAATGTCTATTAATTAATATCTCATTAATTAAATTCATATTTAAACACTTTAAATATAAATTTAACTTATACTATACATCCAATAATCTAGATTTGGTTTCAAGTCATGCTAGGGACTTTGCAATTTAATTGCAACCAAACCTATTTAATTAATCAATTAAACTCTTTAATTAATTAATTAATTCATATTTAAATAGGTGATAACTTGTGTATGTGTGTGACTTACTAGGCTCATCACTAATTGGCAATGAGACATGATATCAACTCTTAATATCATCAGAACTCTTTCTTACCATAAATGATTTCTCTAAATCATTTTATGAACCTCATAAACCATGGTTAACAACTAGCATAGCATGCCATGGCCACCCAATTAGTAATAAAGTTTACCTTAAATGAACCTATAATCATATGTTACCATGCAGTAGAATCTCTCTGTTACAAAATCCCAACTCAAGCTGGAGTCATGGTTTATGTCAAACTCCATTTGCTATGAATATTATGTTCTCTTTTAATTATAGTTCTCGATTAAAAAGATTTTCTCATCAGAAACTCTTTTCTGAATAAATCTATCTGTCCTGGCCAGGAACTTAAAACATCAAGAACAATTAAATGAACATAGGATTTTATCTGTATTTACTTAGAGAAAAAGATTCCATCTTGATCAACACCTACCTCCATATATAACTAGTAGGAGCCAACAAATGCCCATATACCCATACACAGTACAAGTATGAAAGTAGTATCAAACTTAAACTGCCTATATACAAGATAACTGTGCTATCTCAGGACTAAAGATTATATGCACTGATATGATTTATGACAAAACATTAACAAGAGTAAACTCCATGTGCTTGTCATAAGTGTCACTGGTTCGGCCTACTTATTGTTTATAAGTGTCTATCATGTTTGTCATATGGCATGAGACTCACCATTCCATCTTATTTATATCTCATATAAATAACTTGGTAACAAACATGAATACAATCTTTCTGGATAAGTCATGTCCTTATTATGAAGTATGCTCGATTGTGAACCTATTTATGATACTTTGTGCTAGAAATATTGTCACTCATATTCTTAACAACTTAAGAATAAATGGACCTTTTCTATTACACATAAATATATTATGTAAACGGAAAAGTGGAAATGCCTTTTATTAATAAAAATATGTACAAGATACATACTAAATGATATGCTCTAGGGCATACTACTAACAATCTCCCACTAGCACTAGAGCCATTCATTACAATATCTTAGACCTATCTTCTCAAGATGTCAGTCTAACTGAGTCTGTGACATAGGCTTAGTGAATGGATCAGCTGGATTTTCAGCTGATGCTATTTTCTGCATGGCTACATCGCCTCGCCCAACTATTTCTCTGATAATGTGGTAGCGCCTTTCTATGTGTTTGGATTTCTGGTGAGGCTTTGGTTCCTTAGCCTGTATGACTAATCCATTGTTGTCACAGTGTAGTGGAACTGTTGACTAAATGGAAGGAACTACTGTAAGTTCTATCACGAACTTCTTTATCCAAACAGCTTCCTTTGCAGTATCTGATGCAGCAATATACTCAGCCTCTGTAGTGTAATCTGCAGTCATGCTCTATTTGGAACTCTTCCAACTGACTGCACCTCCATTACAAATGAACACATATCCAGAGGTAGACTTTCTATCTTCGATATCTGATTGGAAATCAGAATAAGTATAACCATCCAATTGCAAATCTCCACCTCCATAAATCAAGAATAAATCCTTAGTTCTTCTCAAGTACTTAAGGATATTCTTGACAGCTATCCAGTGTTCCAAACCTGGATTGGATTGATACCTGCTAGTCAAACTAATAGCATATGCGATATTCAGCCTAGTACACAACATTGCATACATTAAACTTCCAATAGCCGAAGCATATGGAATCCTGGCCATCTTATCTCTTTCTTCAGGTGTCTTTGGAGACATCTCTTTAGAAAGGTGGATATCATGTCTCACTAGTAACAATCCTCTCTTAGAATCAAGCATGTTAAACCTCTTTAATACCTTTTCCAAGTATAGACTTTGGGATAAACCAATTATTCTTTTCGCTCTATCTCTATAGATGCGAATCCTAAGAATATAGGTTGCCTCCCCTAAGTCTTTCATGGAGAATGTATTTGACAACCATACCTTTATAGTTGTCAACATACCTGTGTCATTACCCATCAATAGTATGTCATCCATATATAAGACAAGGAAAGTGATAGCACTGTCACTAACCTTCTTATATACACATGGCTCATCCTCATTTTTGATAAAACCAAAGGATTTAATTGCTTCATCAAAACGGATGTTCCAACTCCTCGAAGCTTGTTTCAACCCATAAATGGATCAGTTTAGCTTGCATACCTTGGAACCATCTTGGGATTCAAAACCCCTAGGTTATTCCATGAAAATGTTTTCTTCAATGTTTCCATTGAGAAAAGTGGTTTTGACATCCATCTGCCAAGTCTCATAATCATAGTATGCAGCTATTGCTAATAAAATCCTAATTGATTTAAGCATGGCAACAGGTGAGAAAGTCTCCTTATAGTCGACTTCTTGCCTTTGGCGAAACCCTTTCACTACTAGCCTTGCCATATAGGTCTCTACCTTTCCATCAGAACCAATTTTCTTCTTGAAAACCCATTTGTTCCCTATAGGTACAATACCTTCAGGTGGGTCAACAAGATCCCAAACTTGATTCTTATACGTGGAATCAATCTCGGATTTCATAGCATCAATCCATTTTGAAGAGTCTATATCTAATATAGCTTCTTCATAGGTAAGTGGATCATCTCCATGATCTACTTCTTCATGAGTAGACAACTCTTGTTCTTTTTCATGAAGAAAATCATATCTCACTGGTAGGTGAGATATCCTGGTTGTTCTACGAGGAACAGCTATAGATGTTTCATCAACGGGTATAGGTTGACTAGATGGATCTATATCCATCTGATCTGTTGGTTGGTCATAATTCTCCAATTCTAACTCTATTTGCCTTCCTTTGCCTCCTTCTTGAACAAACTGTTGTTCAAGAAATGTGGCATCTCTACTTATCACAACCTTTTGTGAAGTAGGCAAATAAAAATAATATCCAAAACTATCTTTTGGATATCCAACAAATCGACCTTTTTCTGATCTGGTCTCCAATTTATCAGTGTTCAGCTTTTTGATATAAGCTGGACAACCCCAAATCTTAACACGCTTAAGACTTGGTTTTCTTCCATGCCATATCTCATAAGGTGTGGAAGAAACTGATTTTGATGGAATCCTGTTCAGAATATACAAAGCTGATTCTAATGCAAATCCCCAAAAGAAGATTGGCATATCAGTATAGCTCATCATACTACGTACCATATCCAATAGGGTACGATTTCTCCATTCAGATACACCATTCAGCTATGGCGTTCCTGGAGGAGTCAGCTGAGAAACAATGCCATGCTCTCTCAAGTATTCATCAAATTCAGTACTCAAATATTCACCTCCACAATCTGATCGAAGAGCTTTAATATTCTTTCCTATTTGATTTTCTACTTCAGATTTAAATTCTTTGAACTTTTCAAAAGATTCATGTCTGTATTTCATTAAATACAAATACCCAAACCTTGATTTATCATCAGTAAAGGTAATAAAATAATGAAAACCCCCTCTAGCCATTTCTTTAAATGGACCACATACATCACTATGTATTAGCTCCAAAATATTTTCAGCTCTTTGCCCTTGTCCAACAAAGGGTGATCTAGTCATTTTGCCCTGAAGGCAAGATTCACAAGTTGGAGTAGGCTCAGAGCCCAGTAAGGATAGAATTCCCATTTTCTTCAGTTTTGCAATCCTACCTTTTGCAACATGACATAATCTTAAGTGCCAAATATATTTTGAACTTGAGTTGGTTTTCACCATGGCATTACATTCTTTTAGATCACTTGCATTCAATTTGTGTTTGTCATTATTATCCAAATAATAAAGACCATTATTCATATAACCCGAACCAACATATTTATTTCCAAAATAAATATTGCAAACATCATCTGTGAACTGAAATTATAGCCATTTCTAATCAAACTAGATATAGAAATGATGTTCTTAAAAGCATCAAGTACATATAAAATATTATCCAAACACAAAACATGTCCAAACATGTAAAAAGATTTAGATCCTATGGCTAAAGCTTCAACAGTTGAGCCATTGCCAATCCGGACTCTAATATCTTGAGAACACAAGCTGCTACTATTTGCTAGTTCCTGCATATCATTAGAAATGTGAGAACTAGCACCAGTATCTAAAACCCAAGCTGTAGATGAACTATAAGTATCATCAGAATCTAAATAACAAGATATGGACATATCTTCCGAAGGTGTATCCTTCTTGTCCTTCAGAGAAGCAAGATACTCTGGGCAGTTCCTTTTCCAGTGCCCATCCTTTTTGGCAGTGGAAACATTTTCCTTTGCCTCCATCAGCTTTAGTCTTCCTTTTCTGTTTAGCTATTTTCTTGGAAGGACTAGGAATCTGAGGTTTCTTTTTCTTATTGCCCTTTTTCTTGTTGGACTTTCCAGCAGAAGAAGATGCAATCAAAGCTACCTCTTTTCCTTTATTGCCCGACATATTCTTTTGGGCAACAACCAGCATGTTGAGTAAACCAGCTAAGGTGCATTCCTGTTTAGTCATATGGAAATTTGTCACAAAATTCCCAAAAGACTCAGGAAGGGACTGAAGGTTCAAATCCGTCTGTAGTTGGAAATCCATGTTGAAGTCAAGATGTTCCAACTGCTCAATCAGCCGAATCATCTTGTGGACATGATCCCCAACATTTTGTCCCTTATACATCCTCATATGGAATAGCTGTCTAGATATCTCATACCTAGCATTCCTGCTGTGCTCACCATACAACTCTTGTAGGTGAAGGAGGATCTCACTCGCACTCAACATGTTCTCATGCTGCTTTTATAACTCATTACTCATGGAAGCAAGCATGTAACACTTAGCTCTCATATCATGCTCCTTCCACTTATCCAAAGTTTCATGTTCCTCTTGTGTGGCCTCTGGAGGTAAGGGACCAGGAACATTTGAATCTAGAGCATATCCTATATGTTCAAGGTTCAGGACAAGTTTCAAATTTCTTAGCCAATAAGACAGATTAGGTCCTGTCAACCTATTGTGATCAAGTATGCTTGCATGGATATTGGATGGTGGTGGATGTTCTGTGCTTATTTTTATCAGAAAATTAACTGCAGAAAATAACTAGATTAATTAGTAAATGTATCATGTAATTAACCAAAATTATTATGGTCTTTTAATCAAATTGGTCCTCCCACTAACTTAGCGAATCCTACACTTCCAAAGTAGAAAACGGAAATCCTAGTTGGATGGATTTCTAGTGGGTTATTGAATTCTTATAATTCTATTGATCATCCTCAGGTATATCCATCATTGGAATTACAATAAACTATAAGTAAACAACTCCTTGCCCATCACATCTGATGTGAGGTTCAATCCTTTACCTAGCCCCTAATGCTCAAAATCTCAAGTACATCCATTATTGACTTATCTTGCATTAGTTAAGTTGATCCCATTGAGCCAGTAATTATGCAAATAATTTTAATGTCCTCAGGTACATCCAATATTGGCCACCAAACCATTTACATATTTACAACATCTCATGCTTAACAATTATTCTGAAGAAAATCTCTTAAATTAATTGCATCTTATGCAACTATTTAAAATTTCTTAAAATAATTGCCCCAATGGAGGGCCTATGCTATAATTACTTTAATTATAGTATTTCCAACTTAATCATTTGTTTGGAAGATTTTATAGTCATCCTAATTACTATTAAGGTCTCACTTTGCACATTATCCATTTAGCATGCATATATTATATAATTGCATACATTCCCTTACATCTCATGCATTCATGGATAAGCAGTATATATGGTATGATCATGGACTTTCTAAGGGATTCAATTCTGAGCCACCAAGAATTGAATCAGGGCATTCGTAGGTGCATCTCATTCATTCATTTTACAAGAGTTGCTGAAGGAGTACATAATCAACACTTGATTTTGAATTCCTCCCACTGGTCCCACCAATGCTCTTGACCTCCTTGAACTTCTTGCAATCCAATATTACATAGTAATCCTTGGCATACCAAGGCGAATTTACAAGAACTTAAATAAATGAAATTACAACCCAAAAATTATTACAAACTTAATAATACATGCCCAAAATAAATTAAAATAAATAAATTAATTTACAATCCCAAAGAAACATAAAAGAAATAAATCCAATCACATTGGTCTTTTATAGTCCATGATCATCCATCATGCATATCACTATTTAACAATTAAATAAAACATATATACTTAAATTAAATTGAATATCTCATATTCAACTTAAAAATCCAGATTTGAATATGATTCAAATAAATTTAAAAATTCAGATTTGAATTTCATTCAAACAACTTTAAAAATTCAGATTTAAATCACATTCAAACATTTTTTTAAAAATCAGATCTGAATTTTATTCAATCAATTTTAAAAAATCAGATTTAAATATGATTCAAACAACTTTAAAAATTCAGATTTGAATCACATTCAAACAACTTTAAAAATTCAGATTTGAATCACATTCAAATAATTTTTAAAATTCTGATTTGAATCATAATTTAATTGTGTGATAAAAATTATAATTAAACAATTTAATTAGACATAAAATGGATCTTAGATCACACAACAATTGCACATTCACCACCCTTTGTGGTGCATCATCCATGCGCACCATGGTGTTCATCATTTGTGCCGCCACCTAGGCTTTGCAACCAGCAATGAACTTTTGATCTCATGATCAAACACATAATTAAATCATATAAACATCAATATAAATGGCAAATATAGTGGCTCTGATACCAATTGAACGAACAGAAGGGTGAAAAACACAAGTTTATACCATTGAATTCAAAATTTTTCACCTAGGGTCACATGCATCATGCAAGATTTATTTTTATCTATTTGATTTCAATGATAAACAACATATTAAAACTCTTTTAATATGTTTTTGGATCTGTATTTGACATTTAAGATTTTAAAATTAATCAGATTAATTTTAGAACCCTAGATTAAATCAAGAACGATTACACTAACCTCTTAATGCACAGCAGCGTGTCTACGCCTTTGACATTTTTCTTCAGGATACCAGATGTTGTCCCTCTAGTTTGTCCACACCAAGAACACCTATGGCAGCCCTTGAACAGCTTCTAAAGCTTTTTCTATTAATTAGAAATTCAAGTTCTGCCTTGTAAGAGATTAGAGATGTAAACAGGACACTAGAAATAATTTCTAGTGTTCTTAATTCAAGAGATTGATTGCTAATCTCTTTGAATTGATAAGAGATGAAGAAGAATAGATGAAAAGCCTCAAAGTGGCGTGACAAAGGAGAGGAGTGGCTGCTGGTTGTTTTTCTTTTTCATAACAATACTTATATAGCTAGGTTAACACATTAAACCTTTGCCACATGTCACCCTTTGATTAGCTCTAGGTTTGAGTGACCCAATCACATTGTGCCAAGTGTCAAACCTATATTTAATCTTGATTTCAATCATCTTACATGATTAAAAAGCATTTGGCAAGCTTATGTGTAATCCCATGTGTCACCATCTCATGGTGCCACGTGTCACACTGTGAAATGACCAAAATGCCCCTTTGTCTTAATTTTGAGTTCTTAGCCCAAAATAATTATTTTTCTTCTTCTCATTTATATCAAATATAAATTAATTAATTAATCTCTATTAATTAATTTCTCATTAATTAAATTCATATTTAAACACTTTAAATATAAATTTAACTTATACTATACATCCAATAATCTAGATTTGGTTTCAAGTCATGCTAGGGACTTTGCAATTTAATTGCAAACCAAACCTATTTAATTAATCAATTAAACTTTTTAATTAATTAATTAAATCATATTTAAATAGGTGATAACTTGTGTATGTGTGTGACTTACTAGGCAAATCACTAATTGGCAATGAGACATGATATCAACTCTTAATAACATCAGAACTCTTTCTTACCATAAATGATTTCTCTAAATCATTTTATGAACCTCATAGACCATGGTTAACACCTAGTGTAGCATGCCATGGCCACTCAATTAGTAATAAGGTTTACCTTAAATGAACCTATAATCATATGTTACCATGCACTAGAATCTCTCTGTTATAAAATCCCAACTCAAGCTGGAGTCATGGTTTATGTCAAACTCCATTTGCTATGAATATTATGTTCTCTTTTAATTATAGTTCTCGATTAAAAAGATTTTCTCATCAGAAACTCTTTTTTGAATAAATCTATCTGTCCTGGCCAGGAACTTAAAACATCAAGAACAATTAAATGAACATAGGATTTTATCTGTATTTACTTAGAGGAAAATATTCCATCTTGATCAACGCCTACCTCCATATATAACTAGTAGAAGCCAACAGATGCCCATATACCCATACACAGTACAAGTATGAAAGCAGTATCAAACTTAAACTACCTATATATAAGATAACTGTGCTATCTCAGGTCTAAAGATTATATGCACTGATATGATTTATGATAAAACATTGATGTAACACCCCTAAGTTCGGTAGTGCGTTCTGCTGTACCGGTGACCAGTGTTGTCCGGACAGCTAGGATGCTTAGAACTACACTTCAATATGAGTGAGGAGACATAAAATAATGAAATACAAGAAAAGAAAGTACAAGAAAAACAAAGGAAAAATCATAGCAAAGAAATGTAACCGAGTAAGTGAGCCGGGAAACCTAGCGATGGGTGACCGCACCGGGAAGTCACGGCGTGGACCGTTGACTAGCCCTGGACTGCGGGGAACCCTGGAAAACATTTTTAGGACATAAATAGACCCTTATTGAAGTATAAATCTCATTAGAAAGATTAAAGAAAAATTAAATAATTAGTACAAAGAAAAGTGAGAAATCGAAAAACAGACAAAATGCGATGTTATCGAAAAATCGGGAACGTAAACCGAACAGGGGCATTATGGTCATTTGACATCCTAAAGTGTCTTTTGACCTAAATGTCCATTAAAAATAAATAATATTACACTTAGAAAATGAAATGAAAAATTAATTTGGTGGTACCTAAAGTAAATAGCTAAAATCATGGGTTAATGTGGGATTAAGTGAAAGTTTAACTTATAATATGATTTAATTTTTTTGTGGACCACTAAGGGAATTAATTAAACACATAGTGGGACATGTGTACACTTAATATGCAGCTGAAACTCCATCTTCTCCACATGAATTCAACATTGCCGTGAATGAAGGTGAGAGGAAACTCCATAGCCATTTTTCATGCAAGCTTTCTTAACTCTCCATTTTCAACTCCAACCTCTTAGGTTTCTTCATTAAACTTTGTCTACACATCACAAGGAAGATATTGATACCAATTTTGAGAAGTTTGATGAAGGTTTAGCAAGTTACAATTAAAGGTAAGTTTGCATTTTTGAGAATTTCTTTGTTAAAGTTTATGTTCATGTTATGGGTGTTGGTTTGGTGAAGGAAAATTTTGAGTTTGAAGGGTTATTGTTGTTTTCATTTTGGACAGCCATGAGTCACGTTTTTGATGAGATATTTGTGCATATAATTGATGAGAAATGGTGTTGATCATGATGAATTAGTAACCTAGTGAATTATTTCATGTTTATATGGTGATTTATGCACTTGGATGGGAATTGGTAAATTGTAGGGCACTTTGATGTTGAAGGACAAATTTCGGCAGCCTTGGGGACACTTGAATAAATGTGTATATTCATGGGAGTGTTGGCAGAATTGTGGCATTAAGGAATGAAGGATATGTGTATGAAATTATTGTGTAAAGTGTATGTGAGAATTAGTGGTGTTTAAGTGTGTATGTGATGGTATTGAGATATTGTAAATGTGAATTATATTTGGTGTGTTGAGGGTAATGGTAATCTGCCCAAAATAATGTTAATGTAAAGTAGATTATACTGTGGGTAATGTACCAAAACAGATTGGTAGGGAAGTAAACAAATTGCAAAGTAAATGTGTGTAGTTGATGTGTGTTAAGCAAAGTAATCAAGGGCAGTATGCATTTTAGCCAATAAGTTTAAATGTGTAACCTCAATTGATATGAGACCAATTGGAGGTGAAACTAGGCACAAAATGTGCCAACTTTCATTGAGAAAGCATACCAAAATTCTGCTTGCAAGGTGATGTGAAAAATGACCAATTCGGATTAGGTACACTTGAGACCTAAAAACTGACCATTTGGGCAGCAGTGAGTGTTTAGGCCATAACTCACTCAAAACAGGTCCAATTGACCTGAAATTTTAACCATGAATAGTTAAGACCCATACCTACAAGTCTTATGAAGACACCAAAGCCCAGAAATGACCATAAGCAAGTCAAAAAGCTTGCACAAGTTCGGGTCCAAAAACTGGCCGAACCAGAGTTGACCAAATTGACCTAAAATTGACCTAAATTGGTACCATTTGACCAGCAATAGTGTAATGACCATAACTCGGTCTACTTAACTCGGATTGACCTAAAATTTTGCACCGCTGTCCATAAGACCTAGATCTACAAGTTTGTAGTTTCGATAAAGACCCGAAAACCGAGGGAACTAGACTGTCCGGCTAGGTCAAACCAGTGTCCCGGAATCCAGCAAATTGCATTAAAATGCACTAAGCAAGGAAATGACTTTGGTAAAACATACCAAACCTAAAACCTTATCGAATGTGACATATTAACGATACTAAAACCTAATGTACCTAAAATGCAACGAGGGTCGGTATATTAGGTGATTAAGTGAATAATTGAGTTCACTGCATTATTTATCAAACACCATCGATAGAGACAGTTTAATTTAGTACTGAAACACTTCAAATTGTGTTTCTCAGTTAACAAGGACTCAGCAAAAGGGAAAGAAATACTGAGTCAAGTCCAGGAGACAAATATCAGAGGTTTGTGCACAACGGCTATTGCTTTTGAATTTTTCAATTGAAATAAATATTGACTATTTGCATATCATTGTTTTAAATTGTGGAAATGTGTTTGGTGGACACTTATTGATTGAAAAACATTGTGAATGGTTTGAAACTGTGAAAAATTGTTTGAATGATATTGATGGAAACTTATTGATTGAAAAGCACTGTAAATGGTTTTTGTGGAAATTGAAGTTAATTATGAATTGTGTTGCCATTTTGTGAATGAAATTATGACTTGGGAAATTTATTGGATTCTCACGAATCATTTGAATAAAATGTTTGGAATTGATTTTGTGTTCACACTTAGCATGACAGTATCATATCATTCCTTCTCCATTTATGGAGTTGTGATCGTTTATTTCCTTCTCCATTTATGGAGTCGTGATCGTTTATTTTTCTCCCTCTCTGGTTTACCAGTTGAGGTGATCGGATGAGTACTCATTATATAGCTAGCTCCCCTTCCTCATTGATTTCGATTAGTGAGGTTGTGATTGCTTTGTCGTGGTGTACAACACGGCATTGATCGGAAATTTGTGTCATGGCTTAAGTTGTGAATGAATTGGCAACACTGTATTATTAAATTATTCGACTAAATTGCATTATTATGTATTGTGAGATTGTGAAATTGATTTAAACTCTCATTGACATATACTGTCTTTTGAATTCAAACATGATCTGACTTATGAAAAATTATTGTGGAGTTTAAATTCTTGTTGACATTTATTGTCTTGAATTTAACTATGATTTTAAGTATCCACTATTTACATGACTTATGAATTGTGATTTAAATTGTATTTGGTTAATGTTGTGCACCACTGAGACATTGTCTCAGCGATAGCTTTTTAATTGCTGTCGCAGGTAGAGAGACAGACAGGGCAGCAGACTAGGCTGCATATACCTCCAGCGAGAGATTTTTTGGGTATAGTGAGTATACCAATATTTTGCATTTTGTACTGTAATGTATGACACTGTATGTACATTTTGTTTTTGGTTTTGAGCAGTTGTAAATTCAAATTGTACCTTGAAGTTGTAAAATAATTATGAGCTGTTTTGACTTGTAAAAACTGTATTATATTTCCTTATCTCAGACTTTGAAAAATTTATATGGAATTGAGTTGATAAATTGTTGTGTTGAGAAATGTATTGAAGTTGAGATTTGGAAAATTATTGAAGTGCTTTTTACAGGTTTTCTGAAAAACTGTTTTGTCCAAAATACAGATGGCACTCTGCCAAAATTTTTACAGAAATTCCAAATAAACCAATTGAGTTAGTTATTTCACTCAGTTCACCAAAGTCTTTAACACCTGTAAATAGTGCTCACCACTGTAAAAGAAGTAAGAAAAGTTTTTAAAATCCCTTGTAGTGTATTTAATGGGTTATCAGTAGACGGAGTTGGTAATTCATTAGGTATACTACGGGATCATGTTATGCCTTACTGAGGGGTAGAGTGTGACAATTGACAAGAGTAAACTTCATGTGCTTATCATAAGTGTCACTGGTTCGGCCTACTTATCATTTATAATTGCCTATCATGTTTGTTATATGGCATGAGACTCACCATTCCATCTTATTTATATCTCATATAAATAACTTGGTAACAAACATAAATACAATCTTTCTGGATAAGTCATGTCCTTATTATGAAGTATGCTCGATTGTGAACCTATTTATGATACTTTGTGCTAGAAATATTGTCACTCATATTCTTAACAACTTAAGAATAATATTTCTAACAAAATATCAATGGACCTTTTCTATTACACATAAATATATTATGTAAACGGAAAAGTGGAAATGCCTTTTATTAATAAAAATATGTACAAGATACATACTAAATGATATGCTCTAGGGCATACTACTAACAATTATTGCACCACTAAGCAGCAATGCTTAGCGCGATGGATTTGTTTCCTCACGCAGGTACTAAAGTTAAAGCCTAGCGAATACCAACCAGAGATTTTGGAGTTCTGATCTGTAGAGTGTTCAAGGTTGTCACCTCCTTAACAATGCATGTAGATAGGGCCCATATAGATCATATTATGTATTTTGTACATTATAATTAGTTATTATTTGTAATGTAAACTATGAATTGTATGTTAAAATATAGATTATGGAACTGTAATTAATTTGTAGATCATGTAAATTATGAATTTATGTAATTAGTCTGTAAATCATGTAAATTAATGAAACTTGAGAATTTATATATATAAATTGTGCATGAATGGAAATGCATGGAAATGAATATGAAATTGAGACATATGAATGAGATGTGAATTATGAGAATAATTGTTGAGATTTTTATTGTAAAATATTATTGAAAATTTCAAGCAGGTGAATAGTGAAGTACGCCAACTGATAATAAAATAGGAGAAACTTTGCTGGTTTCTCTGTTTAAAAATAATTGATATTAAAATATAACGAGATAAAATTATTAGGCTGCCCAAATTGTAGGGATGAAAATACATAAGTTTTATTTTATTTTTCTTACACTTTTCCACTTATCTCATGCCAATAAACATGAATTAAATAAAAGAGATAGGAGATTGGATACTAACCTCTTTGACCAGAATTTCTAGGTAACAAAACTTCAATCCTTTCTCTTCTTTTTGCTACAAATAGATTCTCCAAGATGTGGGAATGATTTTTAGTGAAGTGAGTTTAGGGTTTTGTGGAGAGCAAGCTTAGGAAAATTAAGCTTTAAAAGAGAAAATGGAGAGAGAGCTTCTTGGCTATGGTGGAAGAAGAGTGCAGTTTTTTCATTTCAATTTTCTACCCATTTGACTCATTTTAAGTGGTTTATGGACATGTGTCACAATGTGATTGGGTGAGAGTGCTTAGTGACATAAGCATGAGGTCAAAATTGAAATTTTAATTCATTTTCTTTTCTTTTCTTTGCTACTCATTTTCAATTCAACTTTTAACAATATTTATTCATATTTTAGATCATAATAATAATTTACTTAACTGGACAAGTCGGTCAAAAATCATCTCTGAAGACGAAATGACCAAAATGCACTTCGTTTTGCTTATTGAGCCAAAATCATCTGTATCGATTGAAAATTTTTTCTAAGCCTTTTCTTGGCATTCTAATGCCATAGAAACCTCAATGACCCTTCTCTAGAGTCCTAAAAAATATTTTATAAATTTTCCCCTAGGTCTAGGACTCCTAGTTATGAGAACCGTAACTTCCCACTAGGTTACCCATCGCTAGGGCACTGGCTCATTTAACTTGGTTGTATTTTATTTCTAAAATTTTTCCTAAATTTTTCTTATTAATATTTAAGTTAATTATGGTTCCTCACTTTAGTTTAAATATTTTTTCGGACGTTCTAGCTATTCAGACCGACACTGGTCACCGAAATAGTAGAATGTACGATGTTGCTACAGGGAGGGTGTTATAGACCTGCTTAACAATTCTTTTTCGTAATTTTCTCTTTTCCACTGTGTTCGAAATAGTTCTAAGGACCGCGGCGTCACATTTTTCGGTTCGAATTTTGAGTTTAGACTGACCCCGCAGGCATTTCCCGAGAAGGTCACCCATTATTGTGACTCCCGGCTCATTTAACTTGTTATGCTTTGTTTTTCTTCTTTATACTTAACTATTTGGCAATTACTAATTATTTGCGTTCAGGGCTTAACTGGGTGTCTTAGACGTGGTTGTAATTCTCTTACTTGTCTATACCGACACCGATCACCGGAATAGTAAAATATACAAGGCTATGCAAATAGGGGTGTTATACGGTTGGAAAGGTTGATTGCATCAAATTATATAGACATTTAAGGTTAACATGCATTGCATTTTGTTAGCATTTAGTATCCTTTTATATTTGTTTTTATATGTTTTCATTATTATTTTAGAAAGCATGTTAATCCGACTCAATTCATTGATTTTTTTTATTTTATCAGGTGTTTTTATGTCGTTCTAGAATCAAAGATGAGTTTGGAAGAGATCTGGAGGTCAAAACATGAAGAATACGGGGCCAGAAGCAGTACACATGTCACACCCTACCCCTCTATAAGGCATGACATGATCCGTTAGTATACCTAATAAATTACCAAATTTCATTTACTGATAACCCATTAAATACACTATAAGGGATTTTAAACCTTTTCTTATTTCTTTTTACAGTGGTGAGCACTTTTGACAAGTGTAATTTTTTTTTTATCTGAAGTGAACTAATTAACAAATCTGAATATCAGAAATTTCTATAAAAATTTTGGCAGTGTGCCTTCTGTATTTTGAATAAAACAGTTCTTCAAAATCTTGTAAAAAAAAGCACTTCCAATATATACTTTTTCAATCCCAACTCCAATAATAGTTCAACACAATAAATTCTTCAACTCAATTCAATATCAATTTTATAGTATTTCAAAAAGCAGAGATAAAAGAAATATGTCACAATATTTTTACAAGCCAAAATAATTTATAAATTTAGTTTAGAACTGCTCAAGACCAAGTACAATATATACATATAGTGCACATACATTACAACAAAAACTATAAAATATGGTATACTCAATATACCCGGTGAAATCTCAAAATGTAGCACAAGCAGCCTACTCTGCTACTCTGTTCGTCTGTCTACCTGCGATAACAATGAAAAAGCTATCGCTAAGCCAATGTCTTAGTGGTGCACAACATTAAGAAAATACAATTTAAAACCATAAATCATAAATCATATGAACTGTGGATACTTAAAATCATAGTTGAATTCAAAAAATAATAAATGTCATAAAGGATTAAACTCCATTTCACAATATCACAATAAATATCAATAAATCACACACGCCTTAATCATGATTCCATAGTCCAATTCATCCCAAAAGTTAATAGCTAGTGAGGAATAACATAGCTAGCTAGCAATTATATGAGTACTCATCCTATTCGTCCTCAACAGGCACATACCTCAACACTTCAGCCAGAGACGGAATTCAAAGTCAATTCGTCCCACTAGATAAGCTAGCAAGGAATTCAATCAAATATAAATGATAGCTGTGGTTTCAAACCATTTGCAATATTTTTCAAGCAATAAGTATCCATCAAATTTTCATTCAAACAAATTTCCATAATTTAAAATAATAACAAACAAATAGTCATAATTTATTTCAATTGAAAAATTCAAAAGAAATAACTGTTGTGCACAAACCTTTGAAGTGTAACCTCTTGGCCCTGGCTCAGTGTTACCTTCTCCTTCCCTGAGTCTTTACTAACTGAAACACACAATTTGAAGTGTTTCAGTGTACTGTCTCTGACAATAAGGTTCAATAATTAATTTATTTAATACTATTGATTTCCTTAGTCAACCTATAATGTTGACTCTTAATGCACTCTAGGGAAATAAATTTTAACATTACCAATATGTCACATTTTCCATTTCAATATGCTACCAATATAGTACAATTTACCATTTTTGCAAGTTGGCATTCATTGCCAAATTATTTCAAGCATCATTGTATGTAAATGTCAAGTTCTCAATTTTTGTGTGCTAGATTGGTCTAGCTTAAAGTCCTATTTCTTTTGGTTTTTAGCTTCTGGTCCAAGAAGAAAAATTGTAGCTCTATGTATTATTGCACTCTGGGCAAAATTTTAGGTCATTATGAGTTGTATAGACCAAACTATGGTCAATTTATTAAAGCTGGACAGATTGCACCTTTAGTGCAAAATTTGATCAATTTTAGGTCACTATTAGTTCTGGTAATTTTGGTACCGGAACTTGTACAAGCTATTTGACTTGGTTCTGGCCATTTCTTGGCTTTGCTATCTTCATAACAATTGTAGCTCTATGTCTAAGCTATCCATGGTAAAAATTTCAGATCAATTGGACCTGTTTTGTGTGAGTTATGGTAATCTAATGATTACTGTTCACATGGTCAAAAATTTGGGTTTGCAAGGTTGCCATTCCGGATTTGGTCATTTTTAAGGTTAGTTTCTAGGAAGAATTTTGGCAACATTTCAACATGAAAGTTGGCCTATTTGGTGTCTAGTTTCACCCCCCATTGGCCTCATACCAATTGGGTTCACAGTTTTGCACTTATAACCTAATTTAGGTACTGCCAACAACACACAACCTGCACAAGACAATTACACTTCCAATTTGACATTCCTCCTCCTCCTCATGAATTCATTATTCATTCATAGCACTTCTACAGATACTAAACACAATTCCAGTAAGAATATTGGGTAGAACACTCAAGTGCTTAATGCACACAATTCACCATTAAAGTCCAACATTCAATTCCATCGAAATACAACATACCTCAACACCAATATTTCACATACACATCCATGAAAACTACACATGCTGCCCACTATTTAACACCATCACATTTCATCAATAATTCACATAAACTCACATACAATTTCATAGTATTATAGGCTGCTAAACGTGGCAGTTTACCAAAGTATCAAGACCCATTTTCAAACCTTTGATTCAAGCACTAACATGCACATCCTTGAATATTATCTTACTACATCTTCCATTTGAGTTAATCAACCTTAATTTCTATCCATTAGAGGTAAGAAAAACTCACAAACTACAAACCTTCATGGCTGCTGAAAATGGCTCAATTCCAATGCTCAACAATTCATCAAATTTTCTTCACCAAACAACATCCCTTAACTCAAGCATCACTTTTACTAAAGGAAGGAAGAGAATTGGACACTTACTTATTTTTGTAGCTTACTTTAACCTCACTAAACTACCTTCTTTTTGCTCCAAGTATGCTACCCAAGATGTGTAGACAAGGTTTAGTGAAGGAACCTAGGGAAAAAGATGACTTGATCAAGGTTGCGTGAAGGTCCTTCCATGGCCGGCTATGGAGTTCTTTCAATGGTGAGAGTTTTGGCTGGTTCTTGTGAAGGTTAAAGATGACCAATTTCTGCCCACTAAGACTTATTTTATGTCTCTCATAATGTAGTTAGTGGAGCACTAAAAAATAATTTAATGATTAATTATGCAAGGTTTCCTTTATTTGCACATTTATCTCCTTTTTTTTACTATTTACATAATGTATCATAATTAAATTTTTCATGATATTTCTAAAGTGTAATATCATTTATTTTTAATGGAAATTTAGGTCAAAAGCCAACTCTAGGTGTCAATTGACCACAATGCCCCTATTTGGGTTGTATTCCCATTTTTTCAGTAACACCGAGTTTTGTCGTTTTTCTTGGTACTAATTACTTAATTTTTTTCTTTGATATTTTTAATGACATTTATACTTTAATAAGTCTTTAATTATGTCTCGAAACTAAATTCCGAGGGTTCTCTGCAGTCCTGGGGTCGGCTATTGCCTGCGTCGTAACTTCTCCGTGCTGTCACCCATCGCTGCGGTGCTGGCTCGTTTAACTTGGTTAAATTTCATTGCTATTATTTTTCTTTTGTTTTTCTTGTATTTTCCTTTCTTGTATTTCATTATTTTATGTCTCCTCACTAACATTTAAATGTAGTTATAGGCATCCTAGTTGTCTGGACAGACACTGGTCACAAGAACAATAGAACGCACTACCGAACATAGGGGCGTTACAATTCTCCCCCCCTTAAAATAAATTTCATCTCGAAATTTTACCTGGAATCAATCTCTGAACAGCTGTGGGTGTTGTCTCCTCATGTCCTCTTCACGTTCCCAAGTAGCTTCTTAGCCTGTATGATGGTTTCGCAGCACTTTCACCAAGGGTATCTATTTATTCCTCAGCTGCTTCACCTCATATGCCAGAATTTCTATGGATTCTTCTTCATATTAGAGGTCTGGATTTACCTCAATCTCTTTAACTGATAGAATATGAGATGGGTCAGATCTGTACCTCCTTAACATGGACAAATGGAAGACACTATGTATCTTTTCTAGCTCTGGAGGTAATGCTAACCGATATGCCAAAGGACCCACTCTTTCCAGAACCTCATATGATCCAATGAAGCGAGAACTCAGTTTCCCCTTTCTGCCAAATCTCATAATCCTTTTCTAAGGCTGCATATTCAATATCTCTTCTCTTGAGATAAACATAGGACTTCTGACGGCTGATGTAGCCTTGAGTCGATCTCTGATCAATCTGATCTTTTTCTCTGTCTGCTGAACAATTTCTGGCCCAATCATCTTCCTTTCACCTACTTCATCCCAACATAAGGGAGTTCTGCACTTCCTACCATACAAAGCTTCATATGGAGGCATCCTAATGCTTGATTGATAGCTATTGTTATAAGCAAACTCAATCAAAGGCAAGTGTATATCCCAACTGCCTTCAAACTCAATCACACAAGCCCGTAGCATATCCTCCAATATCTGAATTACCCTCTCAGACTGGCCATCTGTCTGTGGGTGGAATGCCGTGCTGAAGTTCAATCTAGTTCCTAGGGCTCTCTAAAGACTACCCCAGAATCTAGAAGTGAACCTAGGATCTCTGTCAGATACAATCGATACTGGCACTCCATGCAGTTTTACAATCTCATTTATGTATAACCTGGCCAATCTTTCCAGGCTATAGTCCATCCGAACTGCCACACCCTACTCCCCTGTAAGATGTAACATTATCCCGTAGTACACCTAATGAATTACCGTACTTCGCCTACCGATAACCCATTAGATATACTACAAGGGATTTTAAAACAATTTTCGTGAAATTTAAATCATTGATTAAAATCTGGTGTTATAAAATTTTTTTCAAAATTTTGGCAAAGTGCCGGCTGTATTTTGAGAAAACAATTCTTCAATCCTGCAAAAGAAAATGCTCCCAATATGTTTTCTCAAATACAACTTCAATAACTTCATTTCAATTCACAATTCAATTCTCAATAAACAATCAATTCATTTTCAAACTAATCTCATCATAAAGAAACATTTCATTGATTACAAGACTCAAAATTTATAATACAAAACTATTCAAGTAAATGAAATCTCAAATTTATATTTACAATAATTTACATTTAATTACATACCAAAATGTTTTACAAGAGTTTTTATACAACTGCTCAAATAATTTACATACATATTATTACATGCTTACATCAAAACCTATGTACATGGGTATACCTATGATATACCTGGAGCTGATCTGAATGTGTCTTCTAAGAAACTTACTCACTGATCTATGCTCTTCTTACCTGCGACAGCATACAAAGCTATCGCTGAGTGGTAAACTCAGTGGTGCACAACTATAATTTAAAACATAGTACAATATACATTGACAAAATTTACAGTAAATAATTTGGAAATCTGAATACTCATCAAATTCCAAAACTCAAAATATTCATTGCCAATAATGTAAATCATATGTATAAAATGACTTTGATCACGAAATTCAATTTATCAAATCATGACTAACCATTTAAGGTAGTTCCAACAAAATCAATTATACATAAATCATAATTGAAATCATAATTCTTTACTGTTCAAAAACATTCTGTGTCTCAAAAATCATGTTGTATCTCAAAAACCATGTTGTATCTCAAAAATCATTCTTTATCTCAAACGTCATTCTTTATCTCACTAACTATGCAAGACTAATCCGAAAGGGCCATATTCGATGTGATTCTAACTCCCTATGGTCGGGGAGGTAGAATCAGATTCTAACTCCCTATGGTCGGGGAAGTCGAATCATCGTGCACAGTACCATCACAATAATGAATCTTCCGCAAGGACCATAACGATAAAATAAACTTAGATCTAACCTCAAATCAGAGGAAAATCTAAGCCTGTGCACGTACCATGGTAATCAAAACACAACTAACTCCATTGTCTTCTCAATAAATGAGAGAGATGGGTAATCACCTAGTCAAGCATCTATAGTGAGATATAAAACAATATCACAATCTTTTTAGTGAGCGTAAATCACAATATAATTTGATTCAAAGTCAATTCCAATATCCAATAATTTTTATGCTCAACAAAATTCAAATCATAAATTTGCATTTTTCCATGAAAATTACCATCACAATTCAAAACATGTTCTATCACTATTTTCCAAAACATAATTTATTCAATCCATAACAATGCTTAATACTTGTGGAAATACCATTTCACAAAGCTAAATTCATACATACTATAACAATTTTCAATAATCATTGAATTAAATCCAATGCTTGTTAAACGTAATACATAAGAAAAGTATGTCATTTAATCATATGAAATATTCAAACAAAATCAGTTAAAAACTAGTTGTGCACAAACCTCTGATAATTGTCTCCTGGCCTTGACTCAGTTTTTCCTTCCCTTTCCCTGAGTCTTTGCTAACTGAGAAACACAATTTGAATTGTTTCAGTACTTAATTAAACTGTCTCTAACGATAATGCTTGATAAGTAATTCACTGAATTCTATTATTTGCTTAGTCAGCCTAATATGTCGACCCTTGATGCATTCTAGGTAAATTAGGTTTTAATGTTACTAATATGTCACATTCAATAGTCTTTTAGGGTTGGTACATGTTACCAAATTCATTTCCATGTATCTTGCATTTTCTTGCAATTTGCTGGATTCCGGGATACTAGTTTGACCTAGTCGGACGACCTAGTTCCCTCGGTTTTCGGGTTTTGGTCAAAACTACAAACTTGTAGATCTATGTCTTAGTGCACACGGGGCAAAATTTCAGGTCATTCTGAGTTATGTAGACCAAGTTATGGTCATTTTACTATTGCTGGTCAAAATGCATTAAAATTGGTCACTTTAGGCCATTTTAGGTCAATTTTGGTTCGGCCAGTTTTTGGACCCGAACTTGTGCAAGCTGTTTGACTTGCTTTTGGTCATTTCTGGGATTTGGTGTCTTCATAAGACTTGTAGATATGGGTCTGAGCTATTCATGGTTAAAATTTCAGGTCAATTGGACTTGTTTTGAGTGAGTTATGGCCTAAACACTAACTGCTGCCCAATTGGCAAATTTTCAGGCCTTCATTGCACTTAATCCGGATTTGGTCATTTTTCAAACTACCTTGCAAACAGAATTTTGGTATGCTTCCTTCATGAAAGTTGGCACATTTTGTGTCTAGTCTCACCTACAATTGGTCTCATACCAATTGGAGCCACACACTTAAAGTTATAGGCCTAAAACACAAACTGCCTTATAGCATTTCTTTCATACACATCAAGGATCACTCCTAACACTTACCAAACTCAATATTCAAGTCAATTCTGGTTGTATCATTGACCTAAACATAATTCACAACACATTATAGGTCATTTTGGCAGCTTACAATTACATTGAACATACACCATAAAGTGCAGAATTTTTCAACTCAATTTACAACAATTCAATCACCTAACCATAACACTTTTTTCATGTCCAACTTCACACCATCATATATACACCCAAACTGCCCTAACATCCAACACAATTCAACATTAATATACCATAAACCAATCATGAATTCTAGCATTCTTCAAGAGTTAACAACCTGCCGCAATGGTACCTTTACATTCCATTAATTTCCAAGCTTCAAATTTCAATTCACATTTACATATACTAAGTATACATCACCCAAACAATTTCCTACACAATATACATTTAATCAATCATTTAATTCACCATTTACAAGCAAAAATAAACTGCCTTCAAAGTGTTTCCATGGCTGCCAAAAGTACACATCCCCATTCAACATCAAATCTCAAAAATTTCTCCATAAATCAAACACCCATAATATCCTTACAAACTTTAACAAAGCAACAATCAAAAACACAAACTTACCTATTGTTGGGACTTGCTAAATCTTCACTAAAACTTCTTAAAATTGCTATCAAACTCTTCCTTGTGAGGTGGGGATCATGATTAATGAAGGAACTTTGGTGTTTGGAGGTGAAATGGAGGAGATGATGAAGCTTGAATCAAATGTGGCAATGGAGGTTTTCAAAGAATTTCATTTCGGCATGGGTAAGGAGAAAGGTTGAAGATGGAGTATAATGGAAGTACACCTGCCCACTTAAGATTAAATTTAATCCATAGTGGTCCACTCACCTTAATTAAACTATATTATATATTTTAATTGATAATTACTCCATTTACACTCCACTTTTGGCTATTTACATTAGGTACCCCCAAATTATTTTTTCATTATATTTTACAAGTGTAATATTATTTATTTTTTATGGGCATTTAGGTCAAAAGACAACTCGGGGTGTCAAATGACCACAATGCCCCTGTTCGGGTTGCATTCCCGATTTTTCGGTAACACCGGGTTTTGTCCGTTTTTCGATTTCTCACTTTTCTTTGTACTAATTATTTAATTTTCATTTAATATTTCTAATAGTATTTGTATTTCAATAGGTGTTTATTTAAGTCCTAAAAATATTTTTCAGGGTTCCCCGCGGTCCAGGGCTAGTCAACGGTCCACGCCGTGACTTCCCGGTGCGGTCACCTATCGCTAGGGTTCTCGGCTCGCTTAACTTGATTGCATTTCTTTGCTATTATTTTTCCTTTGTTTTTCTTGTATTTTCTTTTCTTGTATTTCATTATTTTATGTCTCCTCACTCATATCGAAGTGTAGTTCTAGGCATCCTAGCTATCCGGACAACACTGATCACTGGAACAGTAGAACGCACTACCGAACATAGGGGTGTTACACGAACTGGCAAAAAGTGAGCAGACTTGGTTTGTCTATCAACTATAACCCATACTACATCATGACTATTCTGTGTCCTCTGAAGTCCCATCACAAAATCCATAGTTATTCATTCCCATTTCCACTCTAGTACTGGCAATGGATGTAACAAACCCACTGGAACTTGATGTTCTACCTTCACTTGATGACAAGTTAGGCATTTGGAGACAAAATCAGCTACATCCCTCTTCATACCCATCCACCAGTAATGCTCTTTTAGCCCTCTGTACATTTTAGTTCCACTAGGGTGTATAGCAAAAGGAGACTCATGTGCTTCTTTCATGATGATCTGTCTCAATTCCATCACATTAGGAACGCACATTCTGCCTGTTGTAGTAGTAGACCATCATCTCTCACAGAGAATTCAGGTTTCTTGCCCTGCTGGACTTCTTTCAGTAGCTTCTGATATTTTTCATCATTCTGAGGAGCCATTCTGATCTGATCAATTAACATTGGCTGTACATGCCATGCAACTACTATCTGTCCCTCATCATCAATCTCCAAACTGGCATGCTGTGCTTTCAATTCATGTACCATGGACAAATGAGAAACTCTGAGACTTGCCATAGTCTTGCGACTTAAGGCATCAGCCACCACATTTGCTTTCCCTGACTGATAGTCTATTAAGCAATCATAGTCTTTAATCAGTTCTAACCATCTCCTCTGCCTCAAGTTCAATTCCTTCTGGGTGCCCAAGTACTTCAAGCTCATGTGATCTGTGTAAATGTAGCATTTCTCTCCATACAAATAGTGTCTCCAGATTTTTAGAGCAAAACCAATAGTTGTAAGCTCCAAATCATGTGTTGGGTGGTTCCTCTCATGTGGTTTCAGCTGGCGTGATGCTTAAGCAATAACATTCTGATCTTTTATCAGTACACAGCCTAACCCATTGTGAGAAGCATCACTATAAACTGTGTATTCTTTACCCAGAGTAGGTAAAGTAAGGACTGGAGCTTTAGTCAAACACCTCTTCAACACATCAAACTCTACTGACATTTATCTGTCCACTGAAATTTTACATCTTTCTGAAGTTGCTTGGTCAGTGGAGAAGCTAACATAGAAAACCCTTTCACAAATTGATGGTAATATCTAGCTAAACCCAGAAAACTGTGAATTTCTGTGATATTCTTGGGTGGCTTCCAATTAAGGATAGCTTCTACCTTGCTGCAATCTACCTTGATCCCTTCAGCTTACACAACATGTCCCAAGAAAGAGATTTCTTTCAGCTAAAATTTACATTTCGACAATTTGGCGTATAGCTGTTTCTCCCTTAAAGTCTGCAGTACAATCCGAAGATGTCTGTCATGCTCCTCTGCATTCCTCGAATATATCAAAATATCATCAATAAACACCACCACAAACTGGTCTAGATATGGTCTGAAGATAGTGTTCATCAGATCTATAAAAATAGCTGGAGCATTAGTTAACCCGAATGGCATTACTAGAAACTCATAGTGGCCATATCGAGTTCTGAAAGTAGTTTTTGGAATACTCTGCTCTTGCAGTTTCAACTGATAATAATCAGAACGTAAATCAATTTTGGACAATACAGCTACACCCTTCAACTGATCAAACAGATCATCAATGCAAGGCAATGGATATCTGTTCTTTATTATCACCTTATTCAACTGCCGGTAGTCAATACATAAGCGGACAGTGCCATCATTCTTCTTAACAAACAATACTGGCGCTCCCCAAGGTGACACACTAGGGCGGATGAAGCCCTTTTCAAGTAGTTCTTGCAACTGTACCTTCAGCTCCTTCAACTCTACTGGTGCCATTCTATATGGTGTTATGGAGATTGGATCCACACCAGGCATAACATTAATCTCAAATTACACCTCTCTTTTTGGAGGTAATCCTAGCAATTCATCAGGAAACACATCTGAAAAGTCATATACTGTAGGGATGTCCCTCAATACTGGACTCCCCACTTGGGTGTCTACCACATGTGCCAAGTATGCTTCACACCCCTTTCTGATCATTTTTCTGGCTAGTGCAGTCGAAATGATGTTTGATGGCAATAGTTGCCTCTCCCTGTGTATTACCACTTCACTATACTGAGGGAGACAAAAAATAACTGTCTTCAGTCTATAGTCAATCGTGGCGTGATGCCTGGCTAACCAATCCATGCCAAAGATGATATCATAATCTCTTAAGGGCATTTCAATTAGATCAGACAGAAAAGTATATCCTTGGATCACCAAAGAACAATCCCTATACATTCTATTGACCCTGACCTCTTGTCCTAACGGACTTGTTACTAGCACCTCAAAGTCCATTTTCACACATGAAACAACAATGCAATCAATGATGCTACTACTCATATAGGAATGGGTAGAACCTAGATTAAATAATACAAACACATCTTGATTAAAAGTTGAGAAGGTACTAACCACAATATTAGATGTCTCGGCCTTTTCTCTCTGTCTCATTGCGTAGACTCTGACTAGAGCACTGCCTTGCTGTGATTGATTCACTGTGCCTTGGCTGCCTGCTGGACTACCTCTACCCCTGCCTCTACCTCTGTTAGGTGGTTGTGAGCCTATGGTGGTAGGATTCTGAACTGATCCTTTTGCAGTAGTAGGAGGTGGCCCAACTCTACGGGCACTGGTGCAGTCCTTAGCAAAGTGTCATGTGCCTCTACAGTTATAACAGGCTCTTATGGCCTTATAGCATACTCCACCATGGTTTCTACCACAAGTTTCACATTGGTGGGGAGGGTAGGAACTTCTGGTAGTTTGCTGATCAGATGGAGGAGGTTTCTGTCCCGAATATCTTCCCCTACCAGACCTTTTACCACCCCTGCTGTGTCCCCCAAAGTTCTTTCTCTTTCCAGAAGGACTACTAGAACTCTGATCTACTGACTTCCCCTCTTTCTCTTTTTTTGTATTCTCTGATTTATTTTTCTCTGGGGCCGCTTCTGACTCAATTCTTTCTAATTCCAGTGCTTGAGAAATGAGCTCCGAGAAGTTAGTAAGTTTGAATCCAACCACTTGTAATCTAATACTAGGCTTCAAATCGATTTCAAACCTCTTACATCTTTACCTGCTGGTAGAAAGGAGACTTCCAGCATAGTGGCTCAGGCGGGAAAATTCCCTTTCATATTCTGCCACTGATCTACTTCTTTGTTTCAGACTTAAGAACTTCTGTAACTTCTGGTCTACATAGGCATCTGGGACACATTTTTGTCTAAATTCCCGAAGAAAGTCATCCCAGGTTAGTACTGGAGGTTCCACCAAACTATGAGGAATGGTTTTTCACCAGTCATATGCATCTCCCTGTCATAGTGACACTGAATACTCAAATCTTTGCTCCTCTGTACAATGTAGTTTCTTGAACACCCTATCCATTCTCTCTAACCATTGTTCTGCCTCTAGAGGATCTACTGCCCCCTTGAACTCAGTAGCCCCATATTTAATCAGCTTGTCATACTGCCTAGCTAAAGACTGTGGTTGTACCACTGGTGTCTATAGTGGGGCTTGAGTAGGCATATTACAAGCCATCTGTTGGAATATTGCAGCCATCTGCTGTGCAAATTGAGTAGGGAACTGCAATATTAAGGAGGCTGGTGCGGCTAATCCACTCACATTGTATAGGGCTGGGGCTTCCCCTTGTACCTCAGCCTCTATTGATTGATAGACTGAACGATCCCCTTCTTCCATAGTCAATTTGAGGATCTTTGACCTCCTGAACAAATAACACAAGGAGATTTCCTCCTGTTAGTGCATATTTATAATGTAATGTACTGTATGTATTAGACAATAACATTGAGTAGTTGTACTATGAAGAAAGAATATTCAAATTACAGGTGAAAACAGAATTTAAAAACTAGCTCTGATGCCACTAAAACATGTCACACCCTACCCCTCTGTAAGGAATGACATTATCCCATAATATACCTAATAAATTACCAAACTTCGTCTACTGATAACCCATTAAATACATTACAAGGGATTTTAAACCTTTTCTTATTTCTTTTTACAGTGGTGAGCACTTTTGACAGGTGTAAATTTTTTTTTTATCGGAAGTGAACCAATTAACAAATCTGAGTATCAAAAATTTCTATAAAAATTTTGGCAGAGTGCTATCTGTATTTTGAATAAAACAGTTCTTCAAAACCTGTAAAAAAAAGCACTTCCAATACATATTTCTTCAATCCCATCTCCAATAATAGTTCAACACAATAAATTCCTCAACTCAATTCAACATCAATTTTACAGTGTTTCCAAAAGCAAAGATAAAAAAAAATATGTCACAAAATTTTTACAAGCCAAAATAATTTACAATTTTAGTTTACAATTGCTCAAGATCAAGTACAATATATACATACAGTGCACATACATTACAACAAAAACAACAAAATATGTTATACTCAATATACCCGGTGAAATCTCAAAATATAGCACAAGCAGCCTACTCTATTGCTCTGTCCGTCTGTCTACCTGCGACAGCAATGAAAAAGCTATCGCTGAGCCAATGTCTCAGTGGTGCACAACATTAAGAAAATACAATTTAAAACCGTAAACCATGAATCATATGAACTGTGGATAGTTAAAATCATAGTTAAATTCAAAAGACTGAATGTCATAAAGAATTAAACTCCATTTCACAATATCACAATAAATATTAATAAATCACACACACAGCTTAATTATGATTCCATAGTCCAATTCGTCCCAAAAGCCAATGGCTAGTGAGGAATAATATAGCTAGCTAGCAATTATATGAGTACTCATCCTATTCGTCCTCAACAGGCACACACCTCAATATTTCAGCCAGAGAGGGAATTCAAAGTCAATTCATCCCACTAGACATGCTAGTGAGAAATTCAATCAAATATACAGGATAGCTGTGGTTTCAAACCATTTGCAATATTTTTCAAGCAATAAGCATCCATCAAATTTCCATTTAAACAAATTTCCATAATTTAAAACAATAACAAATAAATAGTCATAATTTATTTCAATTGAAAAATTCAAAAGAAATAACTGTTGCACACAAACCTCTAAAGTGTAACCTCTTGGCCTTGACTCAGTGTTTCCTTCCCCCTTTCCTGAATCTTTGCTAATTGAAACACACAATTTGAAGTGTTTCAGTACTCATTTAAACTGTCTTTGACAATAAGGTTCAAAAATTAATTTATTTAATACTATTGCTTTCCTTAGTCAACCTATAATGTTGACCCTTGATGCACTCTAGGGAAATAAATTTTATGTAACACCCTAGGCAAATCCCACATCGCCAAAACACGGGAGAGATGCTGGGTTTATAAGTTGGTGGTTCGTAACCCCTAGTGATGCGTTTTAAAACAGTGCGGGCTTCGACCTAGAGCGGACAATATCACTAGTGGGCCGGGCCGTTACATTTGTGGTATCAGAGCTGCTCCGCGTGCAACCTTGAACGATGGTGGGGCAAACCTCAGCGAGGACGCTGTGTCCCATAAGGGGGGTGGATGGTAACACCCTAGGCAAATCCCACATCGGCAAAACACGGGAGAGATGCTGGGTTTATAAGTTGGTGGTTCGTAACCCCTAGTGACGCGTTTTAAAACCATGCGAGCTTCGGCCTAGAGCGGACAATATCACTAGTGGGCCGGGCCGTTACATTTGTGGTATCAGAGCCGCTTCGCGTGCAACCTTGAGCGATGGTGGGGCAAACCTCAGTGAGGACGCTGAGTCCCATAAGGGGGGTGGATTGTAACACCCTAGGCAAATCCCACATCGGTAAAACACGAGAGAGATGCTGGGTTTATAAGTTGGTGGTTCGTAACCCCTAGTGACGCGTTTTAAAACCGTGCGGGCTTCGGCCTAGAGCGGACAATATCACTAGTGGACTGGGCCGTTACATTTGTGGTATCAGAGCTGCTCCGTGCAACCTTGAACGATGGTGGGGCAAACCTCAGTGAGGACGCTGAGTCCCATAAGGGGGGTGGATTGTAACACCCTAGGCAAATCCCACATCGACAAAACACGGGAGAGATGCTGGGTTTATAAGTTGGTGGTTCGTAACCCTAGTGACGCCGCTTTAAAACCGCACGCTTCGCCCGTAACGCCCGCTACCACTAGTGATATTGTCCGCTCTAGGCCGAAGCCCGCACGGTTTTAAAACGTGTCACTAGGGGTTACAAACCACTAACTTATAAACCCAGCATCTCTCTCGTGTTTTGCCGATGTGGGATTTGCCTAGGGTGTTACAATCCACCCCCCTTATGGGACTCAGCGTCCTCGCTGAGGTTTGCCCCACCATCGTTCAAGGTTGCACGGGTAGCAGCTCTGATACCACAAATGTAATGGCCCGGCCCACTAGTGATATTGTCCGCTCTAGGTCGAAGCCCGCACGGTTTTAAAACGCGTCACTAGGGGTTACGAACCACCAACTTATAAACCTAGCATCTCTCCCGTGTTTTGCCGATGTGGGATTTGTCTAGGGTGTTACAATCCACCCCCCTTATGGGACTCAATGTCCTCGCTGAGGTTTGCCCCACCATGGTTCAAGGTTGCACGCGGAGCAGCTCTGATACCACAAATGTAACGGCCCGGCCCACTAGTGATATTGTCCACTCTAGGCCGAAGCCCGCACGGTTTTAAAATGCGTTACTAGGGGTTACGAACCACCAACTTATAAACCCAGCATCTCTCCCGTGTTTTGCCAATGTGGGATTTGCCTAGGGTGTGACATTGTAACGTTACCAATATGTCACATTTTGCATTTCAATATGCTACCAATATAGTACAATTTACCATTTTTGCAAGTTGTGTAACACCCCTATGTTCGATAGTGCGTACTACTGTTCCGGTGACCAGTGTTATCCGGACAGCTAGGATGCCTAGAACTACACTTCGTTATGAGTGAGGAGACATAAAATAATGAAATACAAGAAAAGAAAATACAAGAAAAACAAAGGAAAAATAATAGCAAAGAAATGTAACCAAGTTAAGCGAGCCGAGAACCCTAGCGATGGGTGACCGCACCGGGAAGTCACGGCGTGGACCGTTGACTAGCCCTGGACTGCGGGGAACCCTGGAAAATATTTATAGGACATAAAGAGACATCAATTGAAGTATAAATATCATTAGAAATATCAAAGAAAAATTTAAATAATTAGTACAAAGAAAAGTGAGAAATCGAAAAACAGACAAAACCCGGTGTTACCGAAAAATCGGGAATATAATCCGAACAGGGGCATTATAGTCAATTGACATCCTGAATTGTCTTTTGACCTAAATGTCCATTAAAAATAAATAATATTACACTTGGAAAATATAATGAAAAATTTAATTGGTGGTATATTAAGTAAATAGCAAAAATTATGGGTTTAATGTGAGATAAATGAAAGTTAAACATAAAATATATTTGATTTGGTGTAAGTGGACCACTTAGGATTATAATATGTGTTTAGCGGGCAGAATTGCTCCACTAAACACTTCATCTTCCTCACTTGGTTCACCCATGCCGAAATGAAGAAGTGAAAAGCTCCCATGGCCGCCCACCTTCAAAGCTTAACAATCCCATGATCAAGCCTCCTTTTCCCACACCTATCTTCATTAAAATTTATCCCCACTTCACAAGGAAGAAGTAGATACCAATATTAAGAAGTTTTAGTGAAGATTAAGCAAGTCCCAACGATAGGTAAGTTTGAGTTTTTGAATATTTCTTTGTTAAAGTTTGAAAACATGTTATGGGTGTTTGCTTTGTGAAGAAATTTTTAAGTTTTGAGGAGTTATTGATATATCCAGTTTGGACAGCCATGGAGTTGTATATTTGATGATTTATTCTTACATATATTTGATGGGAAATTATGTTGAGTAGGGTAATTAATATCCTAGTAAGTTATTTCCATGTATATGTGGTGATTGTGCAATTGGGATTGAAGTTGTGAAATTATGGACACTTTGGCAATGTGAAGCATTTGGCAGCCTTGAGGCTTCTTGATGAGTGTTTAAATTCATGAAGATATTGGGTAAATTGTGACATTGAGGATTGATGAATATGTATGTAAATTGGTTGTGGAAATTGTATGTAACAATTAGGAGTGTTTATGTGTATTTATGGTTGTATTTGGACTTTGTGAATTAGAGTTTCATTTGGTGTATTGAAGATAATTGTATTCTGCCCAAAGTGACTTTAAAGTGAAGTGATATATGGTTTTGGTAATGTACCAAATCAGAATTGGTAAGAGAGATGGACTTATAGCAAGGTAATGTGTAATTGCTAGATGTTTAAGTAATGTATTTAAGGACAGTGTGCATTTCAGCCTATAACTCTAAATATGTAACTCCAATTGGTATAAGACCAATTGGAGGTGAAACTAGGAACAAAATGTGCCAACTTTCATGAAGGAAACATACCAAAATTCTGCTTGCAAGGTAGCTTGAAAAATGACCAAATCCGGATTAAGTACAATTGAGACCTGAAAATTGACCAATTGGGCAGCAGTTAGTATTTAGGCCATAACTCACTCAAAACAGGTCCAATTGACCTGAAATTTTAACCATGAATAGTTAAGACCCGTATCTACAAGTCTTATGAAGATACCAAAGCCTAGAAATGGCCATAAGCAAGTCAAACAGCTTGCACAAGTTCGGGTCCAAAAATTGGCCGAACCAAAGTTGACCAAAGTTGACCTAAAATGACCAAATTTGATGCTATTTGACCAGCAACAGTAAAATGACCATAACTTGGTCTACATAACTCAGAATGACCTAAAATTTTGCCCCGCGTTCCGTAAGACATGGATCTACATGTTTGTAGTTTTGACCGAAACTCGAAAATCGAGGGAACTACATCTTCCGGCTAGGTCAAACTAGTATACCGGAATCCAGCAAGTTGCAATAAAATGCACTAAACAAGGAAATGAAATTGGTAACGTGTACCAACCCTAAAACACTATCGAATGTGATATATTAGTGACACTAAAACCTAATTTACCTAGAACGCATCGAGGGTCGGTATATTAGGTGGTTAAGCAAATAATAGCTTTCAGTGAATTACTTATCAAGCATTATCAATAGAGACAGTTTAATTTAGTACTGAAACACTTTAAATTGTGTTTCTCAGTTAGTAAAGACTCAGGAAAAGGGAAGGAAACACTGAGTCCAAACCAGGAGACAGTTATCAGAGGTTTGTGCATAACAGCTATTTCTTTTGAATTATTTTCAATTGAAATAAATTTTGACTATTTGTACATTATTGTTTTAGATTGTGGAAATGTGTTTGAATGGATATTTATTGCTTGAAAAGCATTGTAAATGGTTTGAAACTGTGTAAAATTGTTTGAATGATATTGATGGATACTTATTGATTGAAAAGCATTGGAAATGGTTTCAAACTACAGCTATCATGTATATTGATTGTATTCCTCACTAGCTTGTCTAGTGGGACGAATTGAATTCCCTCTCTGGCTGAAGTGTTGAGGTGTGTGCCTGTTGAGGACGAATTGGATGAGTACTCATATTTTTGCTAGCTAGCTATGTTATTCCTCATTAGTCATCGACTTTTGGGACGAATTGAATACCTCATTAGCCATCGTCTTTTAGAACGAATTGAACTTTGGAACATGATTAAGCTGTGTGTGATTTATTGATTTGTATTATGAGATTGTGAAATGGAGTTAAATCCTTATTGACATTCACTGTCTTTTGAAGCTAACTATGTTTTGATCTCTGAGATATATTGTGGTATTGTGTTAAATTCCTTCTGACACTCATTGTCTTGAATTTAACTATGATTTTATATATCCATCATTTAAATGATTATGAATTGTGATTTAAATTGTATTTGGTTAATGTTGTGCACCACTGAGACATTGTCTCAGCGATAGCTTTATTCTTTATCGCAGTAGATGACAGACAAAGCGTGAGACTAGGCTGCTAGTACACCCAGCGAGAGATTTTTCGGTTATAACGAGTATACCATATTTTGCATTTTGTACTGTAATGTATGACAACTCTATGTATATATTGTTTTTGATTTTGAGCAGTTGTAAGTTCAAATTGTACCTTGAAGTTGTAAAATAATTATGAGTTATTTTAGCTTGTAAAAATTGTATTATATTTCTTGTATCGCAGTCTTTGAAAAATCACTGTGGATTTGAGTTGAGAAATATGTTGGAGTTGAGATTTGGAAAAATATTGAAGTGTTTTTTTCGGGTTTTCTGAAGAACTGTTTTATCCAAAATACAGATGGCACTCTGCTAAAATTTTTACAGAAATTCCAAATAATTCAAATATGTTAGTTCTACCACTTCAATTCAAAAAGGTTTTTAACACCTGTAAATAGTGCTCACCACTGTAAAAGAAGTAAGAAAAGTTTTTTAAAGTCCCTTGTAGTGTATTTAATGGGTTATCAGTAGACGGAGTTGCTAATTCATTAGGTATACTACGGGATCATGTTATGCCTTACAGAGGGGTAGGGTGTGACATGTTTTAGTGGTATCAGAGCAAAGTTTTTAAATTTTGTTTCACCTGTTATTTGAATATTCTTTCTTCATAGTACAACTGCTCAATACCATTGTTTGATACATACAGTTCATTGCATTATAAATATGCTCTAACGGGAGGAAATCTCCTTGTGTTATTTGTTTAGGAGATATAAAATCCTCGCATTGACTATGGAAGAGGGTGATCGTTCAATCGATCAATCTATTGAGGCTCAGGTGCAAGGGGAAGCCCCAGTCCTACACAATGTCAGTGGTTCAAGAAGACACCCCTGCATCTGCGATTTCTGCTCGATTCGCTCGTGAGATGGCTGCAATGTTCCAACAAATGGCTGGTAATGTGCCTACTCAAGTCCCAATATAGACACCAGTGGTACAACCACAATCTCCTACTATTGCAGTATGACAAATTGATGAAGTATGGGGCTCTGAGTTTAAGGGCAGTAGATCCTCTAGAGGCTGAGCAGTGGTTAGAAAGGATGGATAGGGTATTCAAGATCTTGCATTGCAGAGGAGCTCAGATTCGAATACTGTATCTTTGTTACTGAGGATGCTTATGGTGGTGGAAAACCATTCCCCTGATGCAGTAGAACCTGCAGTGCTAACATGGAATGACTTTCTTAGGGAATTCAGACAGAAATATGTCCCTGATGCTTATGTAGACCAGAAGTTACAAGAATTCCTAAGTCTGAAACAGGGGAACAGATCAGTGGCTGAGTATGAAAGAGAATTTTCCCGCCTGAGCCATTATGCAGTGAGTTTACTTTCTACCAGCAGGGAGAGATGCAAGAGGTTTGAAACCGGCTTGAAGCCCAGTATCAGATTACAAGTAGTTGGCTTCAAACACACTAACTTCTCGAAACTTATTTCTCAAGCTCTAGAGTTAGAAAGAATTGAGTCTGAAGCTGCTCCTGAGAAAAAGAAATCAGAGAAGACAGAGAAAGAGGGAAAATCTGCGAGCGAGTTCGGTGGTCCTACTGGAAAGAGGAAGAATCATGGGGGACATGGCAGAGGTGGCAAGAAGTCTGGTAGGGGAAGATATTCAGGACAGAAGCCTCCCCTATCTGGTCAGCAGAGTACCAGAGGTTCCTATCCTCCCCGCCAATGTGAGACATGTGGAAGAAATCATGGTGGGATCTGCTACAAGGCTATTGGAGCCTGTTATAACTGTGGAGGCACCGGACACTTTGCCAAGGACTGCACCAGTAGTCGTAGAGTTGGACCACCTCCTACTACTGCAGAAGGGTCGATTGAGCCACTGTCACTAGAAGTTCACAACCACCCAGCAGAGGTAGAGGCAGGGGTAGAGGTAGCCCAGCAGGCAGCCAAGGTACAATGAAACATTCAAAGCAAGACAGTGCTCTGGTCAGAGTCTATGCAATGAGACAGAGGGAAGAGGCCGAGACATCTGATGTTGTAGCTGGTACCTTCTCAACTTTTAATCAAGATGTGTTTGTGTTATTTGATCCAGGTTCTACCCATTCTTATGTGAGTGCTAGCATCATTGATTGCATTGCTGTTCCATGTACAAAAATGGACTTTGAGGTGCTAGTAACAAGTCCGTTAGGACAGGAGGTCAGGGTTAATAGAATGTATAGAGATTGTCCTTTGGTGATCCAAGGACACACTTTTCTGTCTAATCTCATTGAAATGCCCTTCAGAGATTATGATATCATCTTGGGCATGGATTGGTTAGCTAGGCATCATGCCATGATTGATCAGTAGGTGAAGACGATCACTTTCGGCCTTCCTCGATGCTGATGTGGTAATACATGGGGAAAGCGATTATTGCCATCAAACATCATTTAATTTGCACTAGCCAGAAAAATGATCAGAAAGGGGTGTGAAGCCTACTTGGCACATGTGGTAGACACCCAAGTGGGGAGTCCAGCATTGAAGGACATCCCTACAGTATATGACTTTCCATATGTGTTTCCTGATGAATTGCCAGGATTACCTCCAGAAAGAGAAGTGCAGTTTGAAATTAATGTTATGCCTGGTGTGGAACCAATCTCCACAACGCCATACAGAATGGCACCAGCAGAGTTGAAGGAGTTGAAGATACAATTGGAAGAACTACTTGAAAAGGGCTTCATCCACCCTAGTATGTCACCTTGGGGAGCACCAGTGTTGTTTGTTAAGAAGAAGGATGGTACTCTCCGCTTATGCATTGACTACCGACAGTTGAATAAGGTGACAATAAAGAACAGATATCCATTGCCTCGCATTGATGATCTGTTTGATCAGTTGAAGGGTGCAGTTGTATTCTCCAAAATTGATTTACGATCAGGTTATTATCAGTTGAAGGTGTAAGAGCAGAGTATTCCAAAAACTACTTTCAGAACTCGGTATGGCCACTATGAGTTTCTAGTAATGCCATTCGGGTTAACAAATGCCCCAGCTGCTTTTATGGATCTGATGAACACTATCTTCAGACCGTATCTCGATCAATTTGTGGTGGTGTTTATTGATGACATTTTGATATATTCAAGGAATGTAGAGGAGCATGACAGACATCTGCGGATTGTACTGCAGACTTTAAGGGAGAAACAGCTATATGCCAAATTGTCGAAATGTGAATTTTGGCTGAAAGAAATCTCCTTTTTGGGACATGTTGTGTCAGCTGAAGGGATCAAGATAGATTCCAGCAAGGTAGAAGCTATCCTTAATTGGAAGCCGCCCAGGAATATCACAGAAGTTGAAGTTCGTAGTTTTCTGGGTTTAGCTGGATATTACCGTCGGTTTGTGAAGGGGTTTTCTATGTTATCTTCTCCACTGACCAAACTACTTCGGAAAGATGTAAAATTTTAGTAGATAGATAAATGCCAGCAGAGTTTTGATGAGTTGAAGAGGTGTTTAACGGAAGCTCCAGTCCTCACTTTACCTACTCCGGGTAAAGAATACACAGTTTATAGTGATGCTTCTCACAATGGGTTAGGCTGTGTACTAATGCAAGATCAGAATGTCATTGCTTATGCATCACGCCAGCTGAAACCGCATGAGAGGAACTACCCAACACAGGATCTGGAGCTAGCAGCTATTGTTTTTGCTCTGAAGATCTGGAGACACTATTTGTATGGGGAGAAATGTTACATTTACACACATCACAAGAGCTTGAAGTGCTTAGGCACCCAGAAGGAATTAAATTTGAGGCAGAGGAGATGGTTAGAACTCATCAAAGATTATGATTGCTTAATAGACTATCAGCCAGGGAAAGCAAATATGGTGGCTGACGCCTTAAGTCGCAAGACTATGGGAAGTCTCAGAGTTTCTCCTTTGTCCATGGTATGTGAATTGAAAGCACAGCATGCCAGTTTAGAGATTGATGATGAGGGACAGACAGTAGTTGCATGGCATGTACAGCCAGTGTTGATTGATCAGATCAGAATGGCTGCTCAGAGTGATGAAAAATATCAGAAGCTACTGAAAGAAGTCCAACAGGGCGAGAAACCTGAATTCTCTGTGAGAAATGATGGTTTATTGCTACATCAGGGCAGAATGTGCATTCCTAATGATGCTGAATTGAGACAGATCATTATGAAGGAAGCACATGAGTCTCCATTTGCTATGCACCCTGATGGAACTAAAATGTACAAAGGGTTGAAAGAGCATTACTGGTGGATGGGTATGAAGAGAGATATAGCTGAATTTGTTTCCAAATGCCTAACTTGTCAGCAAGTAAAGGCAGAACATCAAGTTCCAGTTGGTTTGTTACATCCTTTATCAGTACCAGAGTGGAAATGGGAACGGATAACTATGGATTTTGTTACAGGACTTCCAAGGACACAAAGTAGTCATGATGCAGTATGGGTTATAATTGACAGATTGACCAAGTCTGCTCACTTTTTGCCAGTTCGGATGGACTATAGCCTGGAAAGATTGGCCAAATTGTACATATATTAGATTGTAAAATTGCATGGAGTGCCAGTATCAATTGTATCTGATAGAGATCCTAGGTTCACTTCTAGATTCTGGGGTAGTCTTCAAAGAGCCCTAGGAACTAGATTGAACTTCAGCACAACATTCCACCCACAGACAGATGGCCAGTCTGAAAGGGTTATTTAAATATTGGAGGATATGCTACGGGCTTGTGTAATTGAATTTGAAGGTAGTTGGGATACACACTTGCCTTTGTTTGAGTTTGCTTATAACAATAGCTCCCAATCAAGCATTGGGATGCCTCCATATGAAGCTTTGTATGGCAGAAAGTGCAGAACTCCCTTATGTTGGGATGAAGTATGTAACACCCTCACTGTAGCAATTCCGCACATTCTACTATTCCGGTGACCGGTGTTGGTCCGGACAGCTAGAACGTCTGGAAAAATAATTAGACTAGAGTGAGGAGTCATAAATAACTCAAATATTAATAAGAAAAATTTAGAAAAAATTTTAGAAATAAAATACAACCAAGTTAAATGAGCCGGTGCCCTAGCGATGGGTAACCCAGTGGGAAGTTGCGATTCTCGGAACTAGAAGCCCTAGACCCAGGAGAAAATTCATAAAATAATTTTTGGGACTTCAGAGAAGAGTCATTGAGGGTTCTATGGCATTATAATGCTAAGAAAAGACTTAGAAAAAATTTTTAATCGGTACAGACAATTTTGGCTTGTTAAGCTAAACGGAGGGCATTTTGGTCATTTCGCCTTCAGATATGATTTTTGGCCGACTTGTCCAGTTAAGTAAATATTTAATATGACACAAAATGTGAATAAATATTGTTAAAAATTGAATTGAAAATGAGTAGAAAAGAAAAGAAAAGAAAAATGAAAAAAATTGAAAATTATGACATCACATGATGTCATTAACATGCCCCCACCCAACCACATTGTGACACCTATCTATAAACATAATTAAAAGCCTAAAATGGGCAGAAAAATTGAAGAAACAATCTGCCTTCTTCTTCTTCCCAAAATCAGCCATAACCCACTTCCCACACCCTTCCACCATTGAAGCTTCACCCAAGCTTCCAAACCTCTACCAAAACCACCTCAAAACCTCATCTTTCTGTAACACCCTCCCGATAACCAATCCGTACATCCTCTAGAATGTCCGGAAAAATATTTAAACTAAAGTGAGGAACCATAATTAACTCAAATATTGATAAGAAAAATTTAGAAAAAAATTTTAGAAATAAAATACAAACAAGTTAAACGAGTCGGTGCCCTAGCGATGGGTAACCAGAGAGAAGTTGCGGTTCTCGCAACGAGGAGCCCTAGACCCAGGGGAAAAATTATAAAATAATTTTTGGGACTCCAGAAAGGGTTATTGAGGTTCCCATGGCATTAGAATGCCAAGAAAATACCTAGAAAAATTTTTCTATCGGTACAGACAATTTTGACCCGTTATGCCAAACGGAGGGCATTTTGGTCATTTCACTTTTCGGGGTGAATTTTGGCCGACTTGTCTAGTTGATTAAATAATTAATATGACATAAAATATGAATAAACATTACTAGAAATCAAATTGAAAATGAGTAGTGGAGGAAAGGAAAGAAAATGAGGAAAAAAGCTTAATTATGGCATCATGGTGATATCATTAAGGAAATTTGGACCAATCAAAATTAAGCCATCCTTTGACCAAAAAATAAAAAGACTAAATGAAGACTAAATAAGTAAAAATTTCAGCAGCCCCTCCTCATTCTCTTACCAGCCGAAACCCTAGTGTACCCAAACCACCATTGACAACCTAATCAAAGCTCAATTCCCTCCTTTATTTCACTCTAAAACCCATTAGTCCCTTCATCAAAAATTAATCCCACACCTAGACAAAGCTTTTGGCAGCCAAGGAAAAGAAAGAAAGTGAAGTTGGGGCTTTGGAAATTCTACCCATTCAAGGTTAGTGCTACACTTTCATTCTCCTTCTTTTAAATCTTAGTTAGAACATCATTTTGAGCTAAGAAATTTTAAGAAATTGAAGTAAATTATATGTGTCATGGTACCTTCAATTTTCAGCAGCCCTATGAAAGTATGAGGTTGATTGTTTTAATAAATTTAGAGTGGCTAGAAATAATGGTTAAGGTATTAATATACATGGACATTAAACTAAGTATGCTAATTAAGGTTATGAGTAAATTGATTTGGATATTAGGGTTTGGAAAGGTGAAAATGTGACTTGGTTTATTAAACTGTTAAAGAACAATCTAATGGTCAATAAGTGACCATTTGAGATATGTTGAACACAATTTGGACTGAAAAATGGTATGGCAAAGTCAAGGTATAAACTGCCCTAGGACAGCAGCATAGGGACTGAAAATTCAGTCCCTTTGCACTGCCATAACTTGGGCTGTGTTAGTCCAATTGAAGTTTGGCCAATTAGACATGAAACTAGGCTTATAATGGCACATTTTTTCTGAAGAAACCATACCCAAAAGACCAAAGCAAGAGGACCAAAACCTGGCCCCAATCCGGATACCCTGCAGCTGGTTCTGCAGAATTGACCAAATGAACAGTAATTGTTCATTTGGCCATAACTCACTGTAGATTTGGTCAATTGACCTGAAATTTTTACAGCAACAAGTTAAGACATAGACAAACAACTTTCATGAAGGAACCTACCCCAAATTATGGCCAGAACCTAACCCAAATGGCTATGGCAGTCACTGTTCATGCTACTGTAGATATGGTATTTTCTGCAGAATGGAAATCCGGCCAGCCTGGGTTTTTGGGTCATATATGGAGCTACAAAACTCCAAATGGAGTGATTCAAAAAAGGAAATTCAACTAGACAAAATAAGGAACAACTTTTATGTTTTACATTTCTTCAAATTCCCACAGTAACAATGTCCAATGGAACAGTGAAATTGACTCACCAAAACTGAAAATTCTGCTTGTGTTGAGTTGCACTTTGAAATGGTATTTACACTTAATGCCAACAAGTTTTAAACACCAAATGTGGTATGTTGGGAGTGCCAAAGTCAATGTACACATTTTTATTCTAAAAGTCAACATTTTTGTTGACCAATGATGAATAGTGACACCAAAAATTTGAAATTCACAAATTGAAGAATTTAAAAGTTTCAAATGCCTAGTATACCTAACAAGATTGGTTTGGATAGTTTGGCATGCCAATAGGGTTCGATTAGCGATCGCACATGGCAATATGCCATTCTGATTTCATGGATTTTAGCCATTCGACTTTGTATTGAGACTTGGCCTTGTGCTCGATATTATTTACTTGTTATGCACACCGAGATGCATATGTGACCGATGGTGTGACGCCGAGGTACTAGGTACCAAGTGCACCCGTTATCCATCGATGCGTCTAGTGTAGGTTACTTGGGGCAACCAAATGAATAAAAGTGAACAACGTCTAAATAATGGATATACCAATACTAAACAAAGAAAGCATACACAGTCTATACACATTCATTTTCTTGCTATTTTCTACTATTATCTTATTGCACCACTAAGCATTATTGCTTATCGCGTTGCTTTTGCCACGAGTAGGTACTGGAGATCCCGATCGTGAGCCCGTAGACCGCAGATCGGGTGAGTTCATCCCGTAGATCCGCAGTTCCGTGTCACCTCACTACTGCATTGGTAGGGCACTAGGTGTCATTTTGTCATTTTGATATTTTGTAGCAGATTTTTACTTTCTCATATGTATTTGAACTCATGTAATATATTTTGATATTCATGTAAATAATGAAAGTTATGACTATGAATGCAAAAATTTGAGCATGTATTTATCGCTTGTATATGAGAAATGGATGTTTGAGAAATGAAAAGATTATTGAGAATTGAAATCGAGAAATATTGTTGAGATTTTGGATATTGGAGTTTGAGATGATGAAATACAAATATTGGAAGTGTTTTTAACAGTGTTCAAGAACTGCTTTTCTCCATTTTTAGGATTTTCTTTAAAATCTTCGGAACCTCAAATGAATAATGTTTTTGATAAATGGTTAAAATAAATCATATTTCACAAATTAACTTCAAAAGCATGATATAAATGAATTGAGGAATATTAGAGTGTGCCAGTACACTGTGTGGCATTACTTACTGCACCTGTAAGGGGTGTCACATTTAGTGGTATCAGAGCACGGTTTAGGCGTTTCTGGTCCTAGATTGAGTCCATACCATGCATTGCATTTGTAAGAGTCGAGGTGACACTAACGCAGATCTGTTTATCTTTCTTATTTTGAATAGGATATGGACCCTTCGTCCCAGAGGGCCGTCGAGGAGGAAGTGGAGAGTCATGCTCCACTGAGACTGGGGCATGAGAGAATCTGCTCGCCACTCAAGCAGAGCCTCGCCAACCTCCACAGGCCAAGTTCTAGCAAATGGCCGACTTCTTTAAACAAATGGCCGAGTAATGCCAAGACCACCACCACCACCAGCGTAAATCACACTGAAAGGCTAAGGAAGTTTGGAGCTGTGGACTTCTATGGCAAGAGAGAAGATGACTCTATTGCAGCCAAGAATTGGTTGAACAGAACAGGCAGAGTACTAAAACAACTTCACTGTACTCTAGAGCAAAACTCGAAGTCGCCATCTCTTGCAAGATGATGCATATGAGTGGTGGGACACCGTGTCCAGTGAAGTGCAGCCAGAAGCTGTTTGTTGTGACTTTTTACTCTCCGAATTCAAGAAGAATTATGTGGGTACTGTATACCTGGAAGAGAGAAGGAGAGAGTTCATTAACTGAGGCAGGCGGTGGTCGTGGCGAATATGAAAAGGAATTCGTCCGATTAAGCCGCTATGGAAGGGAGATAGTCCCAAATGAAGTGAAAGGTGCAAGAGATTCAAGAGGTGAATGACAATATCAAGATCCAGCCACCGCCTTGGGAATCACAGAATTTAGCAAGCTAGTGGAAGCACAATAAGGGTTGAAAAAGTGAGAGTCGGAGCGTAAGGGAGAGACAAAGAAGAGGGGACCGTTCATCTCCCGCTTTGGGAAGAAGTTCAAGGGTCCTCCCGCACGAGTTCGGGTCAACCACGTGGTCAAGGTCACCCCAGGCCTGTGCCACGATTCACCCCTAGGAGAGGTCACCCACACCATGGATGGGGTTCAGGGACCAACCCCAACATCTTCATGTCCACACCGCCTTAAATGGCACAAGGGGGAGTGTTGGAGAGTAATCGTGACTACTTGAGATGTGGGTCGAGCATCACCGAGAAATTGTCCACGCAGAACCACTACGATCGCTCCAACACAAGCGGACTCCCGCACTACGCAGAGGTAGAGAATGCAACTGAGGTCGCTGGACCATCACGCAGGCTCAGAGAGGCCGGATAATGCACCACAAATTATGCCTTGAGAGCTCAGGAGGAGCAAGATGCCCTGACGTCATCGTTCTCCTCTATAATACTCCTGTGCATGCATTGGTGGATCCAGGATCCACTCATTCCTACATTTGCATCAACCTACCCGTAGAAAGGGGGATACTAGTAGGGGAGAGTGACCAAGACATTCTGGTCACTAATCCATTGGGCCACAGTGTAGTGGTGAACAAGGTATACAAGGGTTGCCCGTTAAGGATTCAGGGGTATGAATTCTTGGCCGACCTGATTGAGTTACCCTTCCACGAGTTTGACGTGATTTTGGGAATGGACTGGTTATCACGTCATCAGGCAATAGTTAATTGCAAATTGAAGAGAATTTCTTTGAAAACTCCTGAGGGTAATGAGATCACTGTTGTGGGTGAAAGAACAGATTTCTTGTCCAATGTCATCTCAGCCACAGTTGCAAGAAGAATGATGAGAAAAGGCTGTGAAGCCTACCTAGCACATGTGGTGGATACTAGGCAGGCTAAGCCAAACCTGAGAGATATACCCACAGTAAGAGACTTCCCAGAGGTATTTCCTGAAGAGTTGCGTGGGTTACCACCAGAAAGGGAAGTCGAGTTTGCTATTGAGACACTGCCGGGTACAGCACCCATTTCCATTGCTCCTTATAGGATGGCACCCACTGAATTGAGGGAGTTGAAGACTCAGTTGCAAGAGTTGCTTGATAAGGGGTTCATACGCCCCAGTGTGTCACCATGGGGAGCTCCAGTGCTGTTTGTGAAAAAGAAGGATGGGACTTTGAGGCTATGCATTGATTACCGGCAGTTGAATAAAGTGACTGTGAAGAACAAATATCCGTTGCCTAGAATTGATGATCTGTTTGATCAGTTGAAGGGAGCAGGAGTGTTTTCTAAGATTGATCTCAGATCAGGATATCATCAGTTGAGGGTGAAGGATGCAGATGTGCCAAAGACTGCATTCAGGACCCGATATGGGCATTATGAGTTCCTAGTGATGCCCTTTGGCTTAACAAATGCACCAGCGGTATTTATGGACCTTATGAACCGTATCTTCCATCCATACCTAGATCGGTTCGTAGTGGTCTTTATTGACGATATTTTTGTGTATTCCAAGACCAGTGAAGAACATGATGAGCATTTGAGGATTGTTCTGCAAACCCTGAGAGAAAAGAAGCTGTATGCTAAGTTGTCCAAGTGTGACTTTTGGCTGAATGAGATTGCATTCCTTGGACACATAGTGTCAGCTGATGGGATTAGGGTGGATCCCAAGAAAATAGAAGCAGTGATGGAATGGAAGCCTCCCAGGAATACAACTGAGGTCAGAAGCTTCTTGGGGCTAGCTGGGTATTACAGGAGATTTGTAAAGGGATTTTCCCTAATAGCTGCTCCAATGACCAAGTTGTTACACAAGAATGTCAGATTTGACTGGAATGACAAGTGTCAGACCAGTTTTGAGAAGTTGAAGGCTATGTTGACAGAGGCACCAGCAGCACACAAGTGTCGTGAAAGGACTTTGTGGTCTACAGTGATGCCTCTCATAATGGGTTAGGGTGTGTATTGATGCAAGAGGGGAAAGTGATCGCCTATGCTTCCAGGCAGTTAAGGCCACATGAACAGAACTACCCTACCCATGATCTAGAGCTTGTAGCAATTATCTTCGCACTGAAGATATGGAGGCATTACCTGTATGGTGAAAAATGCTACATTTACACAGACCACAAAAGCCTGAAATATTTGCCAACCCAGAAGGAGCTCAACCTTAGACAGAGGCGATGGATTGAGTTCCTGAAGGATTATGACTGTGTAATTGACTACCATCCTGGGAAGGCAAATGTAGTTGCTGATGCTTTGAGCAGAAAGTCCATCACAGCTTTGAGATCATTAAATGCCCGTCTAACTTTGATTCGAGATGGAACTATTTTGGCTGAGTTGCAAGTGAGGCCAAACCTGCTACAGCAGATTTTGGATGGGCAAAAGGCAGATGGAAAATTAACGGCCATTATGAGCAAAATCCCAGAAGGAAAAGCAACTGACTATGAGGTAAAAGCAGATGGGTGTCTGTATTACAAAGGAAGACTGTGTGTACCAGAAGATGGGGAAGTGAAGGCCAGTATTCTAAAAGAGGCGCACACTAGTGTATATGCTATGCACCCAGGAAGTACAAAGATGTATCATGATCTGAAGCTTCAGTATTGGTGGCCTGGTATGAAGAGGGACATAGCTGACTATGTGACTAAATGCTTGACATGTCAGCAAGTCAAGGTAGAACATCAAGTTCCATCGGGTTTGCTACAGCCTATACGCATACCTGAATGGAAATGGGATCGGGTCACCATGGATTTTGTAAGTGGTCTACCTCTCACCCGGAAGAAACATGATGCAGTATGGGTAATAGTGGATAGATTGACCAAGTCAGCACATTTTCTGCCAGTTAGAACTGACTACTCACTGGAGAAGTTAGCAGAATTGTATATCAGTGAGATAGTTAGACAACATGGAATTCCACTTTCCATTATATCTGATCGAGACCCAAGGTTTACATCGAGATTCTAGAAGAAGTTGCATGAGTCCTTGGGTACACAACTCCATTTCAAAGATGCCTTTCCATCCTCGCATGATGGGCAATCAGAAAGAGTAATCCAGGTCCTTGAGGATATGCTGAGGAGTTGTGTCATTGAGTTTGAGGGAAGTTGGGATAGATACCTCCCACTGGCAGAATTTGCATACAACAATAGCTACCAAGCTAGTATCCAAATGGCTCCGTATGAAGCACTGTATGGGAGAAAATGTAGAACTCAGCAGCCGGATTGAATTGGGCGAAGACAAGCTGGTAGGACTGCACTGTGAAACAGTGAGGAGAAGGTAAAATCAATCAAAGCCAATCTCAAAGTTGCCTCGCATGCATGTATATCTTATGCCGACCTGAAGAGAAAAGAAATAGAATATGGGGTTGGCGACAAAGTGTTCCTCAAGGTGTCACCATGGAAGAAAGTGTTGAGGTTTGGAAGGAAAGCTAAGTTAAGCCCTAGGTTCATTGGCCCATATGAAGTCATTGAACGTGTGGGTCCAGTGGCCTGTAGGCTAGCTTTACCACCAGAGCTGGACAAGATCCACAATGTGTTCCATGTATCCATGCTCAGAAGATACTACTCAGATCCTTCACATGTGATCTCCAGAGAAGAAATTGAAATACAGCCGGATTTGACATACGAAGAAGAACCTCTACGGATCTTGGCTCGGGAAGTGAAAGAGTTGAGAAACAAGCAAATTCCATTGGTGAAAGTGCTTTGGAGGCACCACAACACCGAGGAGGCAACTTGGGAAAGTGAAGAGTCAATGAGGCAACAGTTCCCTCAACTGTTTGCATCGGGTAAATTTCGAGGACGAAATTTAAATTAGAGGGGAAGAGTTGTAACACCCTCCCGATAACCACTCCGTACATCCTACTGTTCCGATGACCGGTGTCGGTCCGGACAGCTAGAATGTCCGGAAAAATATTTAAACTAAAGTGAGGAACCATAATTAACTCAAATATTGATAAGAAAAATTTAGAAAAAAATTTTAGAAATAAAATACAAACAAGTTAAACGAGCCGGTGCCCTAGCGATGGGTAACCAGAGGGAAGTTGCGGTTCTCGCAACGAGGAGCCCTAGACCCGGGGGAAAAATTATAAAATAATTTTTGGGACTCTAGAGAAGGGTTATTGAGGTTCCCATGGCATTAGAATGCCAAGAAAATACCTAGAAAAATTTTTCTATCGGTACAGACAATTTTGACCCGTTAAGCCAAACGGAGGGCATTTTGGTCATTTCACTTTCCGGGGTAAATTTTGGCCGACTTGTCCAGTTGATTAAATAATTAATATGACATAAAATATGAATAAACATTACTAGAAATCAAATTGAAAATGAGTAGTGGAGGAAAGGAAAGAAAATGAGGAAAAAAGCTTAATTATGGCATCATGGTGATGTCATTATGGAAATTTGGACCAATCACAATTAAGCCATCCTTTGACCAACAAATAAAAAGACTAAATGAAGACTAAATAACTAAAAATTTCAGCAGCCCCTCCTCATTCTCTTACCAGCCGAAACCCTAGTGTACCAAACCACCATTGACAACCTAATCAAAGCTCAATTCCCTCCTTTATTTCACTCTAAAACCCATAAGTCCCTTCATAAAAAATTAATCCCACACCTAAACAAAGCTTTTGGCAGCCAAGGAAAAGAAAGAAAGTGAAGTTGGGGCTTTGGAAATTCTACCCATTCAAGGTTAGTGCTACACTTTCATTCTCCTTCTTTTAAATCTTAGTTAGAACATCATTTTGAGCTAAGAAATTTTAAGAAATTGAAGTAAATTATATGTGCCATGGTACCTTCAATTTTCAGCAGCCCTATGAAAGTATGAGGTTGATTGTTTTAATAAATTTAGAGTGGCTAGAAATAATGGTTAAGGTATTAATATACATGGACATTAAACTAAGTATGCTAATTAAGGTTATGAGTAAATTGATTTGGATATTAGGGTTTGGAAAGGTGAAAATGTGACTTGGTTTATTAAACTGTTAAAGAACAATCTAATGGTCAATAAGTGACCATTTGAGGTATGTTGAACACAATTTGGACTGAAAAATGGTATGGCAAAGTCAAGGTATAAACTGCCTAGATTACAAAGCATAGGGACTGAAAATTCAGTCCCTTTGCACTGCCATAACTTGGGCTGTGTTAGTCCAATTGAAGTTTGGCCAATTGGACATGAAACTAGGCTTATAATGGCACATTTTTGCTGAAGAAACCATACCCAAAAGACCAAATCAAGAGGACCAAAACCTGGGTCCAATCCGGATACCCTGCAGCTGGTTCTGCAGAATTGACCAAATGAACAGTAACTGTTCATTTGGCCATAACTCACTGTAGATTTGGTCAATTGACCTGAAATGTTTACAGCAACAAGTTAAGACATAGACAAACAACTTTCATGAAGGAACCTACCCCAAATTATGGCCAGAACCTAACCCAAATGGCTATGGCAGTCACTGTTCATGCTACTGTAGATATGGTATTTTCTGCAGAATGCAAATCCGGCCAGCCTGGGTTTTTGGGTCATATCTGGAGCTACAAAACTCCAAATGGAGTGATTCAAAAAAGGAAATTCAACTAGACAAAATAAGGAACAACTTTTATGTTTTACATTTCTTCAAATTCCCACAGTAACAGTGTTCAATGGAACAGTGAAGTTGACTCACCAAAACTGAAAATTCTGCTTGTGTTGAGTTACACTTTGAAATGGTATTTACACTTAATGCCAACAAGTTTTAAACACCAAATGTGGTATGTTGGGAGTGCCAAAGTCAATGTACACATTTTTATTCTAAAAGTCAACATTTTTGTTGACCAATGATGAATAGTGACACCAAAAATTTGAAATTCACAAATTGAAGAATTTAAAAGTTTCAAATGCCCTAGTATACCTAACAAGATTGGTTTGGATAGTTTGGCATGCCAATAGGGTTCAGTTAGCAGTACTGCACATGGAAATATGCCATTCTGTGATTTCATGACTTTTAGCCATTCTGACTTTGTATTGAGACTTGGCCTTGTGCCTGATATTATTTACAGCTTGTTAGCTGTTCTGTTGCAAATCGGCAGATGCATATGTGACCGATGGTGTGACGGCCCGAGGTACTAGGTACCCAGTGCCAGTTTACCCGTTATCCAGTCCAGTCGTCTAGTGTAGGTTACTTGGGGCAACCAAATGAATAAAAGTGAACAACGTTAATGAAATAATGGATATACCAATACCAAACAAAGAAAGCATACACATTCTATACACATTCATTTTCTTGCTATTTTCTTCTATTATATTATTGCACCACTAAGCATTATTGCTTAGCGCGTTGCTTTTGCCACGCGTAGGTACTGGAGATCCCGATCGTGAGCCCAGTAGACCGCAGACTGGGTGAGTTCATCCTGTAGATCTGCACAGTGTCCGTGTCACCTCACTACCTGCAGTGCATTGGTAGGGCACTACGTGTTATTTTGTCATTTTGATATTTTGTAACAGATTTTTACTTTCTCATATGTATTTGAACTCATGTAATATATTTTGATGTTCATGTAAATAATGAAAGTTATGACTATGAATGCAAAAATTTGAGCATGTATTTATCGCTTGTATATGAGAAATGGATGTTTGAGAAATGAAAAGATTATTGAGAATTGAAACTGAGAAATATTGTTGAGATTTTGGATATTGGAGTTTGAGATGATGAAATACAAATATTGGAAGTGTTTTTAACAGGTTCCGAAGAACTGTTTTCTCCATTTTTAGCCGGTACTCCGCCGGATTTTCTTTAAAATCTTCAGAACCTCAAATGAATAATGTTTTTGATAAATGGTTAAAATAAATCATATTTCATAAATTAACTTCAAAAGCATGATATAAATGAATTGAGGAATATTAGAGTGTGCCAATACACTGTGTGGCATTACTCACTCGGGTATACTGTACACGGGTAAGGGGTGTCACACTTTCCTTCACAAAAATTTGTCTCTACCATTAGAGCTAGACTTGGGTAGCCATTAGAAGAGGAGAAAGTGGAAGAAAGTGAGGTGTGAATAAGCTTAGAAAATCACCAAAGAGGTTAGTGCCATATTCTTTGCTTTTATATCTTTCTTATCATGAATTTGAGCTAAGTTAAGTTGAAAATTTGATAAAAATTGAATTAATGAGGCATGGTTATGTTCCATGAAATTTTGGCAGCCTTGGCATGAGTTAGAGTTAGGAGAATTCTTTGGTTTAAAGTGACATATTAGCTGCCCCTCTTATAAATTATATGATTAGTATAGCAAATTAGGAGTAAGATGCATGAAATGGAGGCTTGGTCAATTAGGGTTAGGGTTTTGAAATTTAATTTTGGTGGTGGATGAAAATGGACATAAACTAAAGTTGTAATGGTCAATTAGTGACCATTTGGCTATGTTTGATTAGGAAATGAAGTGAGCAAGAATGTTGGAATTGAGATTAGTGTGGCTGCCATAGGTGACCTGCAGAATTGGACATGAGTCCAGCAGGTTTGGGCAGCCATAACTTCAAATATATAGGTCCAATTGGTGCAAGGCCAATTGGACATGAAACTAGACACATAATGGCACAACTTTGGTGAAGAAACCATGCCCAGAAAACCAAACCAAGTTGACCAAAAGTTTGCCCTAATCCGGGTAACCTGCAATCTGCCTGGGCAAAATGATCAAATGAACAGTATTTGGTCATTTGGCCATAACTCAATGTAGCAAGGTCCAATTGATCTGAAATTTTACCAGAAACAAGTTGAGATATAGACCAACAACTTTCATGAAGAAACCTGACTCAAATTATGACCATAACCTAGTCAAATTGCCAACCAAACTCGAGTTACCAAATCTGCCAGAAACAATTTTACCCAGAATTTTGGGTTCTGCCCAATCCGGCCAGTCATGGTTTTTAGGCCATAACTTGAGCTACAAAACTCCAAATGGAGTGATTAAATAAAAAGAAAATTCAACTAAACAAAATAAGGAACAACTTTCATGTTGAACATTTTTCCAAATTCCCATTGCAAAAGTGACAAATGTTACAGTAAAGACAAAGCATGAAAACTGAAAATTCTGTCCAATTAAAATTAAGCTTGGAAATGGTATTGGCAACCAATACCAACAAATTTTGAATGCAAAATGTGGTATCTTGGAGAACTTAGGTTCAATAAATTTATTATGTATTAAAAAGTCAACAATTTGAGTGAATAGTAATGTGAATAGTAATACAAAGACACAAAGTATAATAACTAAATTGGTAGAGGAAATTAAGGTATGAAATTTGGAATCTATGAAACATTCATGGATTACTTGGAATAGGAATAGTAATTCACTTAAATGACTTAATGAACATTTAAGTTATGTGAGTATATAGTTAAGATTTATTCCCATTATAAGTAGGTCTAATAAAACATAAGTAATACCACTTGAATATGAAATGACATTAACCTAGATGGATTGTTGAGTATAAATGGGATGAGGTTTACATTAGGATTTATGTTTCCATTACAAATAAGATAATAACACCTTGTATGAGTTATGAATTCATATAAATATTGTAATGAATAAATGAATCACATGAAAATATGAATGGAACATTAGTTTTCTTTATAAGGGAAAGGAAGAACGTTTTGAGTACAATGGTATATGAACACCATTGTTATGAATTGTGATCATATAAATGATCAAATGAATGTATGAATTATAATTGAAATTTATCATGAAATAATGAAGTCATAAAATATAATATATTAATATTTAATGATATTATGTGCCCTTGTATTACCTAGACATGTGTGTCAGATTGGATAGTTTGGCATGCCAATAGGGTATTGTTTTAGCAGTACTGCGAAAGGCTTTATGCCTATATTCATGGCTTTATGCCCGTATTCATGGCTTTATGCCAACATTTATGGCTTTTATGCCCGATTATGTGTTATCATGGCTTTTTAACCATACTGACTGCATACGTGGTTGACGTTCCGCATCCCATGGTATGACGGCCCGAGGCACCGCGGTGTCCAGTGCCAACGACCCGTTATCCAGTTTAGTCAGCCTGTCATAGGTTATTTGGGCAGTGAAATCTATTGAAATAAGTTAAGAATATTAGTAATAAAAAAAATATTAGAAATTAAATAAATGAGTAAGATGACCTAAAATAAATTAGAATAGTTATTTATTAGAAAGAATCGAAATGAACTGGACCGATATCAAAATTTACTTATTATGAAATAATCTGAGACAACCTAGCAAGTATAGAGAAAATGCTAAAAGATTAGCAAAGAAAATTATAACATAAATAAATATTGCAATTGTGACTTATATAATAATATAAGCATAAATTTATTATTTTCAGATCATTTTTCTTTGTACATTATTCTCATACATTTTGAAATAAACACTTTCAAAGAAGACTAAATTAGGATAAAACATATTAAATTTTAGAAACCGCATGTAAAGTATAAATAAATCTTAATTATTTAAATTATGTTTTATTTCTATCTTTATTTGTATATTATTTCCTTGTTATATTATTGCACCACTAAGCAGCAATGCTTAGCGCGATGGAATTGTTTCCTCGCAGTAATCAAGTTAAAGCCCAATAATACTAAATAGAGATTTTAGAGTTCTGATCTACAGAGCGTTCAAGGTTGTCACCTCCTCAGTAATGCATGTAGATAGGGCTCACATTAAGCATATCATGTATTTTGTGTATGTTATTTATTTTTTATATTGTAATATAAATTAGCAAATTGTAATTAATTTGTATATCATGTAAATTAAGGATTTATTTAATTATTGCAAATGATGTAAATTAATGCAAATTTGAGAATTTTGCTATAAGAATGGAGCACGAATGAATTTGTACAAATGAGTATAGATTTGAATTATATAATGATTTTTCAAATGATGATATGAGTATGGAAATGATTATGAAATTAAAATGTATGGATGAGATTTGAAATATGAGAAAACTATGAGAATGATTGATGAGATAATTATGATTAGCATGGATAAGATTTTATTTTGAAAATATTATTAAATTTCAAACAGGTGAATATTGAAATATGTCAAACGATAATAAAATAGGAGAAACTCCGCTAGTTTCTCCGTCGAAAAATAATTGATGTTAAATTAAACGAATTCAAAATTATTAAAAAAAAAAAATAAAGTAAGATAAGTTAGGGTGCTCCGGCACCGAATGTAGCACGCCTTGCTCGGCTACACTGTAGTCGGGTGGGAGGTGTTACAAAGTAGGTGAGAGGAAGATAATTGGACCAGAAATTGTTCAGCAGACAGAGGAAAAGATCATATTGATTAGAGACAGACTCAAGGCTACATCAGACCGTCAGAAGTCCTATGTTGATCTGAAAAGAAGAGATATTGAATATGCAGTGGGTGATAAGGTATTCCTCAAAGTTTCTCCTTGGAAGAGGATTATGAGATTTGGCAGAAGGGGGAAACTGAGTCCTCGTTTCATCGAACCATATGAGGTTCTGGAAAGAGTGGGTCCTTTGGCATATCGGTTGGCATTACCTCCAGAGCTAGCAAGGATACACAGTGTCTTCCATGTGTCCATGTTAAGGAGGTACAGATCTGACCCATCTCATGTACTATCAGTTGAAGAGATTGAGGTAAATCCAGACCTCTCATATGAGGAAGAACCCATAAAAATTCTGGCTTATGAGGTGAAGCAGCTGAGGAACAAACAGATACACCTGGTTAAAGTGCTGTGGAACCATCATTCAGGCCCGGAAGCTACTTGGGAACGTGAAGAGGATATGAGGAGACAGCACCCACAGCTGTTCAGAGACTAATGCCAGGTAAAAATTTCGAGACGAAATTTATTTTAGGGGGGGGGGGGAGAATTGTAACACCCTTATGTTCGGTAGTGCGTTCTACTGTTCCGGTGACCAGTGTTATCCGGACAGCTAGGATGCCTAGAACTACACTTCGAGTGAGGAGACATAAAATAATGAAATACAAGAAAAGAAAATACAAGAAAAACAAAGGAAAAATAATAGCAAAAAAATGTAACCAAGTTAAGCGAGCCGAGAACCCTAGCGATGGGTGACTGCACCGGGAAATCACGGCGTGGACCGTTGACTAGCCTCGGATCATGGGGAACCCTGGAAAATATTTATAGGACTTAAAGAGACATCAATTGAAGTATAAATATCATTAGAAATATCAAAGAAAAATTTAAATAATTAGTACAAAGAAAAGTGAGAAATCGAAAAACAGACAAAACCCGGTGTTACCGAAAAATCGGGAATACAACCCGAACAGGGGCATTATGGTCAATCGACATCCTGAATTGTCTTTTAACCTAAATGTCCATTAAAAATAAATAATATTACACTTGGAAAATATAATGAAAAATTTAATTGGTGGTATATTAAGTAAATAGCAAAAATTATGGGTTTAATGTGAGATAAATGAAAGTTAAACATAAAATATATTTGATTTGGTGTAAGTGGACCACTTAGGATTATAATATGTGTTTAGTGGGCAGAATTGCTCCACTAAACACTTCATCTTCTTCACTTGGTTCACCCATGCCGAAATGAAGAAGTGAAAAGCTCCCATGGCCGCCCACCTTCAAAGCTTAACAATCCCATGATCAAGCCTCCTTTTCCCACACCTATCTTCATTAAAATTTATCCCCACTTCACAAGGAAGAAGTAGATACCAATATTAAGAAGTTTTAGTGAAGATTAAGCAAGTCCCAACAATAGGTAAGTTTGAGTTTTTGAATATTTCTTTGTTAAAGTTTGAAAACATGTTATGGGTGTTTGCTTTGTGAAGAAATTTTTAAGTTTTGAGGAGTTATTGATATATCCAGTTTGGACAGCCATGGAGTTGTATATTTGATGATTTATTCTTACATATATTTGATGGGAAATTATGTTGAGTAGGGTAATTAATGTCCTAGTAAGTTATTTCCATGTATATGTGGTGATTGTGCAATTGGGATTGAAGTTGACGAAATTATGGACACTTTGGCAATGTGAAGCATTTCGATAGCCTTGAGGCTTCTTGATGAGTGTTTAAATTCATAAAGATATTGGGTAAATTGTGACATTGAGGATTGATGAATATGTATGTAAATTGGTTGTGGAAATTGTATGTAACAATTAGGAGTGTTTATGTGTATTTATGGTTGTATTTGGACTTTGTGAATTAGAGTTTCATTTGGTGTATTTAAGATAATTGTATTCTGCCCAAAGTGACTTTAAAGTGAAGTGATATATGGTTTTGGTAATGTACCAAATCAGAATTGGTAAGAGAGATGGACTTATAGCAAGGTAATGTGTAATTGCTAGATGTTTAAGTAATGTATTTAAGGACAGTGTGCATTTCAGCCTATAACTCTAAATATGTAACTCCAATTGGTATAAGACCAATTGGAGGTGAAACCAGGCACAATATGTGCCAACTTTCATGAAGGAAACATACCAAAATTCTACTTGCAAGGTAGCTTGAAAAATGACCAAATCCGGATTAAGTACAATTGAGACCTGAAAATTGACCAATTGGGCAGCAGTTAGTGTTTAGGCCATAACTCACTCAAAACAGGTCCAATTGACCTGAAATTTTAACCATGAATAGTTAAGACCCATATCTACAAGTCTTATGAAGACACCAAAGCCAGAAATGACCATAAGCAAGTCAAACAGCTTGCACAAGTTCGGGTCCAAAAACTGGCCGAACCAAAGTTGACCAAAGTTGACCTAAAATGACCAAATTTGATCCTATTTGACCAGCAATAGTAAAATGACCATAACTTGGTCTACATAACTCAGAATGATATAAAATTTTGCCCCGCGTTCTGTAAGACATAGATCTACAAGTTTGTAGTTTTGACCGAAACCTGAAAACCGAGGGAACTAGGTCTTCCGGCTAGGTCAAACTAGTATACTGGAATCCAGCAAGTTGCAATAAAATACACTAAACAAGGAAATGAAATTGGTAACGTGTACCAACCCTAAAACACTATCGAATGTGACATATTAGTGACACTAAAACCTAATTTACCTAGAACGCATCGAGGGTCGGTATATTAGGTGGTTAAGCAAATAATAGCTTTCAGTGAATTACTTATCAAGCACTATCAATAGAGACAGTTTAATTTAGTACTGAAACACTTTAAATTGTGTTTCTCAGTTAGTAAAGACTCAAGAAAAGGGAAGGAAACACTGAGTCCAAACCAGGAGACAGTTATCAGAGGTTTTTGCACAAAAGCTATTTCTTTTGAATTATTTTCAATTGAAATAAATTTTGACTATTTGTACATTATTGTTTTAAATTGTGGAAATGTGTTTGAATGGATATTTATTGCTTGAAAAGCATTGTAAATGGTTTGAAACTGTGTAAAATTGTTTGAATGATATTGATGGATACTTATTGATTGAAAAGCATTGGAAATGGTTTGAAACTACAGCTATCATGTATATTGATTGTATTCCTCACTAGCTTGTCTAGTGGGACGAATTGAATTCCCTCTCTAGCTGAAGTGTTGAGGTGTGTGCCTGTTGAGGATGAATTGGATGAGTACTCATATTTTTGCTAGCTAGCTATGTTATTCCTCATTAGTCATCGACTTTTGGGACGAATTGAATACCTCATTAGCCATCGGCTTTTGGGACGAATTGAACTTTGGAACATGATTAAGCTGTGTGTGATTTATTGATTTGTATTATGAGATTGTGAAATGGAGTTAAATCCTTATTGACATTCACTGTCTTTTGAAGCTAACTATGTTTTGATCTCTGAGATTTATTGTGGTATTGTGTTGAATTCCTTTTGACACTCATTGTCTTGAATTTAACTATGATTTTACATATCCATCATTTAAATGATAATGAATTGTGATTTAAATTGTATTTGGTTAATGTTGTGCACCACTGAGACATTGTCTCAGCGATAGCTTTTTATTGCTGTCGCAGGTAGACAGACAGACAGGGCAGCAGACTAGGCTGCTAGTACACCCAGCGAGAGATTTTTCGGTTAAAATGAGTATACCATATTTTGCATTTTATACTGTAATGTATGACCACTGTATGTATATATTGTTTTTGATTTTGAGCAGTTGTAAGTTCAAATTGTACCTTGAAGTTGTAAAATAATTATGAGTTATTTTGGCTTGTAAAAATTGTATTATATTTCTTGTATCGCAGTCTTTGAAAAATCACTGTGGATTTGAGTTGAGAAATATGTTGGAGTTGATATTTGGAAAAATATTGAAGTGTTTTTGTCAGGTTTTCTGAAGAACTGTTTTATCCAAAATAAAGATGGCACTCTGCCAAAATTTTTACAGAAATTCCAAATAATTCAAATATGTTAGTTCTACCACTTCAATTCAAAAAGGTTTTTAACACCTGTAAATAGTGCTCACCACTGTAAAAGAAGTAAGAAAAGTTTTTTAAAGTTCCTTGTAGTGTATTTAATGGGTTATCAGTAGAAGGAGTTGGTAATTCATTAGGTATACTACGGGATCATGTTAT